>NW_008360326.1:10380587-10414296 GCF_000622305.1 Nannospalax galili | reverse complement strand
GTGTGGAGAGTGTGATTTGTGTTGATTGTACAGGATCATAAGAGAATAATACCCATGTGGGTATATGGAATACGTGTCTTTTTTTTGTTTTCCGTGGAGTGTAATGATTTTTTTTTTTTTTTTTTTTTTTTTTTTTTTTTTAGATCGTCCTTGCTGGAAGGAACCATGAATTGGCGTTTTCCCTTCTTCCTCTTGACCACAGTGACTTTGTCCTCCGTGTGCTCCCAGTTCAACCCTCTGTCTTTGGAGGAACTAGGCTCTGACACAGGGATCCAGATTTTCAATCAGATCATCAAGTCTCGGCCTCATGACAACATCGTTATCTCCCCCCATGGGATTGCATCCATCCTGGGGATGCTACAGCTGGGCGCCGATGGCAGGACGAAGAAGCAGCTCACCACAGTGATGAGATACGGTGTGAACGGTGCGTGTGTGTTCTACAGCCACTGGGGTGGCCTCAACAACAGTCTTTCGTGGGGAGGGTTGTGGTGTGATCTTTGCTTACAGCTTAAGAAGAGCAATCTAGAGGGCTCATGCAATGCCATCTGGAGCTTAGAGTCAGTGACTTCTAAAGGAAGGAATGAGGTGGCTGCAGTTAGGGCTCTGGTAGCTGTTCTGTAGCTATGGTGTTTTGTGTTGCCTCTGGGCTTCAGCTCTACTGCTTTCTGTAAAGGGAAAACTTGTGTTCTAAACATCCTTATAAAACATGTCAGCAGTAGAGGTGGGCAGTACCAGGAGCCTTGTGATGATGAATCTTCCCTGTATTGATGGTGGTGGAGTCGCATGAATCTACACAAATGATAAAAGTGCACAGAGTTACTCATGTGTGTATGCACAGAAGCATGTATGAGAAATGAGCAGAATCAGAATGAGTTCTGTGGACTGTGCCAATGACCATTCCGTGGTACAGTGACCATGCTTTTGGGAAAAACTGTTTGAAGGGCATGAGGGGCATCCTTTGTTCTTTAAAAAAATTAAATTCATTCATTAATATTTGTGGGGGGATATGTGTGTGTGTGTTGGTATAGAAATGTGAGGAGGCCAGAAGTCCGCGTTGGATGGCTCTCTCAGTTGTACTCTACCTTATGTTTTCAGACAAGGTCTCACTGAATCTGGAATTCATAGATTCAGCAAGATTGGCTAGCCAGTGGGCCCCAGGGATCCATCCACCTCTACCTCCCCAGGACTAGCAGTATAAGTGTGTGCCACCATACTGGCAGTTTTTATGTATGTGCTGGGGATCTAAACTCCAGTCCTAATGCTTATGTGGCAAGCACTTTACCGACTAAGCCATCTCCCCAACTCACCTTGTCTGTTGTTTTAAAATCACTTATATTGGAGCTGGAGAGATGGATCAGTGGTTAAAAGCTCTGACTTCTCTTGCAGAGTACCCAGGCATCCAAATGGTGGCTAACAACCACATGTAACTCCAGTTCCAGGGGATCTTCTTCTAACTTCCTCCAGCATTGCATGATACAGATGCACTTACATACATGCAGGCAATACACTCATATACATAAAATAAAAATAAACTATTTTTTAAAACTACTTATAAATATGAAATGGAAAACTAAATTAAAACAATAACAACAAAACCAACTAAGGTTCAGACACTGGGCTGAGATGGGAGAATCAGAAGGATTGTTGTTTGTTTTTCATAGGCAGAGTCTCGTTGTGTTGCCCTGGCTAGCCTGGAACTTGCTAGGTAGACCAGGCTGGTCTCCAGTGCAGAGAGATTCATCTACCTCTGCCTCTTCCTCCTGAGGGCTGGGATTAAAGTCATGTGCCACCACACTCAGCCTGAGGATCAAGAGTTTGAGACAAGAGTGTCCCAAAACAATCAAAGAAGCCAGGAGATGTAGCTTGGTGGTAGAAAACTTGCCTAGAATGCACAAGACCCTGGGTTTGATTTTTTTAATATTTTATTTATTGTTTTTATTTTATGTGTATGACTGTATTGCCTGCATGCATGTAAGTGCACCAGTGTTGTGCAGTGCCCTTGGAGGGCAAAAGAAGGCACTGAATTCCCTGGAACTGGAGTCATGGATGATTGTTAGCTGCCATGTGGGTGTTGGGAATTGAACCTGAGTTCTCTGCAAGAGCAGCCAGGGCTCTTACCAACTGAGCCATTTCCCCAGCCCATGGGTTTGATCTTTAGCACCACTAAAGCACACGCACACGCACACACACACGCACAAACACAAGACAGGAAAAAAAATAAGCTTACAGCCTAATAGGGCAGAGAGGTTTAGTTTTATTGAATGAAAAACTTGTTTTGAATTACCTGTTTAACCTCAGGAACACTGTTCCCTTTAGCTTAGGAGTGCTTGCTAGATCGGCTTCTTTTGTACAAGTGTAGTGCCTTCGGAAGCAGGACCTGATTCTGAGCCCTTCTTTGCCACCAACAGGCACAATGAATGTGAGCAAGTCACATTTCACATCAAGGTGGCAGATTCCTCATTGGAAAGTGAGGGAGTTTTCTTGTCTGGTTTTCCCTCTGCTAGCCAAGAAGTTCTAGGACTCTTGATTGCATTGGCTCCTCTTGCTGCAAGGGCCTGATGAGCAGGAGGCGTGCTCACCCTTGTCTTTCTGTTCCCCCTTCCATTGTGTTTTCAGTGTGACCCCTGCCAAGGCTGAGGCACCAGATGCCATGACATCACCCTGTGGACAAGGTGGCAAAGTTTGTCTGTGTTTGCAGATGTTCACCTGTGGATATGAGGAAGGGCTGAATTCCTAGAACACACTCTTCTGTCTATACCCGGGAAGCTCAGGAGCTTTTGGTGATCAGTATTTCCTTCATGAATCACTGCTAAAATTTATGGCCTTTCCTGTTGCCTTCCAGGCCCTCTTGGCCCATATAATTCCAAAATAGCACCTGGGTTTTTGTTTGGTCATATGGCAATGCCACTCCGTACAGACTTGAAGTCAATACTACTGCAGTTTTCATGATATTGGCCTGTTGTCTACCAAAGCCATGGCCCCACTTTTCTTGCTACAGAATTGTCAGAAGTCATATGTAAAATGTGACTTCTGGGTTCATCACATACTTAGAGATCTTTGGGATCTGGAGCTCTGAGTGTTCACAGTACTGACACTCACTGAGGGAGGGGCAGGGCTGTTTGGGATTGGGGAAATTGGCTGTGATCTTTTCTCTGTAGGAGTAGATTAGTTACTGTCTCATTACTGAGACAGAATACCTGACAAGACAGAATTTATTTTGGCTCACAGTTTGAGGGTATGGTCCCTTGTGATGGCAGCAGGTGCCTGAGGCAGCTGGTCACATCATATCCCCAGACAGGAAGAAGAGAAGAAGCCTGGTACTCAGCTTACCATCTCCTTTCTATCCATTTCAGAAATCCCAGCCCATGGTATGGTGCCACCCATGTTTAGGGTGGGTTTTCATACTTCAATTAACCCAGTCTAGAAACTCCCTTACAAATGTGCCCAGAGGCTAGAGTCTCCTAAGTGATTCCAGCTCCTGCCAGGGTGACAATATTAACCACCACAGGGAGGTACTGGACTTATAGAGTAAGTAAGGCTAGAGAGTCTCATGATGGATACTTGCCTGATGGGTATCTTTTGAGCCCCACAGCCTGCCCATTCTCTTATAAAATTAGCCCCCTCACAGCACTGTATGAGGGTGGTCATGGGTGGTCTCCCAAAGCTCCATCTGTGTTGTAAAGCCCTCCCTGTGAACCCAGAGATGCCCTGGCCTTATAGGGTCTGAGGAAGATGCACATTCAGAATGACTCTAGCACTTTCAAGGTGACTCTGGCAGGCTGTTTTAGGATAGTGTCATTTTGAAAAGACCTTATAGTGATTAGAAAGGACCTGTAATTCAACTCCCTGTGAAGCCCATCTCATCCTTAAGACATTTTGTGTTTCTCATGCCTCAAAACTAAATGGAGCATGAATGAATGGCTCATGTAAAGTAAAGCCTATGTTGCCATAAAATTAATTTCTTTACTTTCTGAGCTGATATCAAGTAAAAATCATGTTGTTCTGGTTGGTAGCACGTGGTAGTTTTTAGGCCTTAGGAAAAAAAATCACATTGTTAAATCCTTCACAAGAAAGGGACTAGTGCTTAAGACTGTTAGGCAGAAGGCTGGATGAGGAAGCATCCTGCAATCCATTCCCCACATGACTGCCAAATAAATCCTGGAGCACAAGGAATGAGGGCTGCCCTGGGAAGTGTTGAGAGTACTGTAGCATGCCTACACTGTACGGGAGCAGACGACTTAAAAAAACTTCTATGGTTTAACTCTACCCACTGCTCCCTAAGAAATAGGCCCCTTACAAGGCAGAAGACTTAAGTGCCTTGCGAGTCTTACTTTTCTTGCTTATAAAGTTCTTATATACTGTAATTCAACTGAGATCACGGGGGTGGGGGTGGGGAGGGGCTATGCATACCTGTGCGCACCCGCAAAAGCTGAAGGCTGATACTGAATTTCTTACTTGATTGTTCTCCACTTTATATATTCAGGCAGGGTCTCTCAGCTGTACCCAGAGTTCACTAATTTGACCAATCTAGCTGGACAGTTCCAATCCGGGAATGACCTGTCTACCTCCTAAGTGCTGAGCCTGTCAAGTGTTTACATGAGTGCTAGGGTTCCTAACTCGAGCCCTCATGTTGCAAGGCAAGTCTTTACCATCTGAGCCCCTTCCCAGACCCTTGCTTTGCTTTTTCAAACAGGGTCTTGCTATGTAGCATAGTCTGGTGTCAACTTAAGCTCATGATAATCCTCTTGCCTCAGCCTCCCAACTCCTGGGCCACTAGGTCCAACAACAATAGTTTTTTTTTAAAAAAAAAGAAACCTATGTAAATGATCATGAACATATTTCCATGTTCTCTCATTTCTCCTTCAGGAGTGGGTAAAGTCCTGAAGAAGATCAACAAGGCCATTGTCTCCAAGAAGAATAAAGACATTGTGACCGTGGCCAATGCTGTGTTTGTCAAGAATGGCTTCAAGATGGAAGCACCCTTTGCGGCAAGGAACAAAGATGTATTTCAGTCTGAAGTGAGGAATGTGAACTTCGAGGACCCAGTCTCTGCCTGCGATTCCATCAATATGTGGGTTAAAAATGAAACCAGGGGTGAGTGCTACCTAGCGTTATGTGGGTTCACATGTTGTGAATGGCAGAGTGAAATGCAGTGATTCTGGCTGTGGTCTTCGAGACCAGTGATTGCTTTACTGAGCACCACCTGGGTTCAGGCGGGCTCTGACCTTCCTTGTTCTCCCTGGCCCCAGGTCTTGGGTCTGCCTGCTTCATGCAGAATGTGCTGCCAGTGCTCACTGTACAGGGTTTTCAGTGGGCAGTGGTATAGAATGCAGCCCTCTACCTCTCTCATCGCCTGCTGTATCCTGCCTTCAGAGCCTTGCCTATGGGTCTGGTCTGTTTGGTCTTCTTGCCTGATTTTCTTAGTCATCTACTGTTTCCTTGACATGGAACACCCCTCTCACACTTTGGATTGGTTTCTCTCTTGTGCCCAAGCCTCTTCCATCACCAGGCTGTGGATGCCCCTTCACTGGCTGTGTTTGGCCTGTGATTACACCTTTTGAACCCCTCCATTATAGCACTTTCCACATCACGTAATGACTAGTTGTTTAGATGTTTTTTCTTATTACATGGAGATGTCCAATGTCGGTGTTTAAACCTGCTGATTTGTAAGCTGGAGGTCTCAGTGGAGACATTCAGGAGGAGCTTTAGGCCTAGAGCCGCAGAGGGATATTGTTCTAGTTCATTTCTGTTGCAACAATAAAATAACCTAACAAAAAAGCAGGGGAAGAAAGGCCTTATTTTAGCTCACAAGTCCAGGGAAGCACAGCCACAGAAGCTTAAAGCAGCGAGTCACATTACATCCACAGTCAAGGGCAGAGGGAAATAGATGCATGCGTGCTTAGTACTGAGCTAGCTTTCTCTGTTCATATAGTCCAGGGCCCCCAAACATGGGGATGGTGCTGCCTGTTTTCATGCTGGGTCTTCTTGCATCATTTAAGATGCTCAAAACAATCCCTCTTTGAGACTCTCTTCCAAGATGATTCTAGGTTGTATTAAGCTGAAAAACTGTCCCAGATGGTGAGACTATCCCAGTGCTTTTGGAAGCCTGTTTGAGTAGCAGGGAGAGACAGTCACAAGAGAAACGGAGACTCAACAAGTTAACTGGCCTTTCAGGATGTTTTTCAAAGCCCAGTTCCTGGTTCAGGTGAATCAGGATTGCCCAGGGGTATATTTAGAGTGATATTCCTTGGCCTCAACTTACTAGGGAAGAATTTCTGAGAAGGGCTGGTCGCCTCCGGTTGGGCTCCATCGCCCTACTTACATATGTGAAAGCGTGATCACCTCAGGAGTTAAGGAAGAGGGGGAGGAAGGATGTGCAGGGAGTGGAGGAGAGCCAGCGATTTTAGTAGCTCTGTAGCCCCTCTTCTCAGTTGCTATGTGGTCAGGGCTCTGATCCTGAGATCATGCCAGTGTCACAAGAGTGGTAGTATGTGTGTTCAGAGCTAGTTCTGGGCTATTGGTGCCTGTAGGTCTGGTGGCAGCAGGTACACATAGGACTGGCTCCTGGTCCTGATGCTGACTGTGTGATATCACTTCATTGTACCCTTGGACTTATCTACCTGTAGAAAGGTAATGTTGACCTACATTAGCAGTGTACCATCTGATGGTTTCAGAGCACCTGACTACCTGTGCTGGGGACCTCAGGCAGTGCTTTTCAACTCTGTCAGACCCAAATCTCTCTGTTTCTTTCCATCTTGGCAATGCTACTGACAGAACCTAGGGCCTTATGCCATGCTAGGCAAGTGCTAGAACACTGAGCTAGATCCTCAAGCTTACATTCCCTCATTTATTTTATTTTATCTTATTTTATTGGTATTTTTGAGACAGCATCTCCCTATAGCCCCAGGTAGCCTGGAACTTGCTTTGTAGACTCAAATACACAGAGATCAGCCTGCTTCTGCCTCCTGAGTGCTGGGATTAAAGGAGTGCGCTGTCACGCCCAGTGACATTCCCTCCTTTAAACATTTTTAATATTCATTACTATCTAGAAGTGAAATTCATAAACATGTATACTCTTTACACAAATACACAGATTAAAAACATTAATATGACGTCAGGCCATAATATAAGAGAAAACAAAAGTAATTTATAGATGTGGTTCAATAGCTAAACCTTGGTTTTCAACACCTTAAAACCTAGTTTTTGTATTTGGCATTTTTATCAAATTCTCAGTATAAATTTAAACAAGCAGTGCAACAGTAGGTGAAGACGGGTCTGTTGTAGCTGTTACACCATGACATGAGGTACTATTGCTGGTACAGTCTTTTCTAGAACAGTGCAAATTTCTTGGTAAACTTTCAAACAGACTAAAGTGCATGTGCATGTTATTGGTTTGCATGGTAGTCCTGTTGCCAGAGAATTTCACATATATAGAAATCTGGAAAGAAAATTATGTGGGGAGTGTGTGGGTGTGGGGAGTGTGTGGGTGTGGGGTGAGTGTGCACGTGCCTATGTGCAGAAAAGAGTGGGTTTCTGTGGTTTGAATCATGATACACTTCTCACTATGGGACTTTTGCTAGGGTGTGTGGCTATCATGCAAGAAGCAAGGCAAAGCGATGCCCACCTGTAACCTCAGCATTCAAGAGGCTGAGGCAGGAGGATCACAAATTCTATGCCAACTTAGGTTATATAAGTAGACCTTGTTTCAAAAATAAATAACTAAATAAATTAATGAATGAGTGAATGAATAGAATTTAAAATAGAAAGCAGGACATTCTTCTTTGTGTGGGACTGTTTTGAACACAGAGCATGTGGCTTATCTGTTATTGCCTTCTCAACCAGAATCCTCCCACAGATCTCCAAACAGGCAGCCTGTGTCCCAAGATAGGTAAGCTCCTCCAAGGAGATGCTGGTTCCTTCCCCACAGAGGAAAGGAGGTGCAGCGCAGAGGTGCCTGCAAGGCACACACCAGCGCCAGATCTGACCTGGAGGCCTTTCTGCAGCGTGACTCCTCTTCCACATACCCTGCCGTGTGGGCTCCTCAGCCTTTGTCACAGACCCCCACCCAACTATGCAGCAACGTGGAGCATATCCTTCTTGCTTCCCCATGAAGCTCCTCCTCCGTTCTGCACCACCACACCACATAAGTGGCACAGGAGCCGCAGGCTCGGCTCAGTTCAGAGCTCAGTTCTGCTACTTGCCAGTCAGCTTTGTAGCCTTGAAGTTGCTTAAGCTCTCCATGCCTCAGTTCCTCATCTGCAGAATGGCGATGTAGCATGATAACTATAAGAACTAGAGATGGAGAGATGGCTCGGAGGTTAAGAGCACTGGCTGCTCTTGCAGAGGACCCAGATTCGATTCCCAGCACCCACATGGCAGCTAACAACCATCTGTAACTCTAGTTACGGGAATTTGACACCCTCTTCTAACCTCCATGGGCACTGCATGACACAAGTGCACTTACATACATGCAGGCAATTGAAAAATAATAAAATATTTTGAAAAAGAATAATGGCAGCATGAAGGCTGGTTTTTTCTTTTCTTTTCTTTTCTTTTCTTTTTGAGGATGTGAATGATACACGGGAAGCACTGCAGAGGGCCTGGCACTTCACAGAATGCTTATCAAGTGTGAGCTGATTTCACAGTGGCTAGCTAAAGCCATGCTTCCCGGGGACCGTCTGTCACATCAGATGCCCCTTGCATTTGCCCCAACTGACTTAAGCACTTTCACTTTAAGGTGTTTGCTAAAGTTGCAGCTTTAGATGTTTCCAAATCTTTTTGACCTCTACCTCCAATCCTTAGCTCTTTGAGGGCAGGGCCTCTTTGTTAACCTATTAAAGAGTATACTTGGTATGTGATTGTTGGGTATCCCAAGATGGATGAGGATGCTCAGTACTTATTTGTGGCAACACTGATGGCAGGTCTCCCAGGTACCCCCTCATCTCCCAGCTGTTCATTTCTTCTCTTTTTTTCTTTGTCCCTATTTATTTCATCGTGCCTCCAGCCTCAATACATACTCATCCAGAGTGGAAATTCAAGACATTACTTTTTTATTGTTTGTTCTTGTTTTTATTTTTATTTTTGAGACAGGGTCTCACATATCCCAGGCTAGCCTTAAGCTCAATATTTAAGCTGAGGCTTGCCTTGAATTCCTGATTCTTTTTGCCTCCACCTCCTGAGTAGTGGGCTTACAGGTGTGCAGAGACACCCCGCTGGTTTTTGAAACATTGTAGGCTGAGGTTTTCTCAGGCTCTCATTGAGCCCTGACTGTAATCCTCAGTGTAGTGCTAGGAGTGAGAATGAAGGATGGAGGAATTAATGCAGCTCACCATGCAGCTGGGGGATACAGGTACATTCAAATTGCCTGGAATAAATAGCACCACAGCGACTGGTGCACCAGGCCTCTGAATGTGAAGGTGAGAGGCAAAGCAGCTCTTGCGAGATAGAGAGGAGTGATGGGGGCTTGGGTATTGAAAGGGAAGGATGGATTCCTCTGAAGGACAAAACAGCATTCAGTGCTGGGAATTAGTTCTATGGAATCCTTTTGGAGGATGCTGTTCGCAGAGGCACTGAATTGAATGGTGGCTATTTAGGGCCCCTGGTTTCCTTTCAGGACCTGACTTAGCTGGCGTTGATGCCCCCACATGGAAGAAAGAAGCACTGAAGACACTGCATCCTGGGTACCAGGAGCTTCCCCTGTGCCAGCACCAGCTTCTTTCCGAGTTGTTCATCATACATCAGGATTCCTTGAGCTTCATTTTAGGAGACTTGAAGCTCTCTACATAAATTAGATATCTGGGCTCTTTGGAGCTGTTAACTTTACTGTCACTATTTCAAGTATTATAACTTGCATTTATGTTCACACACACACACACACACACACACACACACACACACACACACACACCTACCTCTGAACCTTGTAAGACCAAGCCAAAAGGAACCTAAGTGAAAAACCTAAACACCAACCGCAGATGGCTTTTGAAGGATCACATGAGCGTCTTGAAGAGGGTGCTTGTTCCTTCACTACTGATGCAAGTGAGATGAAGCAACCTCGCATCCCAGCAAGAGAGCACTTACCTTCAAAGTTGGGAGCCCTCAGAGGCTAACTGTTTCTTCTTGTGTCTGTAACATTGGGAGCTAGCTCAATGCCTAGTTCTTAAACGGGAACACAATGTTCAGTTTCAGTTCTTCATGAAGTAAGCATGAAGGCTTTCAGTAACCAGGGATTCCAGACTAATCCAAGGCCGTTCTGAGATCTTGGAAGAAATGAAGTGTCTGCTGTTAATAGCATTGCACAGGCTGGAGTGTTTGTTTTGACTGGGATTAAATTAACCCAGTGACTTAAAAAAACAAAGTGAAGCAAAAACTGCTTATCTTGTAGGTACCAGGAACTCTCACTAGTATTCACATGTCAGTTGCCAGTAAAAAAACAAAAAAATTATTGTTAATTAGATATAGCTAGTTTGGATGCATAAAATTTTCTAAAACATGGGGCTTACAGAACCAGTTGTAATCTCTTGAAGTTTGGCAACTCCTAAGTAGAGGATCTCTATAGTCTTCTCTAGTGATTTCAATTTCTTTTTCAATTTTACTAGAAAAATTTAAATTTGAGTGAGAAAAAATTAGGAAGTATAAAAAGATGCTTTAAAAATCCATTTGAGGAACAAGAGTTGTAGCTCAGTTGGTAGAGTGCTTTCCTAGCATGCAGGGGCCCTGGGTTCAATTCCAAGTGTCATATAAATGAAGCATGGTAGCATACACTGTAATCCCATCACTTGGGAGGTGGAGGCAGGAGGATCAGAAGTTCAAAATCGTTCTTAACTATATAGAGAACACAAGGCCAGCCTTGGGTACATGAAACCCTGTCTTAAAAAAGATCCATTTGGCTTTTCATTCTCCCTCAGTAGCTACCATTTGCCCTCAGTGTGGTCTCCAGCGATCAGGTTTTCTCTCTGTTCTTAAACTTCACAGGCATGATCGACAACTTGCTGTCCCCAGATCTGATCGATGGGGTCTTCACCAGACTGGTACTTGTCAATGCCGTATATTTCAAGGGTTTGTGGAAATCGAGGTTTCAACCTGAAAACACAAAGAAACGGATATTCGTGGCAAGTGACGGGAAATCCTACCTAGTGCCAATGCTGGCCCAGCTCTCGGTGTTCCGCTGCGGTGAGTGCATGCTGGGCGAGGCCTGTTCTA
This sequence comes from Nannospalax galili, assembly GCF_000622305.1. Taxonomy (NCBI): domain Eukaryota; kingdom Metazoa; phylum Chordata; class Mammalia; order Rodentia; family Spalacidae; genus Nannospalax; species Nannospalax galili. The sequence goes on along the minus strand of NW_008360326.1, from coordinate 10,403,094 downwards.
GAATGTGCTGGTGGCAGAAAGGCTCTCAAGTGGTTTGACTTCACTCAAGAGCATATCTTTGGAAGAAGCAAAGTAGTGGCTCAGGCCTGTAATCCCAGCACTTAGGAGGCTGAGGTGGTAGTGATTGCTGTGAGTTCAAGGCCAGCCTAGACTGCATAGAGAGTTGCAGGGCAGCCTGGGCTATTGTGTGCAGCATACTCTCAAAAATAGAATAAGCTGGGCTTGGTGGCACATGCCTTTAATCCCAGCAGAGGCAGAGACAGGCGAATCTCTGTGAGTTCAAGGCCAGCCTGGTCTACGTAGTGAGTTCCAGGACAGCTGGGGCTACAGGGAGACTCTGTCTCAAAAAGACCAAAAAATAAAATAAAATAAATAAAATAAAATAATAAGAAAGTCCTTGAATCATGAATAGGAGATGTGATGGAGAAGTAATTAGCATTACAAATTCTAGACAGGGAACTAGAAAAAAGTCAGAACAGGGCAATTTTAAAATGTTCATATGAAAGTCCATTGGAGTTTCTTGACAGGGACTTCCAAAAGCATCCCTCTATTGACCTCCAGCTTCAATACATATTTATCCTTTTCTCTGGGTCACTCTGTCCTCTAAGGTTAGTAATGGTACCCACTGTTTGTAGCCCCAGCTTCCATCCCGTGCTTTATATAAAGCCTTCATTTATCTCTGCCTACATGACCCAGCTTGACGGCATATCAGTTTCCTGCCCAGTGTGACTTCTGTACTGAGCTCAGGACAGAACACATAAATGTTTTTTACTTTTCATTTGCTCATGAGTCAATACAGCAACAGCGTGGGCTCATCCTTCTCGCCCTCCTTTCTTGTGCCTGTCATTAGGTCTTCCTGGAACAACAGGGCTTGGAACCTAGCTGCTTTCTGGGCCTTTGTGCTGTGAGATTGTCATGCATCCCCTGGTTTCATACTTTGCCACCAAGTCAGCTTAACATGGTGAAATAGGCTTGCCTGGAGGTGGCTGTGAGGAGGGCCCAGCAGGCTGTGGTGGCCCCAAGCAGGCATTTTCATGACTGCAGACTGCTTAACCTGTCAGCCATTTCTGCCCATCTCCTTGGCCTCTGCTAGTGGTACTAGTCAGAGCTCAGAGGCTGCTGTGCCCAGACTCGCATGGCTCACAGGACTTCCTGTTGGGCGTTTCCTGGGTCTCAGCCAAGCCTCGCTGTTCTTGGGCACTTTGCTGAAAAACTGCCAATCAGTGGATCTGTCTTTTCTACTTTTCCCCTAAGATGATGTCAACATCTCTACACTGAGAAGGCTCACTTGGTAACATCAAGGAGAGGGGATGAAAGAGAGAAAGGCGATGCTTCTGATTTCTACCTCATAAAGAATAAGCACTTCAAGGATAGAAACATTCCTATTTTAGAAAGACTTTAGGGGCTAGAGAGAAAGCTCAGTGGTTAAGAATACTGACTGCTTTTGCAGAGGACCTGGGATCAGCACCCACATGGCGGCTAACAACTGTCCATAACTCCAGTTCTAGAGGATCCAATGCCCTCTTCTGACCTCTGCAGGCACTGCATATTTGTGGTACACCTGCATCCATACAGGCAAAATAAACACATAAATAAAAATTAATTAAAAATTTTAAAAAGCTTTAAAGTATTGTTTGGTAGAACAATATTTCATGCCCACTTCAAAATCAAATACAACAGTATGACATTAAATAAAGCAGAAAGAAAAAGTACTCTTATAATCCCACTTTCTATTAAGTGCTAGGTGTCATCATTTGGGCCCTATTCTGTGAATATGTAAGCTGGAGAGATGGCTCAGCAGTTACGAGTATATACTGCTCTTGTAGAGGACCTGACTTCAATTCCCAGCACTCACATCATGCAGCTCATGACTTGCCTGTAACTCTAGTCCCAGGGGATTTGACACTTCTGGCCTCCACAGGCACCTGCACACACATGCACATACCACACACAGACATGCACAGTATGCATAATTTAAAATAATAAAAGTAAATCTTAAATAGATATATTTGAGGCACATAGGGAGTTGTATTGCGATTTCTTTTCTATAATTTGCTTTATTTATAGCTACTGTATCATGGAAAACATTTTCCATCAATTTTTTAGGATTCACAAGACAATTTTTTTCAGTTGCATATTCATGATAGAACTGTATCATAATATCTTATGGATAGCTGGTTACTTTGTTCTTCTAGTAAATAACTCTGCAGTGAATATTCTTACATAAATTTTGTGGATGCTTATGTTAGTAGTTGTAAAGAGTGGTAAAGGTAATTTGCTAGGAATTGCTGAGTTGTTACAAATTTTCTGCTTAATTGCTTATGAATTATAGACATTATAGACTTTATTCTGGAAAATACCATAAAGAATAACTGTGTTTCTGTTTCTGTGTATATATATGTGCACATGCATGTTCATGTGGGTGTATGTGCAAGTATGTGTCTATATGGGGGGTGCACGCGGAAAGCAGAAGTCCATGTTGGCTGTCTTCCTCAGTTGTTCTCTGCCTTATTTTTTGAGCCAGCATCCCTCACTGAAAGTGGTGCTCACCAGCTCACCTAGGTTGGCTGGTCATCCAGCCCGGAGGATCTACCTGTGTGTTTCCCCAGCATCCCTCACTGAAAGTGGTGCTCACCAGCTCACCTAGGTTGGTTGGTCATCCAGCCCGGAGGATCTACCTGTGTGTTTCCCCAGCACTGGAATTATAAATTTGCTGCCATGTCTAGATTTTTACCTGGTTACTGGGGCTAGAACTCAGGTCCTCATGCTTTCATGAAAGGCACTTTACCAACTGGCCAGTGCCCCAGACCACCCCCTGCCCCCCTTTTTAGTTTCCAATTTCTCTTTGTGCTCAGTGAGTGTTTTGTATCTATCTTCCAATATTTCTTTTCCCTTGGCTGCCCCCAAAATTCTAGTTCCTCAGACTAGATGTATTATGTCTTTGCTGGTTGATTCCCCTGCCCCCAACCCCACCCAGTACTTTAGCATCAAATGGCTCCAATACTCAAGTTGTTTCCACCCAGCCTCTTTCCCATCAGCTGTCCCCAGACCCTTTTTGAACTCCAGTTTATAATGTAGACAACTGCAGTTAGAGGACCTACTTGTTGCTTTTCCAAATACGTTTTTCAGTTTCTACTTAAATAGGTTCTCAACAGTTCTCAGGAGCTCAGGAAATCTACTTGTAGTCGAAGGCCATTATAGGAATTCCTATCTATAATGCTTTCTGATACTATTTTTAAATGTCCCTTGATTTTACCAACCATGAAATGTTTGTAGCAGTTCAGCAAGTTTGTTATGCCATTCTTTGTAGGAAGTAGGGGTCAGAGCTTTACAGAGCACTCTCTAGAAAAGTGGATTCCTCTGAATGTATCTTTAAGAGAATTCTCCAGTCTTTGCATTCCATAAACTCGGCTTTTCACCAATTATTTCCCGTTAAAAGTCCAGGCAATCATTATTCATCTAAGAACAAGGCATCTTTGTTTCTTTTCAGAGTGAGAGAACCTGTGTCATGCATCATACACTGTAGAAATTGTCCTCATAGATGAGCACACATAGACTGTGCAGATGTTGAGTCAGAGAGAGCTTGGGATATGACACTGAAGGGAGGAGGCCCCATGCCCTGACCACAGCTCTCAAGTACCCTTTCCTGTTTGGTTTGTCCCATTGAGGAGGGGTCATGGCCACTGCTGCAGGCGTGGGTCAGTTCTATAACTAGACTGTGAAGAGTCACCAAACATTCAAAAGATAAGGAACCAGAATGGCCTGTGCCTCTGAGCCCTGCACTTTGCTGAAACGGGAGAATCTTGAGTTTGAACCTGGTATCTATGGCAAGACTGTTTTATAAGTAGGGGAGGATTTTTTTTACAAAGCTGCCTCCATCAGTATATGAAAGATTTTGCTCTTTGCCAGATTGTGCCAGGCACTGTGTATGTGTTCATTTTCTTGCTGCATTTTCCTGTAACAAAGATGCAACTATGGCATTTTACAGATAAAGAAACCTAGACAGAGCTAAGGAGCTTGTCAAAGTCATTGAGATATTAAATCATCCCCTAACTCCTCAAGCCACCAAGTACAGTATGGGTGTGGGTGAATACTGCCCACCTGCTGACCCTACTTACCTGCTGCTGGGGTTTGATGCAGAGAGAGAGGCAGGGAAGCCTCAGACATCTAACAGATGTGCCTGCCTGTGCAGGCTGGTTGTTTTACTGGTCAGTAGTGGCATATTCAGTTAGATTGGGTTAGCCAGTGAATGTGCCTACATCCCCCTCCTACACACCCGGCTCATACTTCATTATCCACACCTTCAGTTCTCCCTAGCAGAACAGTCCACATTTCTGAAGCAATTAATCCTGCCAGGTCCTTGTTTTATGCCCTGGAGCAATAATTTATTAACTACTTCCCAGATTCACCATTTCTAAAAATTAACTCTGCTAGTGCTAGAGATGATGTTTTCTTCAAGGATTAAAGGGCTCATTAGGAAGTGATTTTTTTTCTCGCTTTCTCATTGATTTTTCAGTTTCTACTGAGACCATTTTATCATGCAGGCTAAAAGAAAAGATGAATCCTAACTTTGATTCTTGTAAGACAGAAGCCAGGCTGGTGAGAGTTCACAGCAATTCCCAAGCAGAGGCCACCACACTGGATTCCTGAGCTGGCCTGTAGCCAGTACAGCCGGTGAACAGGGAGACAGAGAAATTTTACCAAACCCTGCAAAATTCTAGCCCTATAATGCCAGCTCTTCTAGCAGCTTTACTATTTGACTGTATTTTATGGCTAAAGGTACTTATTGTATAACAGTTTGCTTTCTTTCTATGTTTTCTCTTCCATCTGTTCTCCCTCTGTGGAGACCTTTTATGGAAACACGGCCTGTTGAAGTTCTCCATATCAAATCAGCCAAGGTTATCCCCTAAGAAAAAAAGTCCAGTGAAAATCACAAGTGAATCTCACTTCCTCTTTTCCCTTTCTTAATTGTCTTTCATTTAGAGGAGGAGGAAGAGGAGGAGGAGGGTCCATGGTAACTACTGTATGAATTTTTCCTCATTTTACTCGCTCCCCAGCAACTCTGTGGGACCCGTATTTTAATATCCTGATATTTCCATCTGTGTATAGGGATGGCACCAAGTAACTTCATCGTGGCCACAGAGTTGTGTTTGAAGGTTAGTGTTTGGGCTGGAGAAACTGCCTCACACAGACCTTCTGGCTTACTGGTTAAGAGTACTTACTGCATTTTCAGAGGTCCTGAGTTCAGTTCCCAGCACCCACGTCAGGTGGTTCACAACCACCTGTAACTCCAGCTCTCGGAGATTCAATGTCTTCTTCTGGTCTCTGTGCACACCCCCACGCACTTGGCATTTACTACATATACATATAAATAAAAATAGTAAAAATAACTCTTTAAAAAAAGCTTAGTGTTTACTAAAACATTTTAGAAATCCCCCATAAACCTAGACATGCTAGTTTTGTTGTGACTCTTCCTTCTATGCTTAGTTTGAAGGTTCCCTCAGATCCTTAAGTATGTTCTACAGGAAACACTTTGTCCCAGGAACAGTTCACAGCCTTTCTGGGCCCCACTGTGAAGTGGGCCACTGGCTGACCTCTCTTGAGTCTCAGTTGTACTGTGCAGTTGTTCTCCCTGAGTCTGTCTGAGTTCTCTGTCGTTATGATACTTCCCTTGTTGTTATGCAGACTATCTGACAAGAGCAATTTAAGGAAGGCTCACAGTTTGAGGGTGCAGTTCTTAATGCGGGGAGGTTAGTGGTAGCGGTGGTATAGAGGCCGCTGGTCATGTCACATCCCCAGCCAAGAAGTAAAGAGAAAAGAAACCTGGCTTGGCTTTCTCCTTTTTAATTCCATCCAGGACCCCAGCCTATGGGTGGTGTTGGCTCAGAGTTAGGGTAGGTCTTCCCACCTCAGTTAACCCAGTCTAGAAACTGCCTCACACAGACCTGCAAGCATGCTGTGGCATGCATTTCCCCACCCCCATGCATCATGTACATGCACCCACAATAAATTTCTTTTGAGACAGATTCTTACTATGCAGCGCAGCCCCAGCTGGCACAGAACTTGCCATGTAGACCATCCCAGGCTGACCTTGATCACACAGTGATCTGCCTGCCTCTGTCTTCCCTGTGCTGGGATTAAAGGCATTTGCCACCACACCCAGCAATTAAAAAAAAAAAAATTTAAAAGAAACTTCCTCAGAGACCTGCCCAGAGTTTTGTCTCCTGGATGACTCCAGATCCTATGAAACTGACCATCAATGTTAACTATTATAATTGCAAAGACAAAATAGCTAAGACTGGGTAATTTATTTGAAAAATAGGTTTATTTGGCCCATGGTTCTGGAGGCTCGGAAGTGGTAGAATATGATGCTTGGTGAGGGCCTTGCTGTATGGTAGCATGAGAGCAGGCAGGCACAGAGAGTGTCAGCTTAAATCTATCTTTCTTCAAAAGCCACAAATGTGATCATAAGACTCATACCCTCGTGACCGCAGTCTAAACCTCACTGCTTTGCAAAGGACTCACCTTCTAAAATATTGACATATGAATTTAGGTGTTAATATTTCTAGCATATGAATTTGGGACAACACATTCAAGCTATAGCAGTTGCTGTGAGTATTTAACATGGAAAAAAGGGCCTTAAGATAACATAGGGATCCCTAGAGTTAAACACTTTTCTTGACTTCAGAATGTCTGGGAATCTTTACAATGCTGTCATAGATTAAGGATCTCCAGGGCTAAAGTTTCCAAGATGTAGAATCTATAAAGTATCTTTCAAGTAGGAGGCACTGGAGACACTGTTTTGAGAAATGCTGGTTTACATAATTCTCGAATTTTCATTGAGTAGAGGCAGAGTGAGAGGTGAAGTCAGGGTATTGAAGAGGGTGACTATCCAGGCTCTCCACTTCCTAGCCATGGGTCTCTTAACATGTTGCTTAATCTCGCAAATTGTAGCCTCCTCCTGTAAAATAGGACTGGCCATACTTACCTTGTGGAGTGCTGTCAGTTATAAATCTGTTGAGTAGTGGATAGGGCCTGGGCAATGTGAACCTAAGTAATGCAAGTGTTCATCTACCTCTGTCTGCACATTAACTCAAAGGATGTGGCAAAAATGAAGACTAGGTTATAAAATTGTACTAAATTGAGATGTTCCTCTTAACACAAAAATAGCACTTCAAAGCAGGTGATTATGCGAGATGATGGATGTGCTAATTAGCTTCACTATAAAAATTATTTTATTATGTCTAACCTATCCCAGCATGTTGTACACCATAAATATGTATACAATACAATTTATTGTCTAAAAGTAAAAATTTAAAAACTCAAAAAAGTAGCTTAAATTCATTCTTTTGCTCATATTAAGGTCAGCTTCTTACAAATCACTGTGTTGTGAGTACCTAATGATCTACTTAAATTCTACTCAGCAGAATTGAAGTGCATTTAGTGATGCCTAGAGGTATTCTGTCTAGACTGAAGAAAGAGAATTCTGCACCAGGGAAGAAAGAAGCCATTGTCCTTCTCTTAGACCTTCTGGGGAGGCTATTTGTGGAAAAGGGAGCTTTGCAGGCTGAATTGCTGTCTTTTTCCTGCAGCATCCCTGGTGACTGGCAGGCACTTGTGCCCATCTAGAAGTCATCAGGTGTGAACTGAACCTGCTTCTGATTTTTTTTTTTTAAGGATCTACAAGTACCCCAAATGATTTATGGTATAACTTCATCGAACTACCCTACCATGGCGAGAGTGTCAGCATGCTGATCGCCCTGCCCACTGAGAGCTCCACCCCGCTGTCTGCCATCATCCCTCACATCAGCACCAAGACGATCGACAGCTGGATGAATACCATGGTGCCCAAGAGGGTGCAGGTGGTCCTGCCCAAGTAAGTGTCCTTTCTCTAAAAGAAAGGTTGTGTGTGTTTGTTGTTCAGTGAGTAACTGTCAGGATGCTAAGATTTCATATGTCACAAGACTTGTTCTATTTTGTAGAGAATACGTTTTTGAGAAAACAAGGCTGTGTTTTCTCACAGCTTTCTCTATGCCCTTGTGTTGCTTGGGTGGTGGGACAATGATAATAGTAATGGAGAGAGGGCAGCCTTGGCCGCAGGGCCTCAGCAGGAGTGCAAGTTCTTCATGACCCTGTGGCAACTTTTAACATAGCTCTTTCTACTCAAAAACTTGGAAAAATGTATATATCTTCAGATTGTATGGATGAAAATGCAGTAAAGTTTAAGGAGCTCCTTGAGATAAGGAGATTCATTGGTTATTCGGGTTTCTGTTAGAAGCTGTTAAAGACCAAAGCTCAAAAGACAGTGATCAGTTAAGTGCTTTGGAACCACCCAGGCAGAATTCTTACACTAGTGTTTAAGGCAGTTTTTCTGTTATACCCCAAAAGTAAACTATAGATGGACACTCTCGCCATGGTAGGGTAGTTCGATGAAGTTATACCATAAATCATTTGGGGTACTTGTAGATCCTTAAAAAAAAAAAAAAAAAGACTTGAAGCCAAGGTGAAAGCAATCCCAAATTCTGTATGAATCCTCATTTCTAACAGTTCAGAGAACACGTTCTGCAGCCTACAGAGGCAGTGGAATTTGTGCCCCTTCTGTGAGCTTTTCAGCATTACCAGTTTTACTATCCAGAGCATCCATCCACACCTCAGCAGGAGTAGAGAATTCCAATTGCTTTGATTCTCCAGTCTCTGAGTTAAATAATCACAGTAGTATATTTATAAGCATCAGAACTCCTCCCAAGGAAGGTGAGAGATGGCTCAATGGTTAAGAGCTCTTACTGCTCTTGCAGAGGACCATGGTTCAGTTCCCAGCACCCATGTGGTGACTTAAACCATCTGTGACTCTAGGTCCAGGAGATCTGATGCCCCTTTCTGGACTCTGCAGGCACCTGCATGTACATGGTACACATAAATTTATGGGGCTAGAGAGATGGCTTAGTGGTTAAGAGTACTGGCTCCTCTTGCAGAGGACCCAGGTTCTAGTCCCAGCACCCACATGGTGGCTAACTACCATTCATAATTGCAGTTCCAGGGGATCCAATGCTCTCTTCTGGCCTCCACAGGCACTGCATGACACAGGGGCACTTACATACATGTATGCAAAACACTCATACACATAAAAATAAAAATAAAAATAAAAAATTTATTCAAGTACACACACATACACACTGAGAAACAAAAACTCATCACCATTTTTCTTTTTAAGTAAGCCTTCATTTTGGCAGTGCTTGATGTAAATAAATCAGAGGCGGCACTGTGGGCCTCTCATAGTAGGTAAAGAGCAGCAAATTACCACTGCAACCCATCTGTGGTGAGAACCTGCCTCCTTCCCTTGCTGCTCTTCCACAGGGCGAGATGAAGTCTCATGTAAAGCATGCTCTGATGGTACAGGCCTAACACCTGCCTAACACTTACATGGGTGTGACCCCAAAGTCAGGCTCATCACTGATATATAAGAAACTCATGTTCAAATATGAGCCATGTCACCTTTTCCTACTGTTTTAACAGTGAAATGCTTTTAGAATCCCAACATACATGACTTGGAATGTAGCTCCCCTCTTTAAGCTATCTCCAGTCCCAGTAAGAGCTGTGGTTCCTGGAACAAGATAGAGAGCCTGTCACTTGGATGTCCATGCTTGGCATGTGTAAGTAGAGGATTATTCCCTGCTTACCTGGTGGATTAGATGTTAGGATTAGAGGCCAAGCTACAGCTCAGATTGGTATTCCGATCTTTCTTAAAGAATCTGTTTGTAAATATGTGCTGATTATGTTATTTTTGTATCACTTATGGAGTTTTGATTCCTCCCCCACCCATATTTTCTGCTTTCATGTAGGTTCACAGCTGTGGCACAAACAGATTTGAAGGAGCCCCTGAAAGTTCTTGGCATTACTGAGATGTTTGAACCGTCAAAAGCAAATTTTGCGAGAATAACAAGTATGTTCAGTTGAAAATTTATTCTTACACTCAAAGAAAAATGTTAATTTCTAATTTATTCTAAGAGGAAAGATCAGAATCAGGGTTTTGGCCCTAAAACTGTCCAAGTTTTAATTTGCTGTACTGCCAAAGGGTGCTGTTGACTGTCACCATGTCAATTAGCATTTGTCATTCACTCCTCTGTTTCATGTGGACGTTTCTTTAAGGCTGGAGGGACCACAAGGCTAAAAGAATACTTCATGTGTTGCCTGTTACCCAAATTTGGCTCCCCGACCCCCAGTGCTGGGAATCCGACCCAGGGCCTTGTGCACGCTAGCCAGGTGCTCTACCACTGAGCAGCATCTCTAGCCCCAAACTTTGCCTCTTTATTTTTCAATGCAAATTTTTCCCCCCTTGGAACTGGAAAAAACATCTTGAATTTTGAGCACTCAAACATTAACATCTTCTGAGAAACTGTTGGCATGCATTGTATCCAGGTAAGTGTTTTGCCATTTTAGGCCCTTTAATTTGAAATAACGGATTTGAATGAGTCTGACTCTGACTTTTCTTCACCCAGGAAACGATTAATAAGACATACCTGGTATCACATCCCTGAATTTGGCAGTCTATGGAAATCTTCCTATAATTATTTGAATGGGTCAGGTCTTTGCCGCTTACATTTAGAACATGGTGGCCTTCTTCCAAAGAAAAGCCATGGCTTGAACATGGTAAATGCTCCAGTGTGTGTTTTGCCCTTTGGCAGGAAATTAGTTTCTTCCCAGCCACAACTGCATGCTCAGGAATGCCTGAGCACCTGCTGTGGGAGAAGCACCTGCCTCCCTGCTGGGCCTGCAGCTCTGTGGTGCTTTGCATTCCCTTTTATTCCTGACCACTCACACTCTGGTCCCCGGTTCAGTACATTAGCATCATCTAGGAACTAGTTGGAACTGTACATCCTGGGTCTGGTCCAGACCTCCGGAATCACAGTCTTCATTTTAACAGGATCCTTTGGTCTGCTTTGAGAGCAGTTCCCACTGTAGAGTCACTTTTAGTGTAAGTACTAAATAGAAGGTGTCACAGGAAGGACCAGTTGCTTTGATTTCTTCTAAGATGTTCTTTTTAACCTCGTAAGTAATCTGGGCCATGTAAATGTGCATCCCAGTCACAGTCACATTAGAGCTGGGCTTTGGTGCAGACAGTATAAAACCAGTTTTATACTGTTTTTTTGTTTGTTTTTTTAAAAAAAGATACTCTTTTGCAGTCTGCATCCAGACCTATGTTCTATCAAGTTAACATTGACTGGAGTTGGCATCCTCCTGGACAGCACCACCCAGTGGGTACTGCTGGATGCTTGGGCTCTGATGAGAAGGAATGAGCTCCCTGGAGGGGCCCCAAGAAACAGCTGCAGTTCTGTGCCTGGCTGTTCTCAAGATTCCCTTTCTTTTACTGCTATGGTGCAGGACAAGTAACTGGGGTGTGAAAAGCCAGCACTTGCTTCCTCCTAATGATCCATGTTAGCAGGGCACAGATTTCTTAACATTGTGGGCCTCAGTTTCCCTGTTTGGAAGAGCTACATGAAATCCTTCCTGGGCTCGGCAGTGTATAATTGAACAATATTGTTTTCTTTCTTCTGCAAAACTGGGCATCTTTACAAATCTCTGTGCTTATCATGTTTAAAATAAAATTCATAGTAATCAGAGTTGAAGTGAGTTGAGGCTCTAAGACATTTGTGGTCCAGGCCTCCGTCCCAGAAGTTAGTATTGCAGATCACGTCCAGAAATTAAAATTTACCTCAGGTGACAGCCACCTCCAGCCCTCGGTCTGCAGACTGTCAGAGGTCACCAGATCCTTTTCAAACCTGGCATTTGCCATGGCTTTGGGGACACTTTCTGACTGTGTACAGGGCCTGCTCCACCAACAAACACTGGTTTTGTTTTATCTTCCGGGCACAGAGTCAGAAAGCCTTCATGTCTCTCACATCCTGCAAAAAGCAAAAATTGAAGTCAGTGAAGATGGAACCAAAGCTTCAGCGGCAACGAGTAAGTGCCAGGTCACGTGGCAGGGCCTCTTCCAGTAGAAGGCAGGACTCCTCAGCTCACCTGTCACCTTAGCACACTTCTAGGGAGACTCATTTCCAGCTGACACTTCCGAGTGGGGATGGGGGTCGGGGGTGACCCTTGGGAAACAGCAGTGAGTATGGGTAAAGGAAATGGTTCATTTAAAAAAAATGAATGGCAGGAGTATACCTCTAGTACTTTCCCAGCCAGCATGCACAAGGCCTTAAATTTAACCCTCAAAACTGAGGAAGAAAAATCACTTAAGTATACGAAATGGCTCTAGGATGGGAGTCAGTATCCTGTGGAAAGAGCCTGTGGCATGTGTTTCAGCCTTGTGGTGCTCACTGTCTCCAGCACCACTCATCAAGTCTGCCACTAAGGCAAGAAAGCGGCCATAGATATGTACCTGAGTGGGCAGGGCTCAGTGTTCCATTAAAACTTTATTTACAAAGGCAAGAATTGGCCATGTAGGCTTAGCTCAAGGACAATAGTTTACTGACCCCTGCTCTCAGGACAGTCAAGCATGTTTAACTGCTTACTGTCAGAAAAGACTGATCTTTAAATTGAAACAATAACAGATTACTTACAGGACCATAGCTAGTCAGGTCTCTCTAGATAACACCAAGAATTAATGGTTGCCTGGAGAACAACGGGATTGTTATGCAACCTTCTCTGATAATTAGAACATCCACCTCTGTCTTCTCCTTGTTGGCTTATAAAGAACGTAGAACAAACCTTAAGCTGATCCCTACCACCACCATTATCCAGAAGTGATGTGCTCTTAGAGGGAATAACTTCAGTACACTTAGAGCTGCATTGACCATTTCTGGTCATTAAAGTTACCATCTGTTCTACAGAATCTGTACCTTATTACCTCCCAAATAAATGCTTATTTCCTTTTTATTATTAAATGCTTTAAAATAGCATTTAATATGGAAGATTTAGAATAAGAGGTTTGGTATTTAAAATACCCTTTGTGTTTTCTAGGTGGTTGTGACATCTAAATTTGACCAAAATTATTGGCCAGTTTTAGCAACTATAATTACTATCAGGACCTACACAATTTGTGGAGCCTTGTGTAAAATGAAAATATGGAGCCCTGCATTGTAAACTGTATTAGGAATTTCAAGATTACTACTGCAGAGTACTAAACCAAGTACCAGGCCCTATGTCACCATCCTGTTTCTGCTGAATTAGTCAACTCAGGCTCCCGTAACAATGCTGGAGACTGGGGGACCTAAACAACAAAAGTTTTGTTTTTGCATAGCTGGAAGTTAGAAGTCCAAGGTCAGGTGTCAACAGGGTTTGCTTCTCTCCTTGGCCTGCTTGGTATGTTCCTGTCTTCTCACATCCCTAATGCCTTTCCCATGGACCTTATTTGTCCATATTAACCTCCTTAAAAGGCCTTATCTCTAAATTTAGTCACTTTAGGAGATCAGAGCCCCAACATATGAATTTAGAGGAGACACAATTCAGCCTTTAACACCTACAATTTACCTATAATAATACTAGGAGGGTAGAGCAGTCTGCCCCTCCTAACTCTTGAGTATTCCTTTTATAACAGCAAGCCCAAGTCATTCATATTTCTAGCAGTTGGGGGAAGGAACTGAACCATTGCACCAGTGTCTGGTAGTTATATCACATCTTTGCCCTCCCTCTAGCCTCACTGTGGGCTTGTTAAGTGGGGTCTCCATTGGGAAGCATGGCAGAGTAGGCAGGTCTGAGACTTATGAGTCTAAAGAAGCTCACTTTCAGTCTAGGGATGTAGCTCAGTGGTATCGGGCTTGCTGAGCATGCATGGGGTTCTGGCTTTTATTCCTAGTACTGCAGCAATAACAAAAAATTCCTTTCTAAGTCATATGTCTGCAGCTAGTGAGTTGAGCAATAGTGTTATAGAGCAGGTACAGATGAGCCGTCTGTTTTGTTGCAAAGGAAGCCTAAAATGTACCCAAAAAAGAACACGTGGAGCTGAGAGTTGAATTTTGAGCTGGCCTTTGATCTATAGAAAGGATGTGGCTAGGTTAAAAAGGTCCAGGGGCTTCATCAGCACAGCAGATGGTCTGAATAAAAATAGCTCTCATAATAACACTGAATATGCATTGGGTGTTCATTTAATGGCAGGCTCTGTCCTAAGAGCTGTAATGCATTTTATGACATTCAGTCCTCACAAAAAGTCTATGAGGAGTAAGTACATTCATTAGAGAGGGTGTGGCTTTGATGGAGTAAATAAGACGGTAACTTGAAAAGCCTGGCCCAGTGTGACTATTCAATAAACAGTGACCATTGACAGCATTATAACACATCCACTTATGGGACAGGTTTAGTGTGTCCTCAGACACTAGCATCTGGGCACCCATAAAGTGGCCTCATGCTGAGTGGCTAACACATCTCCCTCTTCCTCCCGTAGCTGCAATTCTAATCGCAAGGTCATCGCCTCCCTGGTTTATAGTAGACAGACCTTTCCTGTTTTTCATCCGACATAATCCCACAGGTAAGCGGTTCTCCTGTTCTGTTGTCCACTGGTTGTTCATATTCAGAAAGCTGCATTCCAGCTGCATCTGCACCCATGTTGCACTTAATCGGTTTTCTTCGTGTCAACCTTAGAAAACACTATGGATTCTGTAACCACTCACTCTAAAGAAAAAGGAAAACCAAGGCTGTGTCACAGCATGGGAGGGGATCCTTTAAATGCTGAAAAGTCTTAGCTTTGGAGGAGGGTGTTTGTTTTTATAACATATAGGAGGGGCTTGTCATCCCCTTTGGAACTCTTTTAACATCTATTGATTTGTTTTTTCTTAGTTTTATGAATACCTTATATTTTTCAAGGAGCTTTATGTCTTCAATTTTTATGAGGCTACTCTTAAAATGCCCTGGGAATTCAGCAGACCAACAGATCTTAGCTTCATAGTTCATAGATTCAAACTGGGCTCTGGCCTAAAATGCGCTGGGAATACAGCAGACCGACAGATCTTAGCTTCATAGTTCATAGATTCAAACTGGGCTCTGTCCTTCAGATTTGTGTGTGTGTGTGTGTGTGTGTGTGTGTGTGTGTGTGTGTGTGTGTACACTAGAGGTCAGCCTTCCTTGATTGTTGTTCCCCAGGTGCCGTCTATATTAAGACAGACCTGGAGCTTACAGATCAGTCTAGGCTGGCTGGCCAGCAAGCCCCAGAGAATCCCTTTCCTCTGCCTCCCCAGCACTGGGATTATAAGCTATAAGGTGCACCACCACACACAGCCTTTTACATGGGTGCTAGGGACTGAACTCAGATCCTCTTGTTTGTACAGCAAACACTTTACTAGACTGACCCACTTCCCCAGGCTCCTGGTTCATCTTTATAATAAGGATATCAGCAGTTCCTTCCCTTTTAGTATAACTACAAAGTATAAGGTTATCTTTATGGAGAGTATTGCTTCACATTCTTACAGAGTAGGCACTAATGTATTTCAGCTTTTACTATTATTTTAATCAAAACGATTTCCCTATTTTTTACAATTTTTATTTTTATGTGTATGCGTGTATTGCCTGCGTGTAGGTAAGTGCACCCATGTCGTGCAATGCCCGCGGAGGTCCGAAGAGGCTGTCAGATCCCCTGGGACTGGAGTTACAAATAGTTGATAGCTGCCATGTGGGTGCTAGGATTTGAACCCGGGTCTTCTGCAAGAACAACCAGTGTTCTTAACCACTGAGCCATCTCTCCAGCCTTATCTTGTGTTTTTGTTTTTGTTTTTGTTTTTGAGATAGGGTCTCACTATGTAGCCCTGGCTGGCCTGGAACTCACTATATAGACCAGGCTGGCCCAGATATCCCTGGGCCTCCCAAGTGCTGGGATTAAAGGTGTGCAGTACTATTCATGGCTTATCTCACATTTTTTATGTTTTGTGTCAGAGCTGATTGATCAGTCCAAAATGGAGCTTCTAGCCACTTGTGACTGTTTAACCTAAATGCTAATTTAAATGATGTATAATTAAAAATTCAGCAACTTAGCCAAACTTACCTCCATTCAGACACTCAGCCTCCACTTGTGACTAGTGAGTACCATATCACACAACAAATGTGGAGGCTGTTTCTGTCCTTGAAGAAAGTTGGGTTGAATGATACAGCCGAAAAAGAGGTTGACCTCCCTTCCCTGGCATACAACACAGCACGTTCCATCCTGGGTTAAGGATGGCTTTAATGGAGTCATCCACTGTCTCTCTTTAATCCTTAGGTGCTGTCTTATTCATGGGGCAGATAAACAAGCCCTGAAGATTGTACAGAGGAAACTCAGTCAAAGCCAAGATGACTTTGCTGTGAAGAAAAGACTCCTTTTTTCACATCTTTCATAGTTCTGTTGAATATTTTTGTACATCACTTTTCTTTTTCAAAACTGGTTCATAGCGTCAGTTCAGTGATGTAAGCGTTTCTGTTCAGGGCTGTGTTAGAAGAAAAGGCAGGATGTCTGGGACACTGTGCTGAAGAGAGAAAAAGATTTTTTTCAAGATATCCAAACGATTCTTTAAACTACTGAGTGGTTACTTAGGTTAACAACCCTCTTGAGTACTTGCTGTCTGTCCAGTACAGGATTTTTGTTTTGTTTTCGTTTAAATGTATGACTTTCCAGGAGAAGTTTAATCAGTGTGACGGGGGGAAAAAAGACATTTTATGGTAGTTTTTATGTTTTTATGAGAAAAAAAATATTATTTGCCTTTTTAATTCTTTTTCCCACCTCCACCCAAAATCTTGATGGAGGCAGCATCTGATTTCAGGGGTGGATACTCTAGCCTCTTTGTGTGTTTTTGTTGTTTTATGTAATGCATGTATTCACTAAAATAAAGTTTGAAACTAATGTCTGGCTAGACACGGTTTGCTGTCAAGCCATGTGCCTGTCACTACTGGTCTGTACTCTTTGGATTGGCATTTTTGTATTTTGTACAAAGTAAAAATAAAGTGTTATGAGTAGTAAAAAGAAATGTCATTTCTCTGCTATTTGAAAAGCGACATCAAAAGAAACAGACTTTTCAAAAACATACCTCAACCTTTTGTAATAAGCCTTTGTACTTAGGCAGCCAGAAGGAAGTTCAGAATCCCTGGACTTTTTCTATCCTTTTCCTCTCAACCTGACAAGCATTGCTCCAACACTTCTCAGTTTATTGATTTCTTTCAAGCAGTGAGTGTTACAGTAATCCCCACTCTAATCTCAGCTGCAGTTCAGTTGAGCCATGGCTGAGTATTCTCCACAGACCAGGATTCCATACAAGTACAAAAGAAGTTTCTGGAGACTAATATAGTTTGGAAATCCAAGAAATGGTAGATGTTTTGATTTGGGTGACCGGCTAGAATGTTTACATTTTGAAATGACCCTTTTTGTTTGGAGGGATAATTTTTCATGTTGAATTTGTATATTTCAAACATTTGTATTTTGAAATGACCCTTTTTGTTTTGGGGATAAGTTCTCATGTTGAATTTGTGTATCTCAATTGTGTTGCCATTTGCCTGGGATTTTAAAACTAGTTTCCTAAAGATTTGTATAATCTAGCATCTAATTCAGAATAGTTTAAAACGCTACAACCGGCAAGGTGGTGGCTCAGCAGGTAAAGGTGCTGGACCTGAGTTTGATGACCTGATTGTGATCTCTGGGACCCACCTACTAGAATAATTGACTCTTACAAGCTGTCCTCCGACTTCCACATGCACACTGCGGCACTCACACCCACACCCCCCATACATACAAACAATAAATTTAATGGCATAATTTTAAAAAAGAATACTTTCAAACATTTCTTGTCAAAACATAAGAATTTACTCCCTTTTTTTTTTTTTAAGCCCATGAGCTCTGTGTTTTCTTAATGCTACATTGAATTATCGTGTTGAGCACTTGGCTATCTGCCATTCTCATTGGTAACCATAATTGTTGCTGTAAAGTAGGCTCGACTATGCTGTTTATGACTATTTAATTCTATGCATTTGGCAAATCAAGAGAGAAACCAGGGAACATTTCCCTTGTTTGGGAATAAATGCCAAAAAAAAAAAAAAAAAAAAAAAACCTATTGTGAATGGTTCTCCCAGGCTGTATTCTACTCCGTGCAAGCATGCTCCTTGTTACTAATGCCTGAGAGTCAGGTTTACTGGGTTTTCAGATAATCTGCCTGGTGTCAGAAATATATTGTGAATTACTTAAAATAGTAACAATGTTGGCAGTAAAATGAAAATTCGATACTTCATTCATCCACCCATTTATTCAAGTGCTATATTGTTTTGTATGGGATGAGAATTGGTATGATCTGGGTAGAAGGGGGGGAGGTTGTAGGAATTGTCTCCTGTGGTTGTAGAGTCTGAGAAGTTTTGCGATGCACTATCTAAGCTGCCCCCAGGGAAGTGGCAGCACAGCTCAGTCCCAATTCAGAGACCAGAGCGCTGGGAGAGCCTGTCTAACTCTTGTCAGTGGCCAAAGGCTGGTGAGCTACAGATGCCCAAAGTCAGGAGATGGGTGTACCGCCTGCAGAAAGATGAAATCTGAGTTTCCTCTGTTGTTCTAGCCTACTCTTTGACAGACTGAATGATGTCTTGCCACCCTGAGTGAAGGTGGGTCTTCCCTAGTCCACTGGCCTAAGTACCAGTCTCCCGGAAGCACCCTCACAGACATACCCAGAAACAGTGCTTTACCACCTATGTGGCATCCAGCCTATCTTCCAGGCAAGCCGACACCTAAAATTTAGCCATCCCAAATGCCTACCAAGTGCCAAAAGTATATAGGGTCCTTTTCCTAAGTAATCTTGGGAAGGACAGAGGCAATCTTGGCATAGCAAAGTACTTGTTTCAATGCATTTATGAGGTATGGAAATGAAACATAGTGGTGAGCCCAAGAGAGATGTTCCATTGGTTACAGAGCCATATGATCCCTGGACTCCCAACTCCTGCATCACTGCGCCTTCCAGAAAGAATGAGAGACTCCGCCAGAGTGGCCTTAGTATGCAGCAGAGATGGGATGCTCCCCAAGAGTTCTCTGCTCGTATTTTACTGGTTACATTTTGAAGTGTGCAGTCCCGTTTCTGAGTACTACTTTGGTAAAGTTTCAAATGTCAATGACGTGCAGAACTTGGAACGACAACATCAAGGTGCCACCTAGGCTGTACTCTTTCTCTCTTGAGCCTCCTAACTCATCCATCTCTACCTTCCTCTAGTCAACATCCACACTCTGACTCTGGCTGAATTTTGGAATCAAAATCTGTTTGTAATCCCTGGACCAGAGGGGAAATGTCCCTTTTATTTTTTTTTGTTTTAATGTATGATTCTACTTTTTAGCTTTTGATCTCTTTAAGCCATTGAGTCTGCAGGCCTTCCTTGTCTTCAAAAATATCAGTTTTCTGAAAACTCTTTTTCCTTGAAGGAAACTGGGATAAATGTAAGATATGGAGACTGCCAGGAAAATTACAGGCCTGAGAGGCCACTTTTGCTCTGTAGACATGTTTGAATGAACAATTTACCATAGATTAGATGCCACACTGAGTCTGAGCATCCTGGCAGGCTGCAATTTTCCTAAAGAAAAAAAATGGTAGACCTAGGGTAAATGCAGCCAACCACCAGCCAAGCCACTCTTCTGACAATGAGATGGGTACTTTCAATTCTGCCCAAGACACCATGGGAAATGAGAGCGGACACTGACCCAGATACGTTGGAAGCTCTCATGTCTTATTGGCCTGTTGAGTGTTTGTTCTGTAAAAGGACATGATGACAGGTGACCCGGAAAAGAATTCCAGAATCCCTTTTACAAAAAAAGTACAAGAGAGTGTACTTTGTGTCTGTCACTTTGTTTTTTTTTTTTTTTTTTGGAAATGAAAATTCAAATGGCTCCCAAGCTTCACAGGAAAGGGTATGAAGTAAGAACAGCAATTTTCTGAGTCAGCAGAGTACCACACACTCCCTTCAAGGGTCCAGAAATGGTAACTGCTGGGGCCATGAGACTTGCATAGCCTGCAGGTGACAGCTTTGTTCTCAACTTCCTGAGAGTACTGCAAAACTGTGTCCTCTGACTACTGAGAGTACTTGAGAAGGCCACAGAGTACAAATAGCCACTGGTGTTAAAGCCCCAGTTCTTTTTGAGGTGACCTCATATAGCCAAGACTGGCCTTGAACTCTGTAGCCAAGGATGACCTTGAATCTTCTGATCCTCTTGCCACCACCTCCCAAGCGTTGGGATTACAGGCATGTATAACCATGTCCAGTTTATGTGGTACTGGGACTGTGCATGCTAGGCAAGCATGCTACAAGCTGAGCTACATCTCTATCCCCAAAGCCTTGTTTCTGTGAAGACTCCCAAATTATGATTCCTTTTGTCTTCTCTCAAATCTTGAAGAAATGGAGCTGTAGGTGTGTTTTAAATGAGAGGTGTGTTAATGAGAAATCACTGTTCATCATACCAAGAACATTGTTATTTAATGTTTACAAGTTAAATTTCTGCATGTTGAGTAGCAAAATGGAAGTGAAGTTTTAAATTTAGTACCCTAGCAGGGCATGGTGGCGCACACTAATCCCAGCACTTGGGAGGCAGAGGCAGGCGGATCTCTGTGAGATCAAGGCCAGCCTGGTCTACATAGTGACTCTAGAACAGCTGGGGCTACAGGGAGACCCTTTCTCAAAAAGACCAAAAAAAAAAAAAATTAGTACCCTAACCCCCATCTGAAGTTAGCAAGGCCAGCTACCTACAGAAAGAACTGTGGCAGTTTAGGAATTGTCCTTCCTGGACATGAAAACCATTCTAGGGCCAAGAACGGAATCCCAGGAGCCCCATGAATGTCACTATCCAGTTAGTCTGCGGTAGTCAGCTGATCTTTCACAATCTTTGTCTCATTAGCTGTTGTTCTATGTTAAATGTCTTCCGGCCTTTACTGATGCACTGTCTTGGTGTGAAGGCCCTTGCATCAATAATTTTGTAAATGATGCACCATCAGAAATTCTGGCAAACTCTTCTTTGGCTTAGAAATATCCTGACCCAACTGTCAATGACCTTATGACTCATTTCTTCTGCAGAGACAGGATCAGAATAGACTAAACTCATTAGATCATTTTGCAATTTTAATGTGCCCAGCTCTGGTAATAAGTTATTCTGTGAATAATCAAGTCAAGGACTCTTGCTCAATGGCAGGGACAGTAAGTTCATGGTTTTTGCTTTTCTCAATTGCTTTTCTCCAAGAAAGTTTCTTAAATCATTAGTCTCAACGAATGCTACAAAGCAGTTAAATATATAGCAAGAATCAGTGAAAAGTCCAGATTCCCTCAGTACTGAGCATTTCTTTTTCAGAACTGTGCGTGCCTGTGGTTGTAATTTGTTTTGTTTTTGTTCTTGTATTTTTTGGTTTGTTTTTTTTTTTTTGAAATGGTTTCACTATGTAGCCCAGGTTGGCCTTGAATTTGTGATCTTCCTGCCTCAGCCTCCCTCCCAGTCTTCGGAGTGCTGGAATTACACAAACCACGATCAGTGTGTGTGTGTGTGTGTGTGTGTGTGTGTGTGTGTGTGTGTAGGGGGTAAGTCAGAGTCTGGCAGCCCTGGCTGGCCTCTAGCTTACTATGTAGTCAAGACTGGCCTTGAATTCCTGATCCTCCTGCCTCTATCTCCCAGGTGCTGGGAAGATAGGCTTGAACTACCACACCCCAAAGCATGCAGCTTTTGATGGTGCGTTTTCTCCTGAAAAAGAAAATCATTTTGAGTTTGCAAGATGAAAACAAATCAAGCAATAATTCTTGGTTTCCTGCAGAGCCATGGATTTTGAGTGTTTCCAGACTCCAGGTCAGAGCTGCAGCTCTTGTGTCATCAACAATAGTGGTTGTGGGTCTTTACAAACCCAAGACTGGAAAGATGGGACAGGATCATCTAAAGGGAACTGAAAACAGTGAATTTCAGAATGTAGATCTGGGAGCACACCACCAGTGGCATGTCCTCGAGTGGGCATTTTGCATTTGTGTGGGCCTCCCTAGTGAGAAAATGTCCATCTATAGTTAGTTTTAGGAAGTGGTGCAGTGGACACTAGGATCTCCCAGCCTGTGCAGTATATTTACTATCTTCATTAAAATAGAGAGAGACAGGTGTGCTGGTCGTGGTGGCGCATGCCTTTGATCCCAGCACCCAGGAGGCAGAGGAAATTTCTTATTTTCATCAGCCCTGCAGTTTTTCCTTTTCTCGCTGAATCATGAGAACCCAAAATACTATCTTGGCATCAGAGGCAAAATGTACAAACATCAAATTCCTAACTACAGCATTCTAAGGGGAAGGGGAAGGTGGGCTAGCTCAGACAGACATAGTCATAGAACAATAAAGCTGTCAGGGCCTAGAAAAGCCACGTCACTGTATCCAGGTGCCCCAAACACATGGATTCTTTCTTTCCCATGGAATTAGAAAAGTGTTCCCCATTGTTATAACAAATCCTAAACTGCTGTAGAATTGGAGCACCATCTTGTGGTCCAGGGCTGACTACAAAAATAGCTCTAATTCTGTCCATTCCCCTGTGGCACTTAAAGACTTTGATACTATTTTTCTCAACTTTATATATATATA
>NW_008360326.1:10377371-10380507 GCF_000622305.1 Nannospalax galili | reverse complement strand
GGCTTCGGACCTTTAGGGCACAGTAAACAAGTGTAGGAAAAAAGACAGGAAAGGGAGTCAGTCTGAGAGAAAACTATCTCTTATTGACAACCCGAGATCAAGCATCAGTACCTTTTAAAAATATTATTTTTATTTTATGTGTATGAGTGTATTGCCTGCATGTGTGTAAGTGCACCCATGTCATTGCAATACCCATGGAGATCAGAAGGGTGTCAGATCCCCTGGAACTGGAGCTACAGATGGTTGTTAACCACCATGTGGGTGATGGGAATTGAACCTGGGTCCTCCATAAGAGCAGTCAGTGCTCTTAACTGCTGAGCCATCTCTCCAGCCCCATCAATACCTTTTAAAAATATACTTTATTGAGAATGTCATACACTGTATTTGATCATATTCTGACCCTCTCCTCCATCTCCACTTCCACTTTCCTTCCTCTTTCATGACCTCCATTGTTTTAAAAGGCCTATCAAGTGTAATCCGAGTTCTCCAAATGCTCTTGGGTGTGGGTCCATCCCCTGGAGCCTGGTCTACTTACCTGGAGTCACACTTTAACTCCCTTTCCCAGCAGCTATCAATTGCCAGAAGTTCCTCAGCTGAGGTTAGAGCCTCCAGCCTACCTCCCCATCCATGCTGGGTTTTTTGTCTGGCTTGGGTTTTTGCAGGTCTTGTGCATTCTGTCACAAATGCTGTGGGTTCATATGTGCAACTGCCGTGTTGTGTGTGGTTTCCTCACATTGATGCACTGCCTTTGGCTCTTATAATCTTTATGTCCCCTCTTCCTCAAGCCTTGGGAAGAAAGGGTATAATGTTGATGCCCCATTTCGGGCTAAGCACGCCACAGTCTCTTATTCTCTGCAGTTGTGGGTCTCTGTTAATCACCGTCTGCTGCAAAAAATCAAGCATCAGTGCCTTTATAGTTCAACAATATCCTCACTGCCTTGTGATTTGTCTGTACAACGTGGATGAGTTAGTCAAAAAGCTAGCACCCCAGATGGACACTGGATGAGCTCGGTCACACATCCTACTCAACATTCTTGTTCCTCTCGCCCATTTATCAAGCTTGACACAGTGTTTATTCTCATGGGGCCAGTAAAAGTTCTGTAGAGACTGGTTCCAAGTTTCTAGCAATTTCATATGGAACTGTAAAAGTAGGCTGATTTGGGGCTGGAGAGATGGCTCAGTGGTTAAGAGCACTGATTGCTCTTGCAGAGGACCCGGGTTCAATTCCCACAACTCACATGGTGGCTACAAACCGTCCTTAACTCCAGTTCCAGGGGAATCTGAAGCCCTCTTCTGACCTCCGTGGCATTGCACAACACAGGTGCACTCACATACCATGCAGGTCATACACTCATAAACATAAAATAAAAATAAACATTTTAAAAATGAAAAAGGTAAGCTGATTTTTCTACATTGTAGCCCATCATTAGAGATGGGTAATCATTCCATCGTAAATCAAGATGGACTTCCAACATTCTGTACTCAAAGAGTAGCAGACGGGTGGGGGTCAGAATTCAGCCACACCGTGCTACATACACCACTCTGGGTAGCATCAGCAGAGTTCCCATCCAGACTTGTCGGCTCAAATCTTGAAAATGCCTGAGCAAGAGAAATCTGAGCTTGCATTGTCCACATTTCATGTGAGGGGGGAAAAGGTGATCATTGAGCTTGCCACAGTATTCACTAAAGACTTAAAGAGAATGCTTACCTTAAAAAAACAAAACAAAAACCTAGAAGAGTATTCTACCTAGAATCTGGCATTTGGCATACGTGGGGCCCATGATCACAGAATGCTTGTCTTGTCTTGTGCTTCCCAGAAACTTTGGTTAGACAGCCTTTGTCCAGTGTCCCCGAGACACTTATATTGAGCACAGTGTACGGATGACAAATACAAAGCTTGTACTGCTGGGTTTGGTCTCCTATCCTGTGTTTAATTACTGGAGCTGAAATTATAGTTCAAAAAATAAAACAAGGGGCCAGAGAGATGGCTCAGTGGTTAGGAGCACTGGCTGCTCTTGCAGAGGACTCAGGTTTGATTCCCAGCACCCACATGGCAGCTAGCAACTGTCCCAAACTCCAATTTCAGGGGATCCGATGCTTTCTTCTGACCTCTGTGGGCACTGCATAACACAGGTGCTCTTACTACTACATGCAGACAATACACTCATACATAAAAACAGAAGCAGGGAACCAGGATCAAGAGTTCCAAGCCAGGTTAGGCTATTAATGAGACTCAACAAACAAAACAAAACAAAACAAAAATCAACCTTTTATTAAACCTACCAATTTAGCCAAGCACTTAACTCTTCCCCTCTCCCAAAACAGTCTGTTTTTTAACCTGTGATAGCTATAAATTCTCATACATAAAACTCAAGTTCCACTTTTCTGACCCATCTCAGCAAAAGGTTTTGTTTTCCCAGTGGGCTGAGATATGGTGGGCTGTGGGGGAGACTGCACAGTCAGCTGCCTACACCACTTAGTTTGGGGGACTTCTTGCTCTAAATAGACCGCTTGAAAATACATTGTGTCATCACAGAAAAGCTTGAACATGACAGAAGTGCTTCCCTGTAGCTTTAAAGTGAATGCTGCATTCTGATTGTTTTGTCATACGTGTGGGACTCATGCTTTTGTTTTTGAGGGGGAAGATCTGTAGAGACCAGAGATAAATGCAAGACTTTATGAATTGGGGATCTGAACAGTACTGGGATCTGACCCACCCGTGTGATCTCTGTCAAATGATTCCAGAGGAAACACAGAACTTAGTGTAGAAGACAGGCAGTTTATTATAGAATAACAAGAGATACTGTCAAGGGTTGGGAGTAGGAAAGGACCAAAGGGGCCACTGTGGGGAAAACACAGCATTTAGGCAACAGCCAAAGAGCCCGCTGTGCCAGTAAACATACTAAAGTTGGCTACATACCATAATCTTTTTTAGTATCTGGAACAGAAAGCCTTCCTAAGTTTTCTGGTTCAGGTGGTTCCAGGCCCATTTGAATTAACTCTTAAGGGAGGGGGGAATCGTATGTCTAGACTGTACTCCTACAGTCTATAGGGCAGTGGAGAATGTCATGTCATGTCATGTCCCACCCAGCGCCAGAGATGGACCCAGACTTTTTTTTTTTTTTTTTCCAAAAAT
>NW_008360326.1:10370997-10376273 GCF_000622305.1 Nannospalax galili | reverse complement strand
CTGCATCATGTCTAATAAAGGTGCCTAGCTACTCTACAATCTATGTGGGCTTTTATTTCAATCTTGGAAAAAAACACCAAGGATATGGAACACTCAGTCCAGACATCAACCCTGACCAAACACTAGACCAAGGAAAGAGGTCACTCAGCAGAATTTACAGCCTTTGTAGCGGTAACTAACCCATGACACTAAAGGAGGGAGCTGGGCCAATAGCTCTGATCTTACTCTGTTGCTTTCCTGGGTCCAAACCAACTCCAAGCCCAAGAGAACTCTCCTGGACCCCATGAAGAGGTAGATACTTTCATCTGACTTTTCATCTGACCACACACTGCATGTCCAACAACTCCAAGCCCAAGAGAACTCTCCTGGACCCCATGAAGAGGTAGATACTTGGCACGTGATGAAAATGTCCCCATTGACTTTTCATCTGACCACACACTGCATGTCCAGGGACCAGCAGGCAGAGAACTTCCTACTATCGCTGGGGCTTCAGCTCAGCTCAGCCCACTGTTGATGTGACCCACTTAACTGCCACCCTCCTGTCTTGTTCATCCACCTGAACCTCTATCTGCTCTCGGCCTTTAACTGGGTCCTGTCAGCCTGTGACCCTCAGGCTGCCGGTGCTGCTTCAGCATCTTCCCCGAATCAACCTCCTACGTGCATGTTTGGGTACATCAAACTAAAATGAGAGCCAATTACCATTTTTATGCATATTACAACAAAGTTCATGCGATAACTACTTGAATTATGATATCTCAAAGCTAGGAGGAATAAAATACACCTGGCTGTACAAATTATGCTCAACAATAAACCAACCTGTCAGAGAAAACAAGAAAACAAAAGAAAAACCTGTGATCTGACAAACATTTAATTTTAGGAACGCAGTACAAAGATCAACGCACTCCTCTGTGACGTGATGCGCTGGGCTGGGAACGCCTGGCATCTGTCTCGGTATCTTGCTCACAGATGTGACAGGGCTACAGTGCTGGCTGGCTGGCTGGCAGTGCTGCTCTTCTCTGCTCTCAGGCTCTCTTTGGGCTTGGAATAATCCCAGGGTCTTCTGTTTTCTGTGAACCCATACAGTTTCCTCAGTGCTACTCGAGCAGCTTCTTCCTCTGCGACCATGACCGTTTCCCCAGGACCCTCTGCAATCAGCTTTTTGTCACTAGAAAGGAGACAGACAGTAGTCTCGAATGACATGAAGACAGCACACAAAGACATTAAGCCTTCTAAATCTTACTTTGCTGATAAATAGCTCCAGATAGAACTTCCAGATCTAAGTCCTGCCACAGTTCATTTGATGTAATAGATGAAGAAACACTCACATTTCCATAGAAATACACACAACTTACTAGCCCAGTATTTTTCAAGCCCCAAAACAAAATGTTGGCAGAAGGATCAGGAGTTGAGGCCAGCGTTAGGCACATGAGACCGCATCTCAAGCAATCAAACAAGCAAAAACTAAATGTGCCTTTGCATTTGTCATCCAACCATCACCAAAGGGTATCACTCTATTTTAAATTATTTTATTTTTACACATGGTCTAGCCTTGCAGCTCCTGCTGGCCTGATTTCAGGCCTTCTGCTTTAGCCTCAAGTCTGGGCTCAGAGGTGTGTACTACCGCACTCAGCTCAGATCTGCATTTTAAATCAAGAACTTAAGATGCTGAAGCTTACTCAAGGAAGTAAACACTGTTGGCCATCAATGTTATATTAAAATTAATTTAAATTTAAAAAGCTAAAACTAATCATTTTGCTTTATGATATTTGTTGTTACAACTAGATATCTCCCTTAAAAATGAAAACATATTCCTGAAAGAAATGTACATTAAATAAATATAATCTTACCTTTTTTAAACCACTATTCAATTATATTTAACTATTCCCTAGAAATTCCCTGACCTAAAATTTTCCTTATGCATTTAAAAGAAGCACCTCTAAAGGTTTCATGCCCAGTAAGGCATCTAAGCATCTAGAATCAGCATGTGGTGAGTTAAACGGTAAGACAACCAGAACTAAATTAAAGAAAAATCAGCAAAGTTGTGTGTGAAAGAACTATAACACAGAAGGAATCTCTTTAAGAAAGCCATCACTGTAGGTGTGCCAATCACGTTAAATTTTATGTTTGTTTTGTAATTATACACACACATTCGCAAAGGATGGGGAATGGAGAAAATCATCCAGGAATGAATTTCAGGGGCTGGGAGATGGCTCAGTGGTTAAAAGTGGCTGTTCTTGCAGAAGAGCTAGGTTTGAATCCCAGCACCCACATGGCAGCGAACAACCATCGGTACTCCAGTTCTAGGGGATCCGACGCCCTCTTCTGTCCTCCAGGGGCACTGCACAACACAGACGCACTTACATGCAGACATACACATAAAATTAAAAAAATAATAGTAACTTTTAAAGAGTGAATTTCAGGTCTCAGAAGATGTATGATCCTGTATTTGTCCAATGATGCTGATACTGCAAAAGTTCATCCTTTAGAGTGCCATGAAGGAGCTGGGCAAGGTAGCTCACATCTATAACCCCAGCACTCGAGAGGCTAAGGCAGGATGAGTGATGTAAGTTTGAGGCCAGCTTGGGCTACCTAATGAATTAGGCTGGCCTGGGCTACAGAATGAGAGCCCATCTCAAAAAAAAAATCCAAGTTAATTATATTAAAAAATAAAGCTGGGTGTGGTGGCGCATGCCTTTAATCCTAGCACTCTGGAGGCAAAGGTAGGCAGATCTCTGTGAGTTCAAGGCCAGCCTCGTCTACTTAGTGATTTCCAGGCCAGCTGGAGCTACAGGGAGACCCTGTCTCAAAAAGGCCAAAATAAATAAATAAATAAATAAATTAATTAATTAATTAATTAAATTAAATCATAATGTAAAACTTCAGTAAAAAGCTACTGAACAATGACAATTACTGTTAGTTATCTGACAAATTACTTCTTACATTATTTTTTTATTTGTAAGATCCTTCCCGATTTCCCCGTGCTACAGTGCTATTAAAACATCTTTTGGAGCTAAAGAGATGGTTCAGCAGTTAAGAGCACTGGCTCTCTTGCAGAGGACCAGGTTCGATTCCCAGCACCCACATGACAGCTAAAAGCCATCTGTAACTCCGGTTCCAAGGGTCTGATGCCCTCTTCTGAACTCTGTTGGCACTGCACAACACATGTAGGCAATGCACTCATATACGTAAAACAGAAACAAAAATCAAAACAAAAAAATGCCTTTTAAGATATCACTTGTGGGGCTGGAGAGTTGGCTCAGTGGTTAAGAACACTGGTTGTTCTTGCAGAAGACCCAGGTTTGGATCCCAGCACCCACATGGCAGCTAACAACTGTCCATAACTACAGTTCCAGGGGATCTGACAGCTTCTTTTGTCCTCCGGGGCACTGCACAACATGGGTGCACTTACTTACATGAGGCAATACACTCATACACATAAAATAAAAATAATAATTTTTTAAAAAATTAAAAAAGAAAAGATATCACTTGTAGCTGCTACCCTAAATTTTACCATGTGCATAGAACCTTCCCTCTCTGTTATTTTTTATTTGCACACAGCTATCTACTGGCCACTATATTCTAGGAACTGTTCTAGAGATGGGGTACAAAGGGGTAAAAAGCAACAAATGAGCATCTTTGCTCAGCATCTTTTGTCTGCTATCTTAGGACAATTCTATGTAGCAATCAAAAGACATGAGAATTTTCAAGATTTCTGGTACTCTGTCAAAAGTTTCCACAATAATACAGTACAATTTTCTTCTACCACTAGTATAAGAACTACAGATAAAGAATGTGGTTACGGATTACCAACCTGAAGGGCAAAAATAAGAAGCACATCCAATTGGCTCTGCCTATCATTTAAAACTAAGGGTGACAGTTTTGTCCTTTGCAATGCCTTCCAATTTAAATAAAAAATAAAGAATATTTGCCTAAATCTCAACGTAGTTATCTTAAATACTCACTCTTCATACACATCTAACACTTTACTAGAATGTGTCTGTTTTCTTTTTTTTCCCATTCTAGTTTTGGGGATGGAATCCAGGGCCTTGCCTGTGCTAGCAAGCGTTCTACCACTGAGCTATACCTCTATCCCCAAACAATTTAATCTCAAAATCTGCAATCAATTCAGGACAGGGCAATTTCTTACTAGGAAAACTAAAAAGCTTGCATGGGTTTGATGGGTGACAAAGCTCCTTTATTCCACTCAAGGCTCAGTCGGAGCTGTCACTAAGAGTAGATTAAAGTCAAACCTGTAACAGAAGTCAAACTTTAATTTTCATATAGAAAAAAATCAAGTTAGCTTATATCCCATGAAATTCTATAGTAAATATTTGGCTAACAAAAGTTACTATTATGGGGCTGGAGAGATGGCTCAGCAGTTAAGAGTATTGGCTGCTCTCGCAGAGGACCTGGGTTCAGATCCCAGCGCCCACATGGCTGATGTCCTTTTCTGGCCTCCACAGGCCACTGTACACACACAGTGCACTCACATACATGCAGGCAAAACACTGATACACATAAAAATAAACCAAAACCAAAATTTTTAAAAGTCAGTATCAGCTACGGACTTCCACCATTATTTATGCTATTGGCTGCTCTCGCAGAGGACCTGGGTTCAGATCCCAGCGCCCACATGGCTGATGTCCTTTTCTGGCCTCCACAGGCCACTGTACACACACAGTGCACTCACATACATGCAGGCAAAACACTGATACACATAAAAATAAACCAAAACCAAAATTTTTAAAAGTCAGTATCAGCTACGGACTTCCACCATTATTTATGCGTTTCTAATCTGTTTGTATCTGATTATTACTAGTCATAATCGGTTGCACTCGGGTCCTTGGTGCCTGTGTATGTCTATAAAGTCATTGGGTAGATTTCAATGGTAATGTTGATCACCTCTACTAATTAACATGATGTAAATTTTTATGCTTCCTCCTCAAATATAATACTTTTTATTTGTTGATTTTTGTGTGTGTATATCATATAGAACATCCCAAACAATCTTATTCATCTATATACCCACTTCCCAATTGGCACCCTCCCATAGCCCCCCCCCCAAACTGGAATTTATACATTCTGTCACTTTTGTTAAGGCCTATTGAGTCAAGTTGGTGCCACCAGATGTCCCTCAGGGCAATTTCTACTCAGCCTATCTGGAGTTCCTCCCGTTAAGAAGTTCAGCTCTTTCTCATCCAGTGGTAATCAGCTGTCAATAATTTTTCAGCTAAAATTGAGGCCTGTTGTCCACTTCCCTAGTTATGTGCTGGGTT
>NW_008360326.1:10368110-10370865 GCF_000622305.1 Nannospalax galili | reverse complement strand
AGCCCCTGGCTCCTTTCTTTTACCAGTTCCACCTATGTGAAGATAAGTCAAAGGTCCTGCTCCACCATGGTTGTCTTCGCTTGGAAGCATGGAGGAAATGATTCCTCTGTGTTGATTCTCCTCTTTGTAGACTGGACACTGGTTCAAGTCTGTCTCGTGGGGTCTCCTCGGCCTCCTTGATTAAGAGGACAGGTGCCCCACCACAATTACAGGACATTTTGAGAGATGCTTATAATCCCCTGGAACTAGTTGACCTAGGAGGGCAAGGAGCAAAAACTGTCCTGTATGTCCCTCTGACCAAACTAGTATAGGCCTCAAAGCATGTCTGTTAAACAACCAAGAACGTTAGTTCCACCAGTCTGTCACTTTTAATTACTGTATGTCATGTAGATAAATCTTGGGCAAAGACCAATTGTTCTCAAATAAACCTTGCCTAGACATGTATTTCTTGATCTGGTATGTATAATGTCAGTACGTTGTTAGATTAATATGGTTCCCTCTGGTTTTTAAAAACTAGCTAGGCATTATTTATATCTCGCATTGTTTAACCCCTCCATCGTGGTTTCTCCAAAACACACACACATGCCTTTCCCTAAGAAAGGCAGAAAGGAGAGGAGACACTAAGTAGCTGATCAGAACTGCGATTTTTAATCATCTTTTAATGCTATCAGAAGTAACATTACAAAGCCAGGCCTGGTGGCACATGCCTTTAGTCCCAGCACTCTAGAGGCAGAGGCAGGCAGATTTCTGTGAGTTCCAGGCCAACTGGGTCCTGTCTCAAAAAAAATTAAAAAAAAAAAAAAATAACATTAAAAAAAACTGAAAAAGTTTGTCTTTTAAGGCTTCCAATTAAAGTTATGAAGTAAAGATTAAATTTTTACTAACCAGTATAAGCCAACAAAGTACAGCGGCAAAGCTGTTGTGCTCCCAGACTGCCTGGTGAGTCTAGATTCCGGAGCTGAGAAGTTTCTCTTCTTCAATTCTTCCACCAGCAGCCCCATGGGATTCATGACTGACCACATCTCAAAGAGCTCTTTTCCAGTCATCTGAGTAATTAAGAAGTCCTGTGCATAAGATGACAATTTTCACATTTAAGTTAGTACAAAGAATATTGAGATCAGAATTCAAAATGCATTTTTAACAGAAAAACTTGATGAGAAATGAAAAGCAAAATATATTGCAGGTCGAGCATTCATAGCCTGAAAATATGAACTTGGAAATGCTCTAAAACTTGAAACTTTCTGCTCTAAAATGATGCTTTCAAAAGTCGAGATCTTAGGACATTTTTATTTAGACTCTGGATCTCCAGTCTGGAGTTCTCTGCCATGGCCTCACACATGCTAGGCAAGCACTCACTCACCAGCGATACCCTCAGGCCCCCATACTTTTGATATAAATTTTATGAAAATCATAGTTGAATTAAAATTTTTCAAGGCCTGAGAAAAGTATTTCAAGTAATATGAGATATCAAAATTATACAGAAGGTAAAATCCTATCTTACAATTTAGAATTACATCCTTCCCAGTAAGTAGCATTTAAGGAGTTGAATTAATGAATAAACAACTTCCAGCAGAAACCCACATATAGACACTCAGAGCCTCTACAAAACAAACTCATTATCCCAGTAAGTAGCGTTTAAGGAGTTGAATTAATGATAAACTGCCTTTTATACATCCTTCCCAGTAAGTAGCGTTTAAGGAGTTGAATTAATGAATAAACAACTTCCAGCAGAAACCCACGTATAGACACTCAGAGCCTCTACATAACAAAACTCATTAACGATCTTGAAAAATAATTTAAATACTAATTACACATAAACTGCCTTTTATAATTATTTATGACTCGATAATACTTTATTGGGTTAAAACACCAGCCGGGCAATCCCGTAGCCTGGAGGCCAAGGCAGGAAAATGGAAAGTTCAAGGATGCACTAGGAAACTTGAGACCCTGCCTCAAAACAAAATTACAAAAAGGGCCAGGATATATTATCAGTCAGTGAAGCACTTGCCTAGCATGATCCTCAAGTACCACAAAAACAAAAACACTTAGGAAGCTAAAAAGAAAATTAGGAAAATTCAAAGTAGAAAGAAAGAAAAAGGAAAAGAGAGAAAAGAAAGCTCAAAGCAGAATTCATTTTGTCAGTAACAAATTATGTTGTATAGAAAATTCTGAAACATTCATTCTCACAGTAGTTTGTAGAGTACAACCAAGTCATATGGGCAAACAGGCAGGGCAGAAAGAGGAGGGAAAGAATCTAAAGTATCTTTAGTTCATGAAGGTTAGAGATGTGGCTCAATGGTGGAGTGCTTGCCTAGCAGACCCAGGGCCCTGGGCTCAATCCCCAACACCACAGAGAATACAGTTCATGAAATATGTCAGTTTTATTACAACAATCTTCTAAGTACCAGCACTCTATTGCTAGAGGAGGAAGGCAGGGCTCACCTAGAAAAACGTTTGAAGTATTGATTAATATAGCTACCTTTTTCTAACTAGATTACCATAGTAAGTGATGCTGCTTTAAAGTTCAATTGCCTAAACTGATACTTTTCATTACTTAAGATGTTGCACTGATTCTTTATTATTGAGCAGTGACAGTCTTTTAATTCAGTGGCAGAGATTAAAATATTCCCCAGTTGATCCCAGCACCTGGGAGGCAGAGGCAGGTGGATCATTGCGAGTTTGAGGCCAGCCTGGTCTACATAGTGAGTTCCAGGACAGCTGGGGCTACAGGGAGACCATGTCTCAAAAAGACAAA
>NW_008360326.1:10330668-10368060 GCF_000622305.1 Nannospalax galili | reverse complement strand
TATATTCCCCAGTTAACAGATTATGGAAGAACATAAGGGGAGTCAAAATCTAATTATGTATGAATTTTAATGAGTTTAATCCCAGCACTCAGGAGGCAGAGGCAGGTGGATCTCTGAGTAGGAGGCCAGCCTGATCGTTACTGGAAATACAATTCCAGGTCAGTCAGGGCTACATGATGTGACCCTGTCTCAAAAAAAAAAATTTTTTTTTTAATTAGCTAAGGTAATAGTTGGCAGATTGCTAGCTGTACATAGGAACCCAGAAATCCAAGACTTCTCACTTGAAAGCAAAACATCAGTTTGCAAAGCATGAAGTTCCTAACTCCTCTCTTCACCAAACACCTACCCTTTACACCATCTCTGGCCATAGCTGAAAGCTGACAATGACTTAAATCTTTAAGAAGTCTACTACTCAAAAAAACAGTTGAAATAACTGAGTGAAAAGCTTCTAGTATTTGTCAATTTTCACTGAAACAGTTCTATGATGATACAGCAAAGAAATGAGATAAAAGGAAATTGTTTCTTCTGCCCGCATCGAGCATATTTGAACAAGTGCAATTAATGATTACCCACCCTGATGAAAAGCGCAGTCCTTTCAGGACCGCTGCTCTGCAGCAGGGCTCCAACCACTGCAAAGAAAGTCTGATGCAATACAGGCAGAGGGACTGGAAATTCTGCACTGAGGGTCAACTGCTCTACAGCCAGGTTACTAGCCACGTGACACACGACTTGCTCACCAGTAAGAAAGTTAACCAGACTTTCAATGCCTTCAGGGGGCAAGTCTGGGAATTCATCTTCAAGGAACTGTGTGAGGCACGTATGTGAAAAAGATATCCCTTGTTCAAAGAGTTCTTGATTATCTTTGAGATTCAGAAGAACGGCTTCTTTCTCTATCCCAAGTTTCTGGCGTTTCGCCTCTTCACTTTTAATGTAGCAGCTATTAACAAATGCAGTTTTGAGAAGATCTAAGGAAAAGGTTTCTTGTAACCGATGTCCAAAAGCTTGTATTTCAGCATGGTAGTCCCAGTTCGGCTTCTCTGAACTGAAGATATAAAGACAGGAAGAGATGGTAAAGAGAACAGCCTGTTACAATGCACAATTGTGCTCTGATTTTATCAATTATATAAAGGACATTGAAAAAAGTTATGTCCCTTTTTAATGTCAGGGTCTGTCAGTTTAATACAAAAAATTAAATCAAGGAGCTGGAGAGATGGCTCAGTGGTTAACGCTGGCTGCTCTTGCCAAGGACCCGGGTTCAGTTCCCAGCACCCACAGTAGTCTGACTGTAGTTCCAGGGGATCTGATGCCCTCTTCTGGCCTCCATAGGCACTTCACACACAGTGTGCTTATATGCACGCAGGCAAAACACTCACACACATAAAATAAATGAAATAAAAGCATGTAGCTCAGAGGAAGGCTGGCAGTCCTTTGTTATATCTACATGGATGGTAGCCTTAATTTTCCCTTTGGCTTAGCTGTCTCATTAAGGTCATTGTTTAACATCAGATTAAGTCACTGTTCTAACTTTGATGTTCCCTATTTCTGCTCTACCTAGAAATTATGCTTTCCACCTAACTGTGAAGAAGTTATAACTACATGGATTCAGGCCAGAAACTATAAGCATGTATTTATGTTATAGTCTACTGGTTTAAATTCTGGAAATGTACATTTACGAGATCAACTATATTACCTAGTTTCAGTATATCACCTAGTTTCAAAAGTTCACGATCATGGGCTAGGCTGAGGATATAGTTCAGGGGTAGAGTGCTTGCCTAGCATACACAAGACACTGGTGTGTTAAGAGCACCACACACACATGTGTACACATTCCAAGAACTAAAATATCTTTTTCCTAATGAAAGGTAAAGCCAAAAAATAACCCTTCTGAGTAAAAAAAAAAAAAAAAAAAAGGGCAGAAAACCATAAAAACTAGGTTAAAAGTCATTAATTTATGTAATTCGTGCTTCTTCCAACGTTTAGGTCACAAAGCTTAAAATATCCAGCTGTGTAGTATGCAAAGAAATGTAAATTAAGATGTGACTCATTTCTGCCTATTCAGAAAGGACATAGTATGTGATAGAAGTCTTGTTCTCACCGGTACAAGTATGAACTGCCCCAATATTTTTCTGAGGGGCAATATTAAAGTAGTAATCAAAATTTCGTATTAAGTTCCCAAAGAAATAACTTCAGGCAGTCCCTGCTTCATTGGCTGTACTAGCAATATAATGGCGGGCCAAATGCCAGTAAGTGGAACCAGAAAAACGAATGAAATACATGTATGAGGATTGTTAGTCATGCTTTAACATGTCAAAGACACTGAGGAGAAAACACAAGATGGCTCAAGTACAAGGTCCTGGATGTATAGGGCCGATGACAGCCGACCCCAGTTCCAAAACGGTGACCCCAGTCGACCCCATTTTACTGTGAGACTCTTGAGGGGGCAGCCCGGCCTCCATCGCCCCGGGCCCGCGCCCTGTACCCGCCACCCGACTTCGGGCGGCGCCTACCGTCTCACGGGCGGCGGCGGGCAGCGCAGCAGGCGCCAGCGCTCCAGCTCCTTCTGGAAGCGGAGGGCGGCACGGAACCCCTTCTTTACTCCCCGAACCGGAGGAACCAGAGTTGGGGCGGCTGGAGCCAAGAGGCAACGAGGGCCCTGCTGGACCAACCGCACCAGCGCGGACGCCATAGCAGGACAGCAATGGAGTGCGGAAGGAAGCCAGGCGGGCCGGTGTAGCCGGAACACAGTTCCCCAGGAACTGCAGGGCGCGGGGAGGCCGGGACCGAGTGGACACCCAGGGGCGGGGAGGCTATGAGAGCATGCGCACGAGTCCATTGGGCGCTCTTAGGTAAGTACAATTTGGGTGGAGTGGGAGTGTAGAAATTACTGGAAGTTGCTTCACCCTGCTAGCTGCTCTTGTGTTTCTTATTTTCTCATTAAATTAAAATAAAAACTTGTTTTAATTTCAGTGTAAAGAAAAAAATTCTCACAAAGCATTTCTTGTTTACATTTAAAGTTCCAGAACATCAAGACAGCCACTAATGAGAAAGTATTTTCTAAGTTCATCGTTTCACTCCGCCCATCTCCAAAATATCTTGCTCCCAAAGGCCCTACATTCAGAAATGTGGTTTACTTAACCAAAGATAAATTGGTATTTTAAGGGAACTACGTTTTTATTTATTTTTATTTTATGTGTGAGTGTATTGCCTTCATGCGTGTAAGTGCACCCATGTCGTTCCGTGCACACGGAGGACAAATGAGGGAGTTGGATCCCCCGGAATTGGAATTATAGACAGCTTTTAGCCACCATAGGGGGCTGGGTTTCGAACCCAGATTATCTGCAAGAACAGCCAGTGCTCTTAACCGCTGAACCATATTTCCAGCACCCAAAACTAATTTTTTTTAAACACTGGGAGAAAGACTGGAAAATGCATCAGAATGTTAACAGTGAAATTATGAGTTGCTAAAAATAAACAAAACTGCTTTACCAGTGTCATGCAGCTTTCCCACAAAGGTTAATACAGTTTTTAGAAGCATTTAAGTCACAAAAGGAGGTGTGCCTGCTTTAGCTGCACATTGAGCATTTTGACTTAGAGTCATTTCTTTGTGTGGTCTCTATCTAAAGACAGTAGCGCCCCTGCAGTCACCCAAGTTAGACTCCTGTGTCATAATTGTCCCACCCGGTTTTCATAAACACTGGTGGTCCAGTTGTCAAATTCTTTTTCAATTTATTTCCACAGCAGGTATCTTTTTACCTTTCTCTGGCTATTGTAATTGGCCTCCAGGCAGGTCTTGTACCTCTCTTCCTGCTGTAGATGGGACCTCTTCCACGTTCCTCTCCCTTGAAATACTGTTTAAAAATACTGTTACTGTTTAGAAAGCGTTCAGTGCTAAAAAGGATTGTGTTGTCTGTTTGAGCTTCATAGCTGGATTCCTCAAGATGGAGAATCTGAATGACTCATTTCAGCCTGGAAAGGGGTTTACATGGCCAAGGAGAGAACAGAAGAGGTGTTAGGCACCTCAGAAAATGGCTATCTACCTGGTTGAAGCAAAGTCTCTAAGGATCAAAAGGGTGTTATGATTGGCCTTTGTATTACATTGTTTGTAAAGCATTGAAAATTGGTGGAGTATCAGATAAGTAGATTCAAAGCAATTAGAGGAAATTGTCATTTCTACAATCTTCTGTTTATTGAGAAAAATAACCTGAAGTTTGTAAATGTAGCATGCTCAATTAATATTGACTTAAAGTGAAGTTTATATTGACATGCTCCATAATACCACAATGAGAACATGATATGTGCATTTAAAAAGAGTAGCTTCTCAAGCAATTTCTCCTACTAATGTACCCATGGAGCTCAGAAATTAACTTCTGTATTAAGTTTTCTGTTATTCTAACTACTGCGATAATCACCTCAGAACCAGGAAAGGTTTGTTTCGTTCACAGTTTTGGAGGTTTCCATCCATGGTCAGACAGACCCATTGCTTTTGAGTCTGTGGTAAGACAGCATACCATGGCAGGAGGTGTATAGTGAAATAAAGCCCATTCACTATAGAGCTGGGAAATAAGAGAGAGTAAACTGAAGAGGAAAGGCCTGGGGACCCATCCCCACCAGGGCCCATCTCTAACGACTAGAGACTTCCCACCACAGCTCACCTCATGAAGGTTCCATCTTTCATTAGTGCCATTGACTAGGGATCAGACTTTAACTGTGTGGCCTTTGGGAGGATATTACAAATCCTGATATCACAAATTTGTTTTTAAAATTCGTTTTTCAACAGACATTCAGAACTAAGCCCAAAAATCTGGAAGGGAGAAAAAGCCCAACTGTTTTGGTTTTGTCCTTAAGATCTCTATTTAACTTGCTGTTAAATTTAATTTGATCAAAGCTTCACAAGTGTCAATAACTAGTCACATTTAGGAAGGAGAGAAGGTGAAGTGACGGGAGTTCACTTTAACCTTTGATGTTTTTACCCTTGGGACTTTGTTTACATGTTCCTTTAGTGGTGGTGTGGGCAGTTGGAACATAGTGCAGACAGAAAATTACAAAGTTGGTGAGGTCTCTAACAGGTTTGACTGCACAACAACAATCTGAACCATCTGAGGTTACACAAAACAATCCCATATGTTAGTTAAGGAATCAGTACAAAATAGTGGTCTTTATACCGTCTCATAAAGAAAACTGTAGATAAAAATTATTGCCATAAAATAAAACTTACTATAGTTAAAACTGATTAAAAACTGAGGTAAGAACTGATAAGGAATTAAGTCTTCTCCACCAAAGTTATACCTGTAAAATCTAGCTTTGAGAAATTTGACTCTGTAGATAAAATAGCCAAAAAAGGAAAACTAGTGATAGAAAAACTGGTTAGCAAAAGTCTTGGTAAACTGAGCAATGGATAAAATCTTAGTTTTGAAATAAATATAAGATCCATGAAAACACATACATAAGCAACATGAAAGTGAAAATGCCAAAACAGTCAGAAATAGGCTGTTGGGACTGGAGAGGTAGCTCAGCAGTAGAGAACATACTGCTCTTGCAGAGGACCTAAGTTGGGTTCCCAGTACCCACGTTGGGCAGCTCCAGGGCATTCAATGTGTCTGACCTCCAAAGTCACTTGCATTCATGTACATATACTCACATACAGACATAAACATGCATACAATTTTTAAAAACTTTAAAAAAGAAAAATAGGCCATATTATACAGAGAATTGATCAAGAAATTAAATTGGCTTAAAGTTTTTTTTTTACAAAAACTCTTTGTAATAATCCTGTCAATATTAATATGAATCTGTACAAACATTTTAACGCATAATTATGGATATCAAAATGTTGATGTGGCAGCAGCCATGGGAGAGAGGCCTTCTGCTAACAGCTGTGTGAGGGAGTCATGATGGAAGTGGATTCACCAGCACCGCTCAACAACTTGATTTTAACCTCATGAGAGATCCTGAGACAAAATCACCCAGCTATTCTGCTCCCCAACCCAGGGCCTTTAAGAGCTATGCTTTAAGACACTGTTTTGCAGTAATTTGTTACTCAAGGTCAAATCAAGGTGAAAATGGCAACATAAACATTCTGCATTCTAGAGATGTACTGAAAGGCTGGGTCTAGAGGAATACAGAGTATTTTGCTAAGTGTGGAAAAGATGTAAGGAAAAACAATACTGCAAAGCCTATACAAAGTCATGAGGCAAGAACTGTTACGACTCTGTAGAGCTGAAAGGAAAGCCTCCACTTTGCCCTGAACAACTTACTGGAATAAACTAATACAGGTGTTCAGCAGGAGAGAGAACACACAAACTATTATGTCCATAGAAGCAAATCACAAAGCGTGATTTCCCGATAGCCCAACATGACTCAGAAGCTTATGTACCCCTGTCATAGGGGAGAGGGAGTAGGAAATACACACACACCTTTAGGGAAATAGTAGTGATTTGTAGGGGAATATAAGGGACTTGGAGAAACAAAATGACACGAAGCAAAGTTTCTTGGGCACGGAAAGCCAACAATGGGTGGCAAGTGACCGTCTTTGGAATACTGAGTGATTCCAAAGAGTCAATGATGCATAATGAATGTCTGTCCAGGTGTGTCAGCAGACTTCAGTGTTTTCCTCAACAATCTGAGTTTAGCTAAAGCAAACTCAGTGGAGGGACCAAAGGTAATTATTTGCTTCCTTGAGATTCAGACTTGAGGCAGACTGGGAGATTTCAGAGTAGTTTCTCCCACCGTCCACTGTCGCCCCCACCCCCCAATAGTGTTGCAGAGTGGATTTGGGATGATAGTCCCTGGACCTCTTCAGCTTGTTCAGTTTCCCTCCACATAGTAGAATTTGTCCTGCTCTCTGGCCTTCATAGTTGCAGACTCTCCTGACTCTGGTATTAGAAATACTTGAGCAACAAACTTGAGAAATAGGGGATCTGGGGCCCAGTGTCTTCACTCTCTTGGTGATTCTGTTAAACTGAGCAATACTTGCCCTTGAGTGAGAAGAAAGACCTGTGTGGGGATAGGAATGTTAACACTAAGTGAAAACAGGTGGCGAGATACAAGTGGAGCGAGCAGACCACTCTGGCTACAATCTCAAAGCTTCCGGCTTCATTTTGTGCTGCTTCTGTTTTGTATAAATTAACATTGTAGAAGTGGTTTGAGCTTTTTGCAGAGTCATTGACGGACTGGCAGAACTGCTAAATGAGATCACTTGCCCTTTCCTCCCTGGGACAGAACCATGTCTTTGGTCTTCCAGTGAGTTCTAAGGAGATGAACTGACTCAGTAACAAGATATCGAGATTCTACTTTCAGTCACCACAGATTTAACATATTTTGAACAGATAAATGTCAGTTAGTATTTATAACAAATGCAGAAATATGCTGATATTAAATATTTCTTCTTGAGTAATTCACCAGATCATAGCTATTAAAATTACAAATTAAAGAATTGATGCTGTCTCGGGTACAGGAATGAGTTTGTTTTCTCTGTCAATTAAAGAATTAAAAGTCAGGAAAGAAGTGCTGTGGGAAGTCTTGGGGAGCCCCAACAGAGTCATCATAGGATGCCTGGGAAATGGGGGTTCCCTCTGGGGGTTCTTAGTCTCATTAATAAGAAAATTTAAGAATGGACACAAATGAAAGCCGAAGGACAGTTCATTAGAATTTAAAGGGAAAGGCCAGCACAGGCCAGTAGTGCCTGGAAGGGAGGAGGCTGGAAGAGAAGGAACCAAAGGCACGCTGTCCTAGAGGCGGCACATGGAGGACAGCCACCCAGGGGCAGCAGGTGGCCACACCACAGCAAGGCGGGGCGCTTAGAAAGAGGGTAAGGCAAATGTAGTTGTGCAGGCCTTCAATCTCAACATTCCAGATGCAGAGGCAGGTGGATCCGAGGCCAGCCTGGTCTGCATAGCGAGTTCCAGGCCAGCTCGGGCTACAGGGAGACCCTGTCTCAAAAAACCAGAAAAGAATAAAATAAAGAAAAAGAAAAACAAAAGTAAGGAAGACCCAAAAGGTTAGAGAGTTAAAAGCATACTTAAGTTCTGGCCAGGATTTGAAAGAAAAACAAACAGTTACACCTTGCTGATTCAGGCTTCAGAAAGAAGGGCAGATCCAGGGAAATCCAATGTAACTCAGCTTGTAGGGACTACACTAAAGGGGTGTGTCTCCACCCAACAGTAGATTCCATTCTTTACAGAATCTCATGCAAATAAGCTTTTCTTTAGAAAAAATAGTATATTAATTTCTAATACGTACTGTATTATGATGTAGATATGCTGTCAGAATTCAGTGGCTCTACCATAGAGTCCTCATAGTGCTGTTGGTAATGGATCAGTATCACACTAGTTGCTTTTTGTTTCTCTCTCTCTCTCTCTCTCCCCCCCCCTGCTTTCTTGAGATAGGATCTTACTCTGTAGCCCAGGCTGTCCTCAAACTCATGGCTTCCCTCCTGCCTCAGCCTCCCAAGTGCTAGGGTTACTGGGGTGAGCCAGTAGGCTTGTCTACTATCATAGTAATTATATTAGTTGGAGCCAGTCATGAAAATAGAACCCCTATCAGGTTTCATGGTATGAATTAATACAAGGAAATGGTCACAAAGGTATTGGAAGAACTGAAAGCCCTGGAGGGGATCTTGGGGTAAGCAGAGATTAGCACCAACAGGACTGGAAAGACCAGGAAGAGATGGTATCAGAGCATACCAGTGGGGCCTAGCAGAGACTGCCTGCCAAAAGCTGGGACAAAAGAGGGAAGTTATATCCAGTGGGAACTGGAGACGCTGGGGAAAGACTTTGCTTCTGAAACAGAAAGCAGGAGAAATCTGGTTTCCTTTTTCCCCCTCCTCATCTCCCACACCTGCCTACCACTGTACAAACTTATCAGGGGCAAGACAGTCTGGAGAATATCGTTTCAGAACTCAGTCCTCTACCATGTAGACTGAGCAGGGGAAGGGGAAGTAGCAAATAGGCAAATGACTAGCAGGGAAATTGTACTCAAGGAGCAAGGATATGAAGAGTGAAAAGGCCAAATCAGAACATGAAATTATTAAGCTAACGCACTTTAATTCATCCACAAGTTAAATGTAGGAACTTTTAAAAACTAGTAATTAGTAATAATGACACCCATTAATGCTATCATTATAATAAAACTAAAAAATTTCCAGGCGTGGTGGCACCAGCCTTTAATCCCATCACTCGGGAGGCAGAAGCAGGCCTCTGTGAGATCCAAGCCAGTCTGGTCTACACAGTGAGTTCCAAGCCAGCGGGGTACAGGGAGCCCCTGTTTCAAAACAAAAAACAAAAAAATTTTCCTAATGGAATATAGACACAATGAATTAAAGTTAGAAAAAGCTATGGCAAATGGATGATTAAAGAGGAGGTCCAAGATCAGGAGCCTGGGTTAACCATCATGCCCACTGTACATGGTCTCTGTTTCCTATAGCTCTAATAACAGGTGATGTTACTTTTACCTTAGAGTGCAGACTCATTAAAGGCTAGGTAATTTGCCAAAGGTTTATCTGCTACTTTACAGCAGCTCTGATTCTAAAGCTCACACTCTTTTCACTGTGAGGGAAAAGTGACACCTGAATCTCATAGCAATCAACCATAGTCAACATTGTGAATAAACTCCCTCCCATCTCAGCAGGGCAGTACAGAAATCAATTCTCCTTATGTTTCTAGAGTCCATCAGTTTCACGAGACTGTTAATGATCT
Organism: Nannospalax galili; assembly: GCF_000622305.1. Taxonomy (NCBI): domain Eukaryota; kingdom Metazoa; phylum Chordata; class Mammalia; order Rodentia; family Spalacidae; genus Nannospalax; species Nannospalax galili. The sequence continues at coordinate 10,358,368 of NW_008360326.1, read as the reverse complement.
TCTACCAATAGTGCTGAACCCTTTCCCATTGGGTTTTCCTTCTACATTTCCAGATACTTTAAGTCATTTTCTTTGAGTAATCATTTGCCTCAGCTGACCATCTCATCCTCCTTACTGAACATCCTTCTTCTGTGGGCTCCAAAATAACATATATTATCCAGTTTTCTCCTAACTCATAGGGCCTGCTCGGTCTCCTTTCTGGGACCTCTTTCTCTTGCTGACTTATAAATGTTGATGGATACAGGGACTCTGTCTTAGTACCCCTTGCACACCTAGCCTGTGTACTTCCTTCTGGACTTAATGTGTCCTCATATCTGTAAGAAAAACATGTATACTTAAAAGTCATTTGTATTTGAACACTAATTTTATAAAATATGGTATAAAGGTGAGCTAAATTTAAAACGTAGTTTACGTGAACCACCTTCGAGATATGTTACAGATAAGATGTACTTTGGAAGAAATCACACAGAAACATCTGCTCTTACAGGAAACTGGAAGAGTGTCACATCTTTTGGGTCAGTTCACCTCAGTTGTTCTAGGCTAGAGTTATTTTGGCCTTGTATACATCAGATGATTCTGGGTAATGAGTCATTGTCTCTGCTTTAGGACAGCTTGAGAAATAAGACCTGTAAAAGAGGCAAACGGAGGAACAATAAAAATATCAAGAGTATATCGGAACAAATAACAATGAATAAATCAGACAGCTTTAAACTCAAAGTGGTTCAGGGGTGTCCACCAAAGAAGTATAAGGGAAAGGCTTTTTTATGGGGTGAATATCAAAAGATCACAATATTTTTTTGTTAGTTGCAGTTATTAAGTGGCCTGATTTAATCTAGTCCACTGGAAAGTTTCTAGTTGTATGAGATTTTGCTGACTGCTTCTGATTGGTTGAGTTTAAGTTTTGTTTTCCTTTACTACAGGAATTAACAAGAAATAGGTCAAGTTTCACTTATGTTTACAAATTAAGAAGGGTTAACACTACTTGTAAATCATGGTCTTGCAGACAGAGAGCCTGATTAGCCTCTGGCCTCTGCCAGAGTTCAGGAAATCAGAGAGGCTCCAAGTTCCTGGCAGGCGAAGCGTCCTGGCTGAATGGACTGGATGGGCACAATGACACGGTCTTGGTCTTTGCCACCAGCACGACTGACCACCGTTCTCACCTGGTTTTGTGGAAAGAACATGGCTGACACCAAGAGCCACCACTGCCGACCGACTTTGGGTGCCAGGGCTGCGGGTTTTGGGTATAACCTGTGTGGCAGCTGTCTGAATGTACCAAAATTCTCACCTAATGGTATCATCATGCAGTGCACAATCATTTATCTGTGTTTGCCAGGGGCCAGTGCTGGGACAGGGGGGGCTTTATTGACACGTCGCAACATGCTAACGGGGAACCCCATTGACTTCATTTGTACTTAGTTCTGTTGCAGTTTTGGATTTTACCTTTTTGAATGGAAAATGCTTTTAAGTAGAGAGAGTTAAATGATTAATTAATCTGCTCATTGGTTGCCTGTAAAATCATATGGAGTCTGTTATTAAAGCTTTTTGCCATTAAAAAAAATTAAGAAGGGTTAAGGTCTCTGCTGAGGGCTAACTAGCTTTGTGAGCGCAGATATTCCTCAGGCCTGGCCTCCAGTGTAATTCACTAAGCCAAGGGCCTGATAAAACACTTTTTTCATTTTTTTGAGACAGGGTCTCACGTAGCTCAGGCTGACCTCAGAATCACTATGTAGCTGAGGATGATCTTGAACCTCTGATTCTCCTGCCTCTACAACCTGAGTTCTAGGATTACATCTGTGTGCCACCACACTTGATTTATACAGTCCTAGGATTTGCATGCACTACTCAAACACTCTACCAATGGAACTACATTCCCAGCCCTCAGGTTTTGAACAGCTCTTTATAGATTACCTACCTCTCTCTTATTTCCAACCATCCTGCTGCCTTCAGAACAAGTGTAAACTTGGTTCCTTTCCTTTGCTGCTAATCAGTGTCTGTGGCCCTCCCTGCCTGTGGCTGCTGATCGTACTCCATCTATAAGCCTTGACCTTCTGAAGTAATGTCTGCATTTCAGGCAACAGTGCGGTCCATAGAGTGTGCAAGCCTCCTGCTTCTGTCTGCTCACCGTGACCTTCTCTTGGAGGCCCCATAAGCATCTTTCACTTCCTGTTGTAAACTGAACCCCACTTCTCTCCTAAACCTGTTCTTCCATCTTCAACACTCAGCACATAACAATTCCAGGCTTCTAGATGCTCAGTCCACAGTCTCCTCTTTCTTCCATGTTCCATGTCTAAGAAATCTCACTGGCTGCCTTGTAGCTATGTCTAGTATCTGATGTCTCATCATCAGTATCCTTAGAAGCCACCATTATCTCTCTGCTACACTACTTCATTAACTTCCTGGGTTCCTCTCGCATGTATTCTGCTTTTGTGTGTGTTTTGGTTGTTGTTGGCTTTTTGATTTTGATATGGGGTCTCCCTGTAGCCTCATCTGGCCTTGATCTCACAGAGATCCACCTGCTTTTGCCTCCCTAGTGCTGGGATTAAAGGCATGCACCACCACACCACTTTTTTAAAAGTAAAAGTAGCCAGATTTGGTGGTTCAGGCAGACCTGTAATCCCAGCTAACAGAAAAATTAAGTTGGGAAGACCTCTAATTGAAGACCTTGAATTACACAGTGAGTTCGAGGCCAATGTGGGCAACTTAGGGAGCCCCTGTCTCCAAATAAAAAGAAAAAAGGCTGGGGAGCTCAATGGGTAATGCACTTGACTAATATGTATGAAGTCCTAGATTCAATCCCCAGTACCACATAAAATCAGTCAATCAATCAAACAAACTAGAGTAGCTGGACATGGTGGTGCTCACTGTCATTCTGGTACTAGAGAAGCTGATGCAGGAGGACTGTGTGTTCAAGACTATCTTGGGCTATATAGTGAGACCAACTCAAGAAAACCAGAACAAAAATGTAGATTAGTCCAGTCTCTTCAAAATCCTTCATTGGCCTCCTATCACATATGAAGGAAAAATCACAATCTTTACAAGGTCTCTGTTCCGAGCATCATCTATTGTGTCTGTCTCATCCCTCTCTCTCTTCTGCCAGCCCCATTCTGCTCCAGCATAAGACCCCAGGCCTGCTCACCACTGGGCTTTAGCATGAGCTATTTCCTTGTTCAGAATAGCACTTTGCTCACCTTCCACAGGACTTACTTCCTTATTGGCTCAAATATCTTTTCAAGGAGGCCTTCCCTGATTACCTGTCCCAGGCTGTATTCTCTGGAAGCAGAAATTGAGCTAGAGGCTGGCATCCAACATTACTAGGTCTTAACACCTGTGAAGGGGTGTGGAGATAATAGGCTAGAGAGATAGGCAGGAGCAGTCATCAGTCATTTAGGCCTGATCAAGTCTCACACAGGCCAAGTCAGAGCTCTGGAGCAGGTATTGACCAGCTGTGGGCCCTGATGGCCAGGCCTGTATGCTCCAGCTGTACAATTCAAGGTGTCCTGTAAAAGGCATGATGGAGGCCTGGTGCCTCTCAGCAGCTGACACAGATCCTGAAATCTGAGGGCTAGACTGCTGACCATTCTTCCTCCATGAAGGTGACTCTGTGCAGTCATCTCTTTATCCACAATCCCATCCTAGTTAGAACCGTAATACCCCTAAACTCCCTGTTACCCATTGCATCGGCCATCTTCTAATGTACTAAATGATTGAACTTATTTTCCTTATCTGTTTCCTTCAATGGAATGCCAGTTCTCTTCCTTGCACATGCTAAGCAAGCACTCTTCCACTGTGTTAGTTTCATGTTTCATTGCTGTAACAAAATCCTTGATAAAAAACCAACTTACACAAGGGGTTACTTTGGCTCATGGCTTGAGGGTGCTGTCCCCCGCAGCAGGGAACACCTGCCAGTGGGACTCGGAGGAGCAGCTCATATTGGGTCTGCAGTCAGGAAGTAGAGATGAATGCTAGTGCTTCACTTGTTTTCTCCTTTTGATTCGGTTCACACTCCAGCCTGTGGATTGGCGTAGACCACATTCAGGGTGGGTCTTCCCTTCTCAGTTAAAACTCTCTAGAAAGACCCTCAAAGTCACGCCTAGAAGTTTGTCTATCTTCTAGGTGACTCTAAATCCAGCAAAGTTGACATAATTAACCATCACACCAGTGAGCTATGTCCTAGACCTAGAATATAAATTCTAATAGTATAATACGGATTTCTAGTTCTTTTGGGCACTGCTCCATTTACGATGGCTCCTGGCAGCCAGGCGTGGTGGTGCACGCCTTTAGTCCCAGCACCAGGGGGGCAGAGGCAGGCGGAACTCTGTGAATTCCAGGCCAGCCTGGTCTACATAGTGAGTTCCAGGCCAGCTGGGGCTACAGGGAGACCCTGTCTCAAAAGACCAAAAAAAAAAAAAAAATGGCCCTTGACTTACAGCAGTCACCTCCAAATATCTGTTGACTCAATAATTTGTCTACTTATTATATACATAAACCTTGCAGGAACCATAGGTCAGTTATCTTGATCTATATGGCACATAGTAAATGTGCGATGTTTGTTAAGTGAATGAATTTGTTAACTTCATTGTTAGAAGGGATTAGTGTGGTACTGCTGAAGAGAAATACTTGGTAGGTCACACCTGTAGCTTAAAACTATTAGTCACATAAAAAATGTAAGAAACAGGACATATTACTTTTAATCCTCTCTTACTCGACTCTATATATGCATAGTAGTATCATTTCAAAATGCAATCAATATAAAATTATTTTGTGTGTGTAATTTATGCATGTGTTCATATGTGTATGGATATGCTCATGTGTGTGTGTGTGTGTACTCCCACCAGAGACTGACATCAGGATATCTATCTCAGTTGCTTTTTCACTGTTTTGGTTTGGTTTGGTTTGGTTTGGGTTTTTTTTTTTTGGTCTTTTTGAGACAGGGTCTCCCTGTAGCCCCAGCTGTCCTGGAACTTACTATGTAGACCAGGCTGGCCTTGAACTCACAAAGATCTGCCTGCCTCTGCCTCCTGAGTGCTGGGATTAAAGGCGTGTGCCACCACACCTGGCGACCTTTTTTTAAAATTTTTAATATTTAGTATTTTTATTTTTATTTATTTTTTTAAAAAATTTTATGAGGAGGCTGTCGGATCCCCTGGGACTGGAGTTATGGATAGTTGTTAGCTGCCATGTGGGTGCTGGAATTTGAACCCGGGTCTTCTGCAAGAACAACCACTGTTCTTAACCACTGAACCATCTCTCCAGCCCCCAGTATTTTTATTTTTTATGTGTGTGAGTATATTGCCTGCATATGTGTAAGTGCACCTGTGTGGTGCATTGCCCAAGGAGTTCAGAAAAGGGCATTGGATCTCCTGAAACTGAAGTTTATGGATGGTTGTTGGCTGCCATGTGGTTGCTCCAGAACTGCACCCAGGTTCTCTGCAAGAGAAGTCAGTGCTTTTAACCTCTGAGCCCTCTCTCCAGTCCCTCTACTTATTTTTTTGAGACAAAGTCTCTTATCAAATTTGGAGATAACTGTTTTGGCTAGGCTGGTTGGCCAGTGAGCCCCCAACATCTGTCTGTTTCTGTCCTAACCAGTAGTGGGGTTACAGATGCAAATGACCATGCTCAGCCTTTGAATTTTTTCTTTTATTGTATGTGTATGAGTATGTTGCCTGCATGTATGTAAGTACATGCACCTTTGTTGTGCAATGCCTGCAGAGGTCAGAAGAGGGCTTTAGATCCCCTAGAATTAGAGTCAGGGATGGTTGTTTGTCACCATGAAGGTGCTGGGAATAGTACCTGGGTCCTGTGCAAGAGCAGCCAATGCTCTTAACTGCTGAGCTATCTCTTCAGTCCCCATGCTCAGCTTTTTTCTCTTCAGTCCCCATGCTCAGCTTTTTAAGTGGATTCTGGGGGTCCAACTTCAGGTCCTTATGCTATAAGTCAATTTTACTTCTGTGAGGCCCACATGCTCACGGTTTTCAGGCCTGCTGAGACCCTCCCTCCTCACACTGTCCTTACCACTGACCAACCGACAGACTATTCCTCCAAACTAAAATTTAGGGAATAAAGACATTTATTTCGGCTTGGCAATAGAGTTTATGATGACGAGGAGGGGTACTTACAAAGGTATAGATACCCCTGTGCTTTTTTCTTTGTATGTCAGCTGAATCGTCCAGATCTGCAGCCTCTGGCCACCTGCCCAAGATGGCAAATCCCCCTCTTCCTCTCCTGCATTCCAGGTGTCTCCCCTTAGTCCGTCTCCCTCATTCAGTTAAGGCTGATCGGGTCGGAGGGGTGACTGTCTCCCTCCTTTTCTACCAAGGGTCTTAGGATTCAAAGAGTTTGCAGTCAGTTGGGGAGGGGAAGAATACATCCATCTGTTTCTGGTCCTTCAGAGGACACACCTATCCAACACATGCTTTCATTACAAACACTTTCCCTGCTGAGCCATCTCCCCAGCCCCACAATATAAAATTGCTAGTAAATATCCCACATCATTTATGTTTACAATGAATCCTTAAAGCAGTGTGTGCTTTGACTTTACAGGTCAATTTAGACTAGCCACATTTCAAGTGCTCAGTAGTCACGCAGATAGTACACAGCCCAGTTCTAGAGCACATTTGCAATTTGGGTTTTAGAATTATGTAACGTTTATGTATGAAGGTTGGCGAGGAGAGCTATCTGAAGTCATTGACTTCCTGGGGCCCAGTTCTGGCCCTTTTATCTTACTAGCTGTCAGTGTCCTCCAGCCAAAACCCACCAGGAACACACCTATAGTTGACCAGGTGAGGGTGACTGCTCCTTGTCAGAAGATGCCTCTGGGGGAGCCTTGAGCATCTGGGTAAAAGTCAGAAAAGGACTACTGTAGGATATGTGTTTGTGTTAGGTGATTTGGGAAGGGTTTACTGGAAGGTGCCAGTAAGTTGGGGGTAAATACAAGATTGGATAGCCTAACATCTTACCTAGATGGGAGACCAGAGGTTTACATCTGGAAGTGAACACTGTAAATGGTAAAGAAGCGGGAATCATTCATATGCTCCAGGACAGGAAGGTGTTTCACTTGTGGTTTGTACAAAGTTCATGAGTGGAGAGTGGAATTATGCAGTGCCCCTACTCAGTAGAACGGCACTGTGAGCATCCAGCTGCCAGAGGTTAAAAGCTGCTTTTATTTTTCTTATTTCCATGCCACGTTAAGCACCAAGTGATCGTTCTTCTGTGGGTCAGTTTTGAGAATGCAAGAACACTCGGCTAGTCATCACTTATTTGTATTGAGACAATCCACGTAAAGAAACTGGCACACCAAAGATTCTAAGATGCACTATTTCACGTTTTTACATCACTGAATTGGTTTCTTAGGATGGGTGCAGTGTACATAGTACAGTTTGATAATATTTATTTATTTATTTAAATTTTGTCCTGGAACTCACTATGTAGACCAGGCTGGCCTCGAACTCACAGAGATCCGCCTGCCTCTGCCTCCCAAGTGCTGGGGCTACAGGCGTGCGCCACCACGCCTGGCTATGGCTAGACTTCAACCTTCACCTAGCTCCTGGTTTCTCTGCCCAGGTCTCCGTCTGGGGCTCTTTCCGGCTCGCAGCGCTTTAACTGCGCGACTTCCCGACGCAATACGGGAAGCAGCGGCGGTGCTCGCGAGCTTACGGCCGCGCAGCGCACAAGCCGCCCGGTCGCCCCGGGCAACCGGCGCGTCCCCGCCCGGCGCCCGCCGGGGCCGTCAGCTGATGGGCCGGCCGCGGGGGAGGCCGTGGCGCGAACATGGCGGCCGAGATCCACTCCAGGCCGCAGAGCAGCCGCCCGGTGCTGCTGAGCAAGATAGAAGGACACCAGGACACCGTCACGGTCGCGCTGCTCATCCCCAAGGAGGACGGCGTGATCACGGCTAGCGAGGACCGGTAGGACGGGCGCGGCGCTCGTGGGCCGGGGAGCGCGGTGGGGGCGGCGCGAGCTGCGCGACCACGGGGCGTGGGGACTCTGGGGTCCGCGGCCCGGCCTCCCCACCTGGGGTCACCGCGGGTCACGTGGCCGGCCTGCCGCCTCTGCTGTACCCCGAATTCCGCGAGCACTCCGCCGGGTCGTCGCACCTCTCCAGCCTGGGACCTCTCCCCCTCCGCCTGCCTTTTTGAACCCCAACACGCCCCGCCAGCCCCAGTCCCACAGTGCCCTCAAAACCCGGGACCGGTCCTCCAGGGTTCCTCCAAGCCCAGGATCCAGTCCCACAATGCTATAAGCCCAGGACCATATCCTATAGTGCTCCTGAAAGCCCAGGACCAAGTCCCAAGTGCTCCTCCAAGCCAGGAACCCGGTCCCACAATGCTCCTACAAGCCCAGGACCAGATCCCATAGTGCTCCTGAAAGCCCAGGACCAAGTCCCACAGCGCTCCTCCAAACCCGGGACCCGGTCCCACAGTGCTCCTGCAAGCCCAGGACCCAGTCCCACAATGCTCCTGAAAGCCCAGGACCAAGTCCCAAGTGCTCCTCCAAGCCAGGAACCCGGTCCCACAGTGCTCCTGCAAGCCCCGGACCAGATCCCACAATGCTCCTTCAAGCCCGGGACCAGGTCCCACAGAGATCCTCCAAGCCCGGGACCCGGTCCCACAGTGCTCCTCCAAGATCAGGGACCCGGTCCCACAGCGCCCCTCCAGCCCAGGACCTCGTCCCACATCACCCCTCCAGTCCTAGGTCCTACTTCTCATCACACTCTTCCAACCTGGAACCTTGTCCCTCTGGACAAAATCCGTAACTAGCCTCCCCCACCGCTGGGCTCCAGTCTGGGTTTCCCACAGCACCCCTGCAGCTCGCGACCCCGTTCTCTAGCATGCCTTTCTAGCCAGGCCATTGCCTGCTGCCACCCCGGACCCCCTATCCCACCGTCCCACCATGCTGCTCCAGCCTGGAACGTTTGCCTCTTGTCTTTTCTTCCTGGGATTTTGTCTGAGGCTCTGGAGCTTCCTGAATCTTCCTCCCTGGTTGATTCCAAGTCCCAGAGGACTAGTGGCTGGTTGCTTCAGGTGCTGATGCTGAGTGTTTATTTCCTGCAAGGAACTCTTGGTGCCTTTACTTCTTCCTAATAGTTTGCTTTGGAGTTTATACTGCTCAGTGCTTCACCAGGCCCCAAGATCAGTTATTTTTACCACAGCTGCTAGAATCATCTGAACTCTTTATTTACCAAATAGTTTTCAGTTTTTAAAATAAAATGACTCATTCTTTAAAAAGACCAGATGTGTTTGTTTTAAAAGGAAATTTTGTATCTCTACCACTAGGAAAGCCAGTATCATTTACCACAAAGAATAAATGGAGACATATTTACGTTCCTACAGTGTTGTTTCTAGGACTGAGGCATTGGTCACTCCACACACTTTGGAGAAATACTCGTTTGTTCCAATGACTTCATTTTACTCAAGAGGAAACAGGCCATCGAAGTGTAGCTAGTTTCTCTGAATCACAGAGCTAGTGGGGAAGCCAGAAGTGGAACCCAGGACCCCCTCCCCACCCCATCTGCTCTCTGGTTTTCAGGACAGTGTAAAGTGATTGGAGACATATTCCTTGTTTTGGAATTTCAGCAAGCTTAAAACCATAAAGGTTTACAGCTAGATTGCCTTTCTGGTGGGAATGTGCAGGCATTGATACCTGTTGAATGAAACCGTTTCCCTGGCAAAATGAATGATCTTAAGTAGTGATAGGCCCACACTGGGAAGGCTTTGTGGAGGACAGAAGATTCTGCTCTCTCAAAGCAGGAGGCAGAAGCCAGCCTTTTGTCATTATACCTTTTGAAGAAAGTAAAATTGAGGGCCGGCCCTGAATGGGAAGAAGAAACCTGACGCCCCCAGCTCCTACTGGACCTTTGTATTTGTCTTTAGTATGAGCTTAGGGTTTTTTCTCAGTTAGGTAGTAAGCTCATTTTCTCTACAGTTTACATGTAGCTGACCTCTACCAAGTAGGGTAATAATGGCTGGTAGGAACCCAGCCTGGGTGTGTGAAAGAGAAATAGCGTGGGCATGAGGCTAGGGAGAAGATGGGAATGTACACTAGGCAAATGGCAGAATAATGGTATCTGTATGATACAAACAGGAATTTGGACAACATTCTAAAAAGTTAACAAGCTTTATTCAGTGAGATATTTTGTTCATGACTCATGCATGTTGGGAAAATTGCTGAATGTCTGAGATTACCGGGCAGAAACAGCGCTGCTAAATGTTCTATGGAAAGTGATTACTAAGCCGCACTGGGACTCAAATGTTATGGGGAGTCTTGGATCGTCTCGTTTTCACTTGATGTACCACCATTCTTCAGGGCCCCGAAGATGACTAAGCCACCGTGGGGGCTGGTAATTTAGGATTCTGATTTGTATTTCAGGCCTTTTTGTAGGTACTGCATTTCATGAGGTGTGATGACAGTGTGGTGCTGTGAATTTTGTGGTGTTGGTTATGGTGTTTTTTCCTAAACAGTCATAAATATGTATCATACCCTTCATTCATATTTGGGAATTCTCAATTGAATGTGAAATTCCAGAGATCAAAAGCCACAATACCTGGTCCTTGTCCTAAGGAAGCCTGTATTTATGTCTGAGGATATAGAACACTGATCTATATTCACCCAAGGATTTGTTAGATAAATACCAAGGTCTGGGTCACTGCTATACCTTAGGGGCAGAAGGACAGCTGACATGAAAATCGCTCTTTCCAAGGGCTGGGCAGTCTACTCAGGACTCGGCCCTGTCCGCTCAGCTCCCAGAGTGCTGGGAAGACACAGAAGAGACTTTTGGGTGGTTGGCAGAGGAGGTCCTAGTGGATGGAGGAGTGTTTTATAGAAGGAAAAGTGCTTGACCCTGTTACAGGCAGAGGAAAAGCCAGAAGGGAATTTGAAGGGTAAAGAACCCTAAATGTTTCAAAGTGACCAGAAGATTTAGAGCGAGTTTTTGGTGTGGCTCCTAGGAATTGGACTTTATTTTGCAGGCAGTGAAGGACCACCAGACTTCAAAACAAGCAAATGACATGATTGGAAATTATGGTTTAGAAATAACAATAGTCAACCCTTAAAAAGTCCCTTCTGTCTACCAGTACAGAGTCAGACCCTGTGTGTCATCACATCTGACCTCCTGTCTCTATGAGCATGGTGTGGTGCTCCTCCCTGATCAGCAGTTTCAAAACCCATACCTTTTCAAAGGCAGAAGTGTGTGTGTGTGTGTGTGTGTGTGTGTGTGTGTGTGTGTGTGTGTGTGTAAGTTGGGTCTGAAAGCTCATTTGGTGTTAAAACTTAAGAGATGAAACTGTAATGTAAAGATTCATCTGTTTTACTGCATAAAGTGGCAGTTGAAGATGGTGCAGCAGATCTTGCTGAGAATATCTTGGAGTTTGAGGTACATATATTCTGATGGCCATTTGACAGGTCAGAAAACTGAAGCACAAACCATGTTGAAATAATTACTCACGATCAAATAGCTGTTAAATGATTAAAAGTCTCAAAGTTCAAAAAAAGATTGCTTGAGGGCTGGAGCGATGGCTCAGTGGTTAGGAGCACTGGCTGCTCTGACAGAGGACCCAGGTTCGATTCCCAGCACCCACATGGCGACTAAGAACTGTTGGTAACTCCAGTTGCAAGGGAGCAAACGCTGTCTTCTGGCCTCCGTGGGCATTGCATGACATAGGTGTGCTTACATACATGCAGACGTAACACTCATACCCTTAAAATAGAAATAGTAATTTTTAAAATGGCTTGAAACTCTTTATACAAAATTTTTTGTTTTTTACTTGTGTGTGTGTGTATGAGAGAGAGAGAGAGAGAGAGAGAGAGAGAGAGAGAGAGAAAAGAGAGACCTGATGAACTTCCTCACTAGCCCTTGTTTTGTTTGCTTGAGACAGGGTTTCATGTAGCCCAGGCTAGTCTTTCACTGTGCGGCTTAGGGTGGCCTCCATGTCCCACATCCTGGGATTATAGGAGTGTATTACTACACCTAAAGAAATTTTAAAAATATATTTTATAATTCTTATGTGTGTGAGTGTATTGCCTGCATGTATGTGAGTGCACTGTGTAGTACAATGCCTCTGAGGTCAGAAGAGGGCTTCGGAGTCTGCTGAAACTGGAGTCAAGGACAGGTCGTAGCGGCCATGTGGGTGCTGGGAATCGAACCTGAGTCCTCTGTAAGAGCAGTCAGTGCTCTTAACTTCTAAGCCATCTCTCCAGCCCCGAGAAATAGCTCAGGCTGACCTGGAACTGATGATCATTCTGTCTCAGCCTCCTGCATGCTGGGATTATAGGTATACGTAGCTGCGCTCAGGAAAGTAACTTTTCATATTTACAGTGGGGTTCAGCTGAAGCTAATTCATTAAATAAGAGCTACAAGCAGTGGAAACTAGGTAGGACATCCTGAGAGGAAAAGCTAAGGAAGCAAGGGCCTTCCTGAAGTCAGCGCCCAATTTTCCAAGTCTGTGTGTTGTGTTCCATTGGGGGTGATGATGGACCCCAGAGAACATTTGAAACTGTGGGTGGAACTGCAGGTGTTTTAGGTTGTAAGGCAAAGATAGTGTTGGCGTGTAGGTCAGTGCCAGGTCCAGTTCTCAACATCCTGTGGGGCACAGAATAGTCTCCTTGCCACAGGGTGATTTGGCTCCAGCCATTGGAGCTGAGATTGAGAAGCCTGGTCTAGGCTGAATGCCCTTGTCTTTCTGCCCTCTCTGTAACAGTGACTCTAACACTAGAGAATCACCCGTAGGTTTTGTTGAAATGGGGATTATTGGGCTACACCCCTAGAGTTTCTGATTAGGAAGGCTGAATGAACCCTGAGAGCTTGGTTCAGTTCCTGCTGATCTGGGGACCACAGTCTGAGACTCATTGATGTATAAGAAAGGAGGGCCATGTGTCATGCCTGCGAAGAACCAGAACAGGAGAATACTTTTTACTTTTGTTCCTCCCACTTAAAAAAAAGATTTATTTCATTATATTTTTAAATTATATTTTTATGTATATGAATGTTTTGCATGCATGTATGTGCACCACATGTGTGCACTATCCACGGAGGCCAGAAGAGGATCTCCCTTGGAACTGGAGTTACAGTTTGTTAGATGTCATGTAAATGCTGGGAGCTGAACTGGGGTCCTTTGCAAGAGCAGCCAGTGAGTGTTCTTAAGTGCTGAGCCACCTTTCCAGCCCCAATTTATTTTATTTTAAATTATGTACATGTGTGTTTGTATGTCCTCATGAATGTAGGTGCCCTTTGGAGGTAAAAGGTGTTTGATCCCCTGGAGCCAGCGTTATAGGTAGTTGGGAGACACCTGGTGTGGGTGCTGGGAACAAAACCTAGGTCCTCTGGAAGAATAGTACATATTCTTAATTACTGAACCATCTCTCTAGGCTCCCCCAGCCCTGACTTTTTAAGACTTTTTTTTTTTTTTTTTTTGAGGCAGGATCACCTTGTAGTCCCTGCTGGCCAGAAACTTACTATGTAGACCAGGTTGGCCTTGATCCCAAAGAGATCTGCCTGCCTCTGCCTTTCAAGTGCTGGGATTAAAGGCTTGTGCCACCTGTGCCTGGCTTAAGATTTGTTTTTTAATTACGTGTATATATGTAAGTCTGTGCACATATGCGTGCAGGTGCCTCTGCCTCTGGAGTTCAGAAGAACATTTTGAATCTTCTGAAACTGGAGTTAGAGGTAGTTATGCACCACCCCATGTGGGTGCTAGGAACCTGACTCAGGTATTCTGCAAGAGCAGTACGTGCTCTTAACTATTGAGCCATCTCTCCAGTTGCCTTTCCTAACCCTCCCACTTTTTTATTTGACTTTTTGGATTTTTTTTTTCCTGGAGTCATTTACCCATTCTCACAAACTAAACTTTCTCACTGTGACAGAAGACCTGAGCTAGGCAACTTGAAAGAAGAAAAGATTATTTTGACTTATGGTGTCAGGTTGTGGTCTTGGCCATGTTACCTTTGGACCTGCGGCCACACATCCTAGCAGGGAGAGCACAGCAAAGGAAACTGCTCACCCCAAGGTGGCCAGGAAGCTAAAAGAGAGGAAGGGGCTAGGGTCCCAATATACTCTTCAGGGGTACATTCCCACCCCCAGTCATCTTCTTCCAACCGTATCTTAAAGTTTCCAACACTTCCTAATAGTAGCATCATCAGCTGGGGACTAAGCCTTTAACACATGAACTTTTGAGGGACATTTGAAATCTAAACCATGGAGCTGGGAGATAGCTCAGTGGGTAAGAGTGTGAGGACCTGAGTTCAGATCCTCAGGATTCACTGATAAAGCATGCCTGAAACCCCAACATGTGGGAGTGGGGAGATAGACAGGTTGATCTCACACACTCACATGCCTCTAACACCTTGCTCCCCAACATCCAAAGCATAACAACTCCTTCCCAATAAAATCAGACTGTAGATGACAGCTGAATATAATCCACTTTCAGAAGGATATTAAGCTAATGTGGAATATTAAGTCTTAATTGGGGTCCTAAGCTTTGGAACTAAGGATTTGAGCTTTGGAATTTGAACTATGAGTCAATAAAGTAGTGCTGTCTTCCTATTGAGGAAATTAAACAAAAGCCACCATAATATGATGTGAGTTTTAGGAAGAAACTTCAATAGTAAATTTGAGAACTTGAACCTCAGCAGTTACTGTCAGGGGATAGAGAGTAAGACTGCTTTCAGAGCAGAGCAGAAATGTGAGAGAGAGCAGGAGCCAGTTCTCTAGACAGATTTTGCTGGGGCCGCACAAAAATTTAGACAGTCAGCTCAGCTACTTAAATGATAGAACATCTATAAGGTAAATTGCCTTTATTATACAGCTTTATAGCTAAGCATTGACTACAGCCCTGCTGCCTTTTTTGATGCGTTTGAATGCATCTCCTGTTGCTCTAGGGGCCCGCGAGGCCAGGACTGATTTTGCAAGAAATTCAGTTTTGTTTGCCCTAAGTCAGCAATGACAGATCTCCTGTGTTTTCAATTTTATTTATTATTTTATGTGTATGTGTGTATTGCCTACATGTAGGTAAGAGCACCTGTGTTGTGCAATGCCCACAGAGGACAGAAGAGGCTGTTGGATCCTCTGGAACTGGAGTTACGGACAGCTGTTAGCTGCCATGTGGGTGTGGGATTCGAACCTGGGTCTTCTGCAAGAATAGACAGTGTTCTTAACCTGTGAGCCATCTCTCCAGCCCAAAATCTCAATTTTAAAATACGTTTGTAGCATTTTTCTTTTTTAATTATAGCAAATATTTTTAATACAGTTGTTTCCTCTTAAATACTTTTTTTTGGAGACAAGGTGTCATACAGCCCAGGCTGGCCTTCAGTTCACTATTTCGATAAGGATGACCATAAACTTGTAATTTTCCTGCCTCCACTTCCTGAGTGCTGGGATTATAGGCATATGCCACCATGCCAGGTTTACGTGGTGCTGGGGATCATCCCAGGGCTTTGTGCATTTTAGGAAAGCTCTCTATCAACTGAACTATATCCTAAACTCTTTTTAAACATTTCTAAACATATTAAGTTGGTTTTTAGGAAAATGTGTATATTTACTGGTTGTTTCTGTGGACCAAGACTAAATAGACAACTAGATTTTTAGATCTAATGCCTGATGCAGCTAGAAGCTATTTTTACAGGGTGTTAACAGCTGTATTTTGGTTATTATACAAGGCCTAAAGTATGTTCTTTAATTTGTGTTATAAAATAAACTACAGTGACAAGACAGGAAGCCTGCATGGAAATGCACCTATTCTCCATTGTTAGAGCACGCCTTCATTGTTAAAATCATTTCTTATAGCGTAATTAGCAACAGAGACTCCAGAGGTAGAGTGCCTGAGTTTGAATCCAAGCCATGTGACCTTTAACAAGTTACTTCTTTGCCTCATTGTTTTCTCATCCACAAAGTGGAGATGATAATAATACCTTCTGGGCAGAGAGAAGCTGACAGACTGATAAAATAGTTACAAAGCACACAGAACAGTGTTGAACACAAGTGTTAGCTGTTGTTTTATTCCCATTTATTTTTCATTTAATTTCCTTAATGCCACCAAAGGCTAAAGGTGTTTCTGTTCCCTTCCCAATCCCCCTCTTTGGTACATATGTATGAATAAAA
Organism: Nannospalax galili; assembly: GCF_000622305.1. NCBI lineage: Eukaryota > Metazoa > Chordata > Mammalia > Rodentia > Spalacidae > Nannospalax > Nannospalax galili. Next base: position 10,342,281 of record NW_008360326.1, on the reverse strand, counting down.
TTTTTAAAATGCCTGTCCCAATAAGGCAATACCATTTGGGAGTCAATTATAAATCTAAACTTTTATAACTGACCTTGAGTCATCCCTGTTTAAAAAAAAATTCCTTATTCACTTACAAGACATTTCAGTCACTTATAAATCTTTCCCCTGCTGTGTTAGTGTGCTTGTTAGTTTTTGTCAACTTGACCCAAACTAGAGTCAGTTGGGTAGAAGGACCCTCAATTGAGGAACTTCTTCCATCAGACTGGCCTGTGGCCATGTCTGAGGCATTTTCTTGATTGTTACTTGATATGGAAGGGCCTAGCCCACTGTGGGCGGTGCCATCCCTGGGCAGGTGGGTCTGGGCTGTATAAGAAATACAGCTCAGAGGGGCTGGAGAGCTGGCTCAGCGGTTAGCACTGGCTACTCTTGCAAAGGACCCGGGTTTGATTTCCAGCACCCACATGGCAGCTAACCACCATCTGTAACTCCAGTTCCAGGGGATCTAATGCCCTCTTTTGACCTCCATGGGCAATGCATGACATGGGTGCACCTACCTACATCCAGGCAGTATACTCATACACATAAAGTAGAAATAATAAATAGTAATATATATATATAAAAGAAATATAGCTGAGCAAGTGGGGGGGGGCAAGCCAGTAAGCAGCATTCCTCTGTGGTCCATGCTTCACTTCCAGGTTGCTTCCTTGAGTTCCTGCCCTGACTTCTTTCAAGGATAAACTGTGATTAGGACCTGTAAGCCAAGTAAACCCTCCCTTCCCCAAGTTGGTTTTGGTCAGAGTGTTTTATCACAGCAACAGAGAGCAAAGTAGGAATAGTTAAGAGATCCCCATGAGCAGGTCTGTGATTCACTAACAGGGCTCACACCATACAGTCATGCTAGCAGCCATAAATCCAACACATGGGGCAAAGACAGGAAGAAGCCAGGCTTTGAGAATCCTCTTCCTGTGGAATCTCCCAAGGTACTAAGTTCTTCCCACATGAAAGTTTATGACAGGCTGTACTAAATATTGCTTATCAGGGATGGTCATCACTCAGTGTGCACATTTTTATCGGGGTCTAGTTCTCTATGTACCCTCTCTTTAGCAGGCCCTCAAATTCCAGACTCTTGGAAGAAAAAACAAGTGTTGAGTATAAACCGTATATTTTATATAAATGTTAAGGAGAATGAGCCACTGTTCTGAGTTATAGAATAGTGAGAACCTTCTAGAAATCCAGGTCCCAGACATCAGCTGAGGGCCAACCTTGTAGGCAGGCCTTTCTAAGAACAATAGTTTCAGGCCTGACAGTAACTCTGCTGTGCCTGCCTGCCCATATTCACCCCCAGGCTTGTCCTCATCGTCTGTTAAGCCCTGTTAAACCTTGATCACCACAGCAGCCTCCATGCGGCTTTCCTGAGTTCGGAAGTGCCCTACTTGAGTCTGTGTTGCCAAACTCGTGTCTTCAACATGGCTTTTATGATGGCTTTTCCATCATAAAAGTCCCGATGACTCAGGACTATTAATTAACTCTGTATTTCACGTGTCTGTAATAGGACTCGGGATTCTGTAACTGGCCCGAGCCTAACTTTTTTCCATGTCTACTTCTTACTCCTCAGTGGTTCCTACATATCCAGTAAAGCTACTACACTCTCTGTCCCATCAACATCTTAGACCTTTCCCCACCTGGAGGCCATGGCTCATGTTTGCTCTCTACCAGCCACTTCCCCTGCCCTGCTTCCTGCATCCAAACCTTTTACATCCATTTCCAGTTCTCCTCCTACCATGCAGTGATTCTTCCCAGTCCACCATTCAGCTTTCTAAGCTTCCTTTAGTGTATAACCAGACATTAGTTGCTGTTGGTTTGGACTGATTATCTTCCCACATGGCCTGTACCTCCAAAGGGCTGGTCACATAGCTGGTACTCCGTAACTAGCAACTAACTAGCATCACTAGACCAATGGACAGAGACTCAGCTATTGCTGTGTAGCAGTCTGTACCCCCTCTGGTTGGCTTTAGGCACTTGCGAGTTCTCTGGTAGGAACCAAATTGAAATGTAATGAATAGTATTGATTTCTAGAATTCAGGTGTTTGTCTTAGCTCCCTTCTGTAAAATGTACTCAGCAAATCATTCTGAAAGTTAAGAGATCACCAGTGTATACTTACTCATTTCATAATACATTTTTTTCCATACTTCATAGTGAAATTTTTTTTTTTTTTTTTCATTTTGAGACAAGGTCTCATGAAGACCAGGCTGGCTTCCAGCTCACTCTCTGGCTCAGGATGACTTTAATCTTTTGATCCTCCTGTCTCAACCTCTTTAGTGCTGGGATTACAGGAGTGAGCCACCACACCTGGTTTATGTGATGCTGGGAATTGAACCCAGGATTTGGTGCAGCTAAACAGGCTTTCTGCCAACTTCACTACGTCTCTTTAATTATTCACACAGCTTTACTCAGCACAGTTCCCTTTAAGAACAGGGTGAATTTGCACCAGATGTTCTCACACAAATTTGGGGTAAAAGGTCACCTGTCTGGACTGTCCATCCCCTTTACATTTGCCTTCTGTCAGTAGCATCCAACTGGAAAAGGCTCCTGGGAGTTGTAAGTGCTGGAAGCTATTGTTGATAGAGAGCATTTGAGGGTTCTAGTTTATGCTCCGAGAAAATTCCACCTGGTATGGATTTCCTGGGGCACCTGAGTATCCCAGAGGGGCTCCTCACGCCCTCCCCCAAACATTCACTACTTTGTGTGCTTAACTAACTCCTTTCCCGCTGGGGCACTTGCCTGAAGGGTCTTCATTTGGGGGGATGTCTTTGCCCAGTCCCTATCCATCCTGCTGCCACCTGGGCTTCCTGATGGCAACCTTCCTTTTGACTGTTCCCGTTAACTCTCACCTTATCCCACTGCTCTTGTGCCCAATTAATGTGCTGCTTGTCTTAACTAAATGGTGACCTTTCGAGGCCTTGCAGCATGTAGAACAGTGTAAAGCTTATGACAGTGTCTCCAGTATTTGAATCACTGAAACCTCTTAGGAATAAAGCAGCAGCCTCAATGCCTCACCACCTCCACCTGTGCTTTCTTGGGGTTAATTTTACATTTCAAGACTGCTCCGCTGTGGGTAGAGCTGGATTTTCTTTTTTGTTTGTTTGTTTGTTTGTTTGTTTGTTTGTTTGTTTGTGTAACCTTAAAGAGTGCTCCATGGGCCCTACACGGACTCCAACCTGTCTAGATTGTTCTTGCTCTTTAGGGCTTGGGATGCTCCTTAGCCTTCTTGGTTACACAGGAGTCACACAAAGTCATTTTGGTGCCAGTAGTAAAAGATATATCTGGAGTGGTCACAAGGAGAATACACGCAGGTGGCATACCAGCCCTGCAGCCCCATGTCTGTGGCTTCTAGAAATGCAGTACTCAGTGCTGTGCATGTGCTGGGGTCCCTGGGGCCCTTTTCTCTGTGTAAAAATAGTGCTGTGATGAAATCAGCAGGCTGTGATAGTGTCCCCACAGACCCTGAAGCTGTCTATGGGTTCTTCCCTGTACTGCAGGCTAGGGTGTACATCTTCCCTTTGCTTAGCCAGGCTACCTCTACTCTAAAAAGGAGGCTAAGTTCTTTCCTTTTTAGAGAATCCACTCAGTAGCAGTCCAGTGTTTTGCTTCTCTGTTACCAAAGGAGACACTTCTGCAGCGGAAATGAAGAGGTCAGAGTTCCAGAGACTTGGTTGGAAGGAAATTGCTATTTATTTGATAAAAGCAGACTGTGCTGATGATCATATAGTTCCCCCTTCCTTTCAGGCTGACATCTTAGTGTTTCAGAAACTGTCTTGGGTGCCAGAATTAGCCATTTTTATCTGTATCTCCTGGAGACATTCAGACCAGGAAAAGATATCTTTTGCTGTAGGTGACAGTGTTTAGAGATTTCTAAGGTTTGAAATAGTGTCAATATCCCTATGAACAGTCAGAAAAATGAGTTTTCTTCAGAATTACTGTCTTTGCAGGTATTAAGACAAATTAGGACTTTATGCTTAATTTGTAGCATACTGTATATTCTGAAATTCTCTTTTTAGTTATTAGTTGAACAGTACCTATATATCAGTATGAAATTTGAAATGTTTAAATTGCTTTAATTCTGCCATTTTGGGATGATTGGGTGCTTTAGTGTAGAATCGGTAAATGGTCTTGTTTTAAAAATGTTGATCTTGGGGCTGGAGAGATGGCTCAGAAGTTAAGAACACTGACTGTTCTTGCAGAAGACCGAGGTTCAAATCCCAGGATCCACATGGCAGGTAACAACTGTCCATAATTCCAGTTCCAGGGGATCCAACAGCCTCTTCTGTCCTCTGTGGGCATTGCACGACAAGGGTGCACTTACCTACATGCAGGCATAACACTCATACACATAAAATAAAAATAATAAAATATTTTTTAAAAATGTTGATCTTTCAGGTGGGATAAAACTTGACCATGTGACTGATTGTAAGTAGGCACATGGTTTTCAAAGTTATCATCTAGATATGATAATATGTACTGGAAAATATGTAATATGTCTCAAATGTATGTTCTCATGGAATTATAGATTTAAAAATATTAATCATTTGTTCTACTAGATGTTTCCTGGCTTGAGACCCAGTGCTTTTCAGAAAAAAATACTTTGAATCAGTCTTTGTTCTTACTTTACTGTACTGCAGCTTAAAAAGATGAGACTTTATGGGCTTGGTGACTCCTTAATGTGTGTTTTAGCCTTGGTTTTAATGAACTCTTTGAGAGCATCCAGCAGAGACCAGAAGAGATGAAAATGAACCCTCCTACCTACTCTGATCATGAGTTATGCCTTTCAGCAGATGAGACTTTAGTCTCTATGGGATAAATGCCTAGTTATGAACCAGAGCTGTGGCATTGAGCCCGCTGCCCACACATTTCTGTAGGAAGGTAAACGCACATGCAGAAGATGTCCTTGATTGGCAGGATGACAGGTATTGTGCAGTACTAAGGCGTAATAACTCTGTCTGCTTTCCTAGGACTTCTTCAGTTTCTAAAGATTCCATTTGGGATCCGTGCAAAGTGAAGAGGTAGCTTCAAGAGGCTTGTTTCCTATGTACTTTGGACTCCTTTTTTATTTTTAATTTTGAGGTCTGATTCCTACATCTTTTTAAAGGTATTCTGTGTATCTGAACAGATAGCATTGTATCAGCTTTTGCTATTTTCAGCCCATCTTAAAACAGTGCCCTAAAGCAGAGGGGTTTTGTCACTATCTAGAGCCTCTGGGTCACTACAACAATCCCTTGGGCCCAGTCATGGTTGTGAGCAGCCCTGTCTACCTTCTGGGAGTTAGCTAGTTACAGGCTTGTTGAGGTGATTCAGCTGGGACCCAGGGCCTTCTGCATGCATCGCTCCTGGGGAGTGAGCAGGCCAGGCCTCCTTGGTCAGAAGTGGCCCACTGTCCCTTCAGCCATACTGTCGACCACTGTGTCACCAGCCAGCCCACCATCAAAAATCAGAGAAATAAATTCTACCTCTTAGTGGGAAATGCTGCAAAGTCAGAAACTAAAGGGCATAGCGGGGAGGGGTGAAGAACAGCACGTGTTGCCACAAGCGATGCGTATTGTATTTCATGTAGATCCAACTAAACACAGACCTTGAAATAGTGAGAGATTCTGTTAGAATCATCATTCCTATTTAGCACAAAAGTCAGGATTTCTTTGAGCTTTGAAGACCTAGACTTTTCTAGGATTTATTTTTAGGGGGAAAAAAAATCATGATTTCATGCTTCATGTTTCTTTGTTGAGGAGTTACTGCTTTAGAAGATAAAATGTGGAAATTTCTGAAAAGGCGCTTTCAAAATTTTTAGTTCTTTTTCTTACCATATAAAGCTGCTTTGCTCTAAATCTTTTCTTTCATAAGTTTTGAATTATGAATTTTCAACATCTTTTAATGAGAGAGGAATAAAATCTTACAAAACAACTAGGAGGCATCTGACACTGGTGCACTGGCGATGGTTTGCATGAGTTTAGGGTTGTGTTTCTCCTTGATTTTGTCTCCCTAAGCATAAAATGGAGGCAGAAATGCCAGCCATCTCCGCTCCAGGGCAGCCTGCTCTCCGTAAACCATGAGCTTTTCATGAATTTCCATGTGGGCATAGCATGCAGGAAGGAGCCTTGTCTGTCTCCACAGTTCACTGCTGTGAACTGAAAGAGTCAAACAGGAACACATACTTACCGGGAAGAACACCAAGCCTTGTGTCTTTCAGCAAGGGAGCCTGGTGCCTTTTGGGGGAGAGTCTTTTCTTTCCCAGCTTTTTTGTATGTGGTTTGTCAGGCTCTGCAGGTCCTGTGCTCTGTTCACTGCTCCTTTGGGAATGATCCAATTAGGGCCCATTCTGCCCAGTGGGTAGTGGGTAAAGGACTCTAGCTCTGAGTCCCATCCATGTCTCCTTGTGGGGGCCTCCAGGGAAGGGTTGTGTCCCCACACAGACTTGTCAGATGCTCCTGCCTCTCAAGCCTGCCACAGGCACAAGCTCACATTGAAGGCCAGCAGAAACCTCGATGAGGCACACTGAAGCCTTGGTCTACCTTTTTAAAAAAAGGAAGCATGGCCCCCTGTATTTGAAGCTGCCCCTGATTCCAGCGCCTGCGGCTGTAGAACTTGGGCCTTGACTCCCCAGCCTCATTGCTTTCAGTGCTGGTGTGGACAGACACGGGCTTGGGGAGAACATTTCTACTGTTTTAGACAGCCACACTTGAACACCACAGGAAATCAGTTCCTGCGTGCCCAAGGCTCCTTGTGAGGTGTGTGATGGTGGCTTGCTAGGAGGTCCCTCTGTCCTCAGCTCCTAAGGAGGAACCAGAGGCAGGGCCACCTTCCGCCCCATTGGGCTCCCTGCTGCCTGCAGAGCCAGAGAGTGTGCTTATTACACAGCTTAGCTACGTAACTTTAATTCTACTCATTTAAAGAAAACTGAGTATTTGGGGCCCTAGAGATAGGTCAGTGGGTAAAGGGGCTTGGTGCAAACTTGACAACCTGAGTTCCATCCCCACAGCCCACATGGTGAAAGGAGAGCTGACCTCCATGTATGTGCAGTGGTGTGCATGTCATGGAAATTCAGTAGCTTACATAGTCATTAGAAACAATCATGAAGACCTAGAGGCATGTGAAAATGTTTATAAAATGCTCCATTTTCTTTAAAACTTAAAAAAAAATTATTTATATTGTGTGTGCAGATGCCACAGTGCACGTGTGGAGGTCCAGGAACACCTTGCATGAGTTGGCACTCTCCTTTCATCATGTGTGCTCTGAGAATTGAATTCAGGTTGTCAGGCTTGGAGGCACTCCTTTACCCGTTGAGCCATCTCAGGCTCCATCATTATGCTTGTCTCTCACCATGGGGCAGAGTGTTTCTTACTTATATGGGGTCAAATTCTTACCAAAGAGTTTTAATTTAGAATGATGACAAAAAAAAAAAAAAAAAAAAAAAAAAACTGTTTGTAGTGGTGCTTTGTGCTAGTTGTTTTACAGTTGTTGAAAGAATTACCTTTTAATTTAAAAAGAAAAAAAAAAAAAAAAAAAAAGAAAAAAGAAAAAGAAAGAAAATTAGAATCCTGGAAATGGCATTTCGTTACTGCTTGAGTCATTGTATGTTTATCCTCAAACAGCAATGCATCATATAAACACTTTACTGTGGAATGCTTAAACTAGAGAAATATGACCCAAATGTTGGCATTTCATTTAGCTGGAAAAGTATGTGATTATCTGCACTGCTGTGTAACACACAAATGGGGGACGGTAATGGTAGTCATGGTACACTTTCCCAGTGTACCATCTTGTGGGAACTAAGGGATTATAGCTTTGTGCTCCTCGTTTCTCTTTCTAGATTGCTCGTAGAACCCTCCACAGGAATGGAGTGTGGGGAAATTTGGAAGCAGTTTGTGTAGGCTCAGAAAGAAATGACACATTTCCTTTCCAGGTTTCTTTTGGAAAACCTAAGACTATTGTTTTAAAACAATTTGAAAAACAGAGAACTTAGAAAACGAACATGTTTCTTAGGTGGTTTTATATAAATTTTTCTTTTTAGGTTGATAGGGTCTTGGAATATCAGAGCTCCTTCCACCCAAACAAAAGTGGCAGGAAAAACACAACATGAGCTTAGGTGTGTGGGAGTAAAGTTGTCAGACTATTAAAGGGAACATTCAGCTGTTTTATTTCCTGTCAGTGGAGGGAGCAGCTTCTAATTCATCTTCCAGAAAGTAATGGGCTTATGGGTAAAAATTAAACCACTGAATCTTGATACTTTAGTGATTAGATGGTTTATTAATGTAATTGTAAAATTCTCAATTTGCAAACATTACTGAACTGGTAGTGTTGTTTTCAACTTACTGGATAATAGATTTTGCTTCTAATCTACCGAATAGTAAATGTTTTTGGGGGGAGGGTCTGGAATTTCTTGAGTTTTTAGTAACTGGCCCAATTTAAGTCTGTTTTTATAACCCTTTAAACCAAAGAGAAACCCTCTGATCATAATATAAAACAATTCCTATGTAAATTGCAGACGTTAGATACCTGTTTAATGGATTAATAGTGCTAGGGTCTCAGAGCTTAGACTTACTGGTTTGATATAATCTTGGAAATAGAAGACTTTAGCCATGTCTCAGGAAAGGAAGGGCTTGTTCTGAAGAATGAAGAGAGCTCCAGCCAGGGGGCATAAAGCTGACTGTCACAATCAAGTGCCTCATTTAGAGCCTGATTCCCAAGTAAGTATGGAAATTTTAAATGAATACTCTGAGATCATGTAAAAGTTGCCAGTTTCCCAGCTTGCTAGCTGGGTCCTCACCTGGGTCAGACTTGAGCAGAAGATGTATGCTGCTGTTTGCTCTACAAAGAAAGTAATACTGTGTTTCAAATGCTAGAGTCTAGCTAAGTAGATCTGATTTTGACCATGGGCTAGTTTTAATATCATTCTGAAGTGTGTGAAAGTGGGCTTTTTGAGGTTCAGTGATTTGTGGAAGAGATCTCTTCTAAGATTGCTTCCTCATCACAGAGTTTTCTGATACCTGAGCATGGCTTTTCTAAGGACAGAGGGAAAAACATGTGCCACTCAATCCACGGGGCTACCAATCCGTCCATGACCTTTGAGGTGGAAGGGTTTTAGGGTATATCAGCATCTTCTTCTTCCTTACACTTCAACCTGACAGGCGGTTGGCTGCCAGATTTAACCCATTGGTGATCTGTTGCAAATGAAATCATTGAGCTTCAAGCAGGGCTGCATGGAGCAAGCCTTGTTTGATCTTCAAGCATATTGACCTTTGTACCATGGATTACTCAGGAAGATCATAGAGTGAACTTAATACTCACCTAGGAGTTGGCCTTTCACTTATTGTAGTGCTTTTAGCTTCATCTCTTGTATTGAAATATATTGATAGCATTTCTGATTTAAGTACCATGAAATACAAGCAACACAAGGGTAGTACCACATTGGTGGTCAGTCTTAAGCATAGTATAGGCCTCCATTGACTCTTTTAGGTGAAGAGGTTGTGCTGAAATGGCATCCATCCTGCCATCTGCCTAGAAGACCAATCTCTAGAGAAGAGTTCTTGGTAGAGTGTTGAGAGAGGAGGGCTTGAGGCATAACCTGGAAGGATCATTTGGGGATTTATAGGCCTGAACCAGCAGTCACAGGAACGTTTGTCACTTGAACCCTGGATTTGAGATCACCTCTAGTGGATGCTGTACATAGGAGGGAGACTCATTTGGCACTGGATGTACTGGAGGTGGCCCAGGGTATAGAACGTAATGATAATAGGGTAGCTGGGGGTAAGTGATGAGGTTCCAGACGGTGGGAATCAAGCTGAGAACGGCAGAGGAGGCCAGCAGGATACTTAGGAATTACTGTTTACTTCTCAGCAAAATAGCTGGCCACTCATGCTAGTGCACACCTGTATGTAATCCCAGTACTCCAGAGGCTGAGGCCAAGGGTCCTGATTATAGCCCAACCTGGACTACATAGTAGCAAAACTGTCTCAGGAGAGAACAGAACAAAACAAAATAAAACAAACAACCCTCCAAAAACCAAAACAATGACACAATTACAATTGTTACATCTAAAGAAACCTGTACTAATTTTTCAATATCAGCAAATACCTAGTGAGATGTTCATATTTTGATTACTTTACAATATGTATTTATTGTATTTATACAATATATTTGAAATAAGATCAAAACAATATTTGTACATTATAATTGTTTCTGTATCTCTTCAGCTCATGAATTAGGCTTGTGTTCCATCTCAGGTTTTTCCCTCTCAAATCTGTAGAAAGAACTGAATATTTTGACTATAGAATTTATTGTAGACTTCTCTGTCCCTGTCTTCCGTATACTCTGAAACCTGGTAGTTGGATCTAGAAGCTTGGTCAGATGGCAGTGGGCCTAAGACATACATAAAGCAGCATTACGTGTACTATGGTGCTATAACATGTTATGTATTTAAGTAAATAAAGATCACCTTGTGGTTTACTTTTCTTTTAATCATACACAGTAGTCTCTTCAGATCTTGAATATAGTTGGACGTGTTTTGACAAACGCACACACCTGTGGTAACCAACCCCAGCACTTTGTCGTTCCCCTCAAAGTTCCCTCACATCTCTACAATCTGTCCTCGCCCCAGAATCAACCAGTGCTCTGATTGTCATACTTATAGTTACTCGTCTTGAACTTCAAAGATGAATGAATGAGTAGATGGAAACATATATTTTGACCTTGTGTGTATTTTGAAGTTGTAAACCTGTTTGTTGAGTTGCTGCTAGAAATACAAACATGATCGGCAGGAGTGACAACAGGGGTGTGGATCAGCTTTTGAGCACTCGCAGAGGCAGAGGGAGCAGATAGCTGTAGGATGCCCAGCCCTGGGAGACAGGAGAGGGAGAGCCTGCCTGGAGCTGTGCGCATGCCCTGTGAGCAACCCTGGTTCTGTGAGTGCAGAGGCAGCCGTCCTGGCTCTGTGCTTTTCTCCTCCTGCAGTAAGCCCACAAGCTGCCCTTCCGCTCTTCTGCCCGTTTATCACTTTCTTGCATGCGTACAGGATTTCCTCATCACCCTGTGTGTGTTCTGATGAAAGAGGGGCCTGGAGACAGAGTGGGCCAGTTTCCTCTGGGCAGGAATGCTGAAAACGGGTGCTTGAACCACTCCCTCATGCAGAAGGCTCTGGGCATCTAGCTTCTTTTTTAGACCTCCTGCTTCTCCATAAGCATCTTATTTCCTTTTCTATGTTTTTGCTTTTTTGAGCTAGGTTTTGCTGTGTATCCCAGGCTTGCTTTTAACTCACCGTGTAGCCTAGGCTGGCTAGGCAATCCTCCTGCTGTGGCCTCCTGAGTGCTGAGATCAGAGGCACACGTCACTATGCTCAACTTTGTTTTCTTTCATCGCCTGCTTTCCTCAGTGTGTGTGGGTCAAATAGTCATGCTGTTAAGTTGTTTTCTAACCCAGAGAAGTAGTTAATAGTTCTGTCCCTTTGTATTATCATTAAATAAGGAGCATCTCCATATTATTAAAATTACTTTAAATCTTGACTTCTAGATACTACATAACTTACCATGTGTGGTCACACTGTATAGAACTACATATAGTTTATATATAACATATACTATATATAA
>NW_008360326.1:10329554-10330400 GCF_000622305.1 Nannospalax galili | reverse complement strand
GACATAAAATTATATGAGGTTTGAACCTTTGAACCTAAAAAAGATCTCCATTTCATTATTAAAATACACAGTTTCATACAGAAAAATTCATTTTTAATACAATTGACACTTAGATGCACATGCATTTCTAATCTCTATATATCTGATTATTACTAGTCACAGTCGGTTACTTTCTGAGCTCCTTGACATCCGAGCATGGATATAAAGTCATCAGGTAGATTTCAATGGTAATGGTTTTTCACATCTACTAATTATTAAGGAGCAAATTTTTATGCTTTGAAGAAATTTTTTTTTAATTTATTTATATCCCCACTCCCCAGGTACCCCCCCCCCATAGCCCCCCCCCCCCCACTAGAGCCCTTATATTACTCTGATATCCCTGCTACTGTCTGCAGTGTTGTCAGCACCCCCAGCCATTCCCCACCACTTGCCCTTCTGATGAATCTAGTCAGCCTACCTAGAGGTCTTTTTTTTAGGAGGGTTATCTGTTCCTCATCTAGCGGTAATCAGTTGTCAGTATCCCTTTGGATAAGATTGGGGTCTGCTGTTCAATTTCCCAGTTCTATGTTGGGTTACTACCTGGGAATCCCTTTGGCCACCCTGGCCAACAACTCAAAAGAAGGTATCTCCTGTCTTGCATTGTTGCTCGTTATATAGCCTTTGGCTATACATATGGACTTTTATGAAATTATATTAGCCCTTTAATCTTTGGTTATATTTTCCTTTTGGGTGTTTAAGGCCATACAGTTGGACCAGATAAACCGATATATTTTTACTCTTAAGGTCATTTGAGGATCTGTTCCTCAGGGATAACATGGGCTTGGGAAGAGCCCCTGGCTCCTCTCT
>NW_008360326.1:10313276-10328809 GCF_000622305.1 Nannospalax galili | reverse complement strand
TTTCATGTTCTTTCTTTTCCTTTACCTCCCTGTTTCCTTTCCATTATCCTGGTCCCTGTAGTTATGTCTAGATACATACTTATTTATCAGTGTCTGGTTCTAGGATCCACGTATGAGGGAGAACATATGTCGAATTTTTAAAATTAATAACAAAGTTTTTCTAGAATGCAAAAGAAGATAAAATTACTAAGCATACTTTCTCTTCCTGTTTCCACAGAACCATCCGAGTATGGCTGAAGAGAGACAGTGGCCAGTACTGGCCCAGCATCTACCACACAATGGCCTGTAAGTCTGGAAACGGTCCCCCGAGGACATTGTCTTCAGATGCTTTCAATGATTTAAATTTCAAAATGCCTGACGGAAAGTTGCTACTGGATTTCAGAATGAGTTCCTTTGTTGCCTAAGACATCTGACAGGCTGTAATAAACTCCAGGAAAACTCTTTTTCTTTTATAAAGGAAGTCAGGTCTACTGGCTTAACTGAAACACAGGAACAAAACTGAAAAAAAGAAAACTAAAAGGAAAAGGGCGTGCTCCCCCATTTCCTTTGTCTTAATTTGTATAATTTTAACTCAGTAGTGACTTTTAAAAAGTTGTTTGCTTTAACATTTATTTGTTGTGTGTGAGTATGTGGAGGTTAGGGGACAACTTGAGGGACTTGATTCATTCCTTCCATCATATGGGTTCCAGGGATTGAACTCAGGTCTTCAGGCTTGGCAACAAGTGCCTTTATCCACTGAGCCATCTTGCAGACTCCCAGTAGTGACCTTTTGCTCAATAGTTAATAGTTGACATGGCACTACACAATCCCCATATACTTCTGTAATTATGCTCAGCCATTTGCCTGATGTTCACTCTCCCCTGGATGCCACAGAGAGATGTGGCCGGCAGGTGTAGCCCTTTCTACGTGGAGCATCTTCTCAGAAGCTAGGCATGTAGCTCAGTTGGTAGAGTGTTTGCCTAGCATGCCTGAGTCCCTCAGTTCAATCCCTAGCACTGCATGAAATTGTGCATGGTGGGGCATAGCTCCAGAAAGTTTGAGGCCAGCCCAAGCTACATGAGACCCTACCTTTTAGGATGCCCTGACTGAAAATTACCTGTGAATTCTTAAGCTGATCTAGGTACCATTACTCTGCCATCCTTTTCTCCTGTTTCTCTTCAGTCTTTCTTGAAGACAGAGCTCTGCCCGGAATGCCTGGATGCCACCCAAGGCCAAGTGGGAGGTGAATCCTTCTACAAAGAAGGCAGCCATGACTGTGGGGTCTCCTTGAGACACTGTTCCTTGGTGATAGATTTTCCTTAGTTCAGAGTTTCTATTATCAGATGACCCCCTAGGCAAAGAAAAGTGGATTTGGTGCTTGCTTGATGGTTTGTTTGTTGCTGAGGATCATAGTAAGTTGCCCAGAGGAGGGCTCCTGACACTTGTCCCAAATACTACTGACATCAGTCAACAGCTTTCCTAAGTAGTATTCCAAAACTGTGGAGTTTATTATTAACACAGAGCAGCCAGTTATTCAGCCTATTATATGTCATGAGAGTTATCCTCCCAAGCCATTCCCTCACAGCAGGTCCTCGTATATTCACTGCACATGCTGTGTTTGGATCCTGTGGTCATTCCACCAAAAGTTAGTAGTTTGTAAGTGTCAGACTTTTTACCAATAGCTTGCTTGGACAAGCTAGGCAACTTTTTTTGTGTTTGTCATCATTCAGTGAGGATAAAATAGAGTCCCAGCAAGATGGTTCCATAGGTAAAGGCATCTGCCACCAATCCCCAGGACCTACACAGTAGGAGAGAACCAACTCCTGCAGGCGTCCTCTGACTGACACGGGCTCACCATGGCACATGCGCACCATGGCACATGTGTACCATGGCATGCGCCTACTACACACAGGCCAAATAAAATACTTTTAAAAAATGAAATAAACTTTTGGAATACCACTTAAAGCTATTAGCAAAGGAATCCCTAGCACCTCAGATCTGAAAACCTGATCATACGATGTGTTATACCAAGCACTGGAACCTTTTCATCGTTGATGTCTCCAAGGGTAGGAGATGAATAACCTGGTTTTTTCATCAGAATTTTTGCCTTGAAATGTAAAGTGACTGATGTCCTAGTAGAGATGCTTATGAGCCTGTTTGGTAAACAGGGCAGAGGTAGGTGAGATCCCCTGGGCCTCTTTAGCTCCTGCAGGCACACAGTAGGCTTCTGTTGGGCTGCTAAGTCCTTCCTTCCCAGTGGCCAGCTGGAAGTAATAGCATCCTGGAATTCATTCCAGTGCCAGGAATGTCTTGTCCTCATGATGGAAAATCTCTTGAGTGCTGTTTGTATTGTTCCTCTCCCCTCCTTTCCTCCATAGCTCGTGTTAGATTTAGAAGAGCAGAGCAGAAGTAAAGTTCAGATAAATGACCAGAGACAGACGTTTCAGCAGACTGGACTGCATTTATGCAGTGAGGTAGCAACAACCCTACCTTACCTTGATTGTGCAGGGGACTGGGGGGAGGTGTTTATAGATTATGTAGGGTTGGGAAATAAAGAGCATACACAGCTCTGGAGTCTGAGCTAAGTTGTCCTTGGGAAACACATGGTCCCCTCTTCTCCTGGAGCCGTTTGCTTGCACAAAATAAGCTGTTTCAGCACCGGTGGCCTGCAGGTAACAGTGGAGCAAGGACAGCGGAGAAACGTCCTGGCAGGAGGGGTGGTTGTCTGGCTTCTCTATAGCTGTGGTGCTCCAGCACATCTTGCTCATTGGAGACAGAGACTGAGGTGGGGTGTGTTCCATATTTAGCTGGTACTCTCTAGCTTGCATTTTCCCCCAGTTGCTTTTACTCTTTTTTTTTTTTTTTTTTTTTTTTCGCTTTGCTGGGGAGAAAATTCAGGGCCACTCGCTTGTTAAGCAAAATGCTCTACTACTGAACATCATCCCTAGACTTTTGCCCTCTGAATATTTTATATAATTTTGTGATAAATTTTTAAAACTTATGTAATTATTTAAAAATAATTACATTTATTTATTTATTTATTTGGTTGGTTGGTATGTGTGTATATGCATATATTTGGGTGCACACATGGAGGTCGGAGGACAGCTTTTGGGATTCTGTTCTCTTCTTCCCACATGTAGGTCCTAGGAACCAAACCCAGCTCATAAATCTTGGTAGTTAGTACCTTTTACCCACTGAGACATCTCACTGGCCCCTCACTGATGAACTTTTCCCACAGGACTTGGGGAGGCAGACGTAGGTGGATCTCTTAGGTTGAGGCCAGCCTGGTCTACATAGTGAAAATTTCCCACAGGACACCAACACCCCATGGGCACCTGACTGTAGCCCTCTCTCCACATCCATTCCCTACTTGGCTTCACTGGCCCTGTTGAGGTAGCTCCCAGTTCGAGGAGGAGGAACTAGAGAGCAGCCCTGGGCTCTACATTGGGCAGCTGGCACCATGTGCTATGCTTGTGTCTACACATGCTTGGCCTGTTGCTTTCACGTGCTGCCTTTTGTTGTTGCTGTTGGAGACATGAGGTCTGTCTGTAGCCTAGGCTGGCGTGGAACTCAGCTGTCCTGCTCAGCCTCCCAAGTGCTGAGCTCCAGGTGTGATCCGTCATGCCTAGACTGCAAGAACGTGGCCAGGAGAAAACATTGCAAATGAATGAGGAAAGGTAACTGCTACTATTTTAAAGTGACTTCTCTTGCAAAATTAAAATCAAAATACAAGAAAAGTATTTGGTTCTATAAGCCATCTATAGATTGCACATTTGGGACATGTTAGTGGTCATCCACCAACTTAAGCCTTCTTGTGACCTAACCAAGCTTAAACCTTTACATGTTGCTGTAGAGGGGCCATTCATCTTCTGTAAGCTTGAAAGAGTCACTTTGAGAATCTGCTGTTGCTGGAGGAAAATGATGACACTGTTTCTGTTCCTTTGTGCCCCATGCCTTCTCTTCTTGTAATTATAATTTGATGAGGTCATCACTGCCATTCTCTAAACAAAGAAATTGAGGCCAGAGAGATTGTCAATTGCTTGTGGTTATAATTCTAGTCTACATCTGCTTATGACTCAAACCACCCAAGGCAGGCGGCAGGTCTATGAATGTGTTATGCTCAGGGCCAGATGGTAAATTCTGATATTCCAACAGTCTGCAACAGCTTCTCAGCTCTGCCACTACAGCATAAAGCACTTGTGAATAGTGAATGGATCAGGCTTGGTTCCAGAACACCGGAAACTATACTAACAAAGCCTTCAGGAGGCTAGATTGGGCTGTCAGTTCTGAGTTTTAAGCATATGATTTCAGATTATAAGGTACCTTTTCCAATTGCCATCAATTTGAAAAATGAACTACATTTTTCTTTTTTATAACCTGTATTAATTTTCAACCTTCTCCCTTTTTATTAATTAATTATTTTTATTTTATGTGTATGACTGTTTTGGCTACATGCATGTAAGTGTACCTGTGTAATGCAATGCCATTGGATGGGAATCCTGGTACAGAATCTTCTTTTTACAGAGTCCAGCTATTCACTGATCTTTGCTGGGGAAGGGTGTGGGGGCAGGGTGACCGGTGTGTCCCAGTGTCAGGTCATGCCCCAGAAGCTCTGGTCCCCAGACAGTTCCAGGCTGTATTGGAGTCCCAGTGAGATGAGACTTCACACTGTGCTCACTTCCTCCAAAATGCTACAAGTACTTTTGAGAAGATTTACAGAGTTAAATATTTAAACTTTTTCAATGTATATTTTTTTTTTATAAAACACTTTTACCATCTTTTAGCCAAAATCATATAACTCTTTTTAGTAATAATGTGCTTTAAACAATGGCTTAGCTTTTCTCATGATGTGGTCTTTGTCTTTCTGGCAGCTCCTTGCTCTGCTATGACTTACCAGCACGACAGCAGACGGATATTTGTGGGCCAGGATAATGGGGCTGTAATGGTAGGTAGAGTCTACAGTGTTTTCAATATGCCCTTTGTATGACCACCCCGTGTTCACTTACGTTGGGCAGGCTGTTTGACCTGAGAAATGTTTAATTCGGTAGACATGTTAGGCCTGAAAATGGGTTAATTTTAATTAGTGCTTACTTTTAAACTACTTGCATGGAGCTCAAAATGCTGTCTTGGTACTTGGGTCACCCACCAAGCACAGCCTTTATACAGTGAACACAAGCCCTGTAGCAACTCCCATCTTTAACATAGTGGTGGAGGGCCTCTGTCACTGTGCCTGCATGTACTCTTGCACATGTACATGTGTGCATATGTGTGTGTTTCTGTGTAAAAGAGAGGTGAAGAGGGACTAGGTATTCAGCCAGCTGCTCTTGTGACTCTGGAAGCAGAGAAACCACTTTCGGTGATGGATATTTAAATTTTCAGCCTATAATTGACTGATTTTTTTATGTATTTAATTGTGTGTACATATTTATTTTCTTAATTGAAATGTAACTCATGTACTATAATAGTCATTCTAAAATGTACAGTTAAATGATTTTGTAATATTTTTTATGTTTATTAGATTGTGTAAGCTTTTTAATTACATTTTCACATCCCCCAAAGAAAATCCATATCTATTAGTGTCACTCCCCAGTGCGCCTTTCCCCAGCTGCCTATCACTCATCTACTTTCTGAGTATAGGAATCGTCTGTTCTAGACATTTGTATGAATAGAATCATACACTCTATGTAGTCTTTTATGTGTCTTCAGGGGTCATTCCTGTCGAAGTTTGAATTGGTTACTTCATTCCTTTTTATGGTGGAATAGTATCCTATTATATGGATCAATTGCACTTTGTCCATTGATTGGTTGATGGACATTTGCATGATTTCCTCCTTAGGCAGTTGTGAATAATGCTATTATAGAATCATGCACAAGGCTCTATGTGAATATGTACTCTCAATTTGCTGGTTATATATAGGAGTGGAATTTCTGGGTCATGTGGTGACTCTAACATTTCAGGAAGTGCTTTGTCCATTTTTAATTTTTGTCTTTTGAGACAGAGCCTTGCTATATAGCCCAAACCACCTGCGAGCACACTACCTTCCCGCCTTTACCTCTCAAACTCTGGGCTCACAGGCATGTGCCTCCATCCCAGGAGCTGAGTTTAGTTTGTAAGAGTTCTTTTTTTGTGCTGGATACTAGACCCCTATCAGATACAGAGTTGCAGATATTTCTTCCTATCTTAAGGATTATCTTTTCAATTATTTTTCAGTTTTATGAGATCTAGTTTTTCTTTTTTTCCTGTTTTGGGTGTTTGTACTTTAGCTAAGAAGCGATTGTCTAATTTAAGGTGATTTATCTTATTTTTATAGGAATAAACAAGTCTCTGGCCATATCATATCACCCTGAATGTGCCCCATCTCATTATCGGAACAAATAATTTATACTTAATACTTTCTCCTAAGTGTTGTATAGTTTAGTTTCCGTATTTAGATCTTTACTCCTTTATGAATTAATCTTCATAGATGGCCTGAGGGAAGGTTCCACATTGATTCCTTTGCATATGGTTATCCAGTTATCACACCATTTGTATTTCCTTTGCCTGTTGTATTTTCTTGGTACCATTGTCACAAGCCAGCCAAGTGAGTCAGGGCACAGTTTCCTGAAGTGAATATCTTATGAAGACTCGAGGTAGAAAAGGGTCTGTGTGTGTTCAAGGCTATCCTGGCTGGGTGGTACTAAATGATAGGGATGGACCCAGGGGTGGCTGGAGACATGGGCAGAGACCAGGTCCCGCAGGGCCTTATAGGTCTGAATAGTGTTATAAATTGTATTGTAGACAGACAAATGATATACTGTTCTCTCTCTCTCTCTCTCTCTCATAGGATTTCATTATATTGCTCAGGATGGCCTAGAACTCACCGCATAGCCCAAGCTGACCTCAAACCCATGATATTTTGCCTTACCTACAAAGTGCTGAGATTATGCCTGGCTATGTTCTTTTTTTTTTTTTAAGTTAGTGTTTAAATTTATTTATTTATTTTTTCTGTATATGAATGTTTTGCCTGCATGTATGTAAGTACACCCATGTGTACAATGCCCACAGAGGCCAGAAAAAAGTGATGGATTCCCTGGAACTGTAGTTACAGATGGTTGTTAGCCATTATGTGGGTGCTGGGAATCAAACTTGAGTCCTCTGCAAGAGCAGCCAGTATTCTTAACTGCTGAGTCCCTCACCTGGTATATTCTTTAAAAGACTAACTTCTCTGTAGAGACTGGATTGAAGGGCAACAAGAATGGAAGGAAGAGATGGGATACAGTCTGGAATTTGGGAGGACAGTGTAGCTGAGACAGAGGATGATCCCAAGATGCCTCTTGGCATGTCTGTGATAGGTTGAGTGTGGGAGGATAAAGAGGAAGTGGGTCAGGTGATACACTTGGTTTGGGCCTTGTGCCAGTTGGACTGTGTTATCATTTACTGAGGAGGGAAAGACTTGAGGTAGTAGTTGGGGAAGAAGGGGGACAGTGGTCCGTTAGCCATGTACCATTGAGGCACTCAAGTGGCATTGCCAAGGTGGTGCTGGATATATAAGCCAGGACCCACAGGAAAGTCTAGGCCTTGGAGTTACCAGCCTGTAGGCCATTTTTCAAGCCATAAGAATGACTTTGACCACCTGGGAGACAGACAACTCAGATCTAAGTCTTGAATAAGTTCAGCATTTAGGACTGAAGTGGAGGCAGCTGGGGAAGAGGGAAAAGCATGGTCCTCAAGTACACTACTAAGGGGTTAAGACTTCTTACATCCGAGCTCTCAGACCTGTCCAGCCACACTAATCATTCAGGAAACTCATGTAAATCTAAGTCAGACAGCTTCAGAATCTCTGGGCTCAGGACTGGGCATCAGAGTTTCAGCAGGTCCTCTAGGCAATGCTTAGTGCAACTGCATTAAGGAAACACCTCAGTGGGGGAACTGCTGACATGTATTAAGGAGGGCTGTAAGGGCTCAGCTTTTGGTTTCTACTAGCTCAGTATGCCAGTGTGAAGGGGAAGGACTGGAGGTGGCCAGGTGGAAAGTGGGGGTCAGGAGGCTGTATCAGGACCCCAACCCAGATTGTGAAACATGGAGGTGGTGGCTGAGAGGTGAAGACTTCAGCAGCGCTCCAGGAAATAGGGCTTGGTGTTTGAATAGGTGTGGGTGCTCATGCTTAGGTGACTTTCTCCTTCTGCACAGAGGTTGGCCATGAACTCTGTTGACCAGTCTTTACATTTATTTTTGTGTAGCCAAAAGAGCAGAACTAGCAAGCATTTGCAGGTAGAGGGAGAGTTTGCATAGGGCAGGAAGCACTGGATGAAGTGCTGCTGTGCTGGTCAGCAGCAGTTTCTCTGTTCTGTTCCTTATGTTTGATTCCTCTTCAAATGATGACAGGTTTGCTGGGAGGAGCAGTTCACAGCCCCTCAGCAGCTCTTGTGGAGTGCCAGGTCTTAAGACAGAGTTTTCGAGCTTTATTTTATTTTGAAAGTTAAGTTCTTGTTGTTTTAACAGTTTTCTTATTGCATGTGTTTACTTTCAGGAATTTCATGTTTCTGAAGATTTTAATAAAATGAATTTTATCAAGACCTACCCAGGTAAGAATATATGTACACACTCTTGCATGTGTATGCATGTAGATGTTCACACAGAACTAGAATATCATCTCTTGTGGTCTCAGTTAGGTCTCCATGTTAACTTTTTAGTTTTAGTGCCCCAGCTGTATGAGAGAAAGCTAAGTGCTATTTGCCATCCTTTCCTGCTTTCTAGCACCAGAAATTTCGTTTATTGGGTAAGTGTACAAGACTTAATTTAATCATTCCTCTGTTGTTGGATATGTATACTGCTTATAGTTTTGGATAGTACTATACTATCTTTGTGTGTTTATGTGTGTATGTACATGTCTGTATGTGTGATTAGTAGGTGAGTGTATAGATGTGTGTGTACTCTTGACTGTTACACTGACTCTAGCTTTATACTTCTGATGACTTCTACTTAAGACAAGTTCCTAAAGTGGAATGACTTGGTCAAACACTAATTTTTTTTAGTGCTCTGGGTCTGTTTTTGCACACTGCTTCTCAGTAAAAACACAGATTTTTATAGTCCCGTATGTAGTAAGTGTCCTAGAGTGCCCTCTTGCTGAGTCTGCCTAACATTGCTGCTTGTAATTTTTTTTTTACCAGCTTGACAGAAAAGTTCACAATTTTAAAATAATTTCAGCTTTATTTAGTGTTGAGCATTTGTTGTCTTTTAGGCATGTCCTTTCATGATTTTTACCCCTTTGCCCAGGGAGCCATAGTGTGTTCTGAGTTCAAAGTACCTTTGCTTTGGAATATCTTTGACATATACATTTTCCCCAATTTTTATTTATATTTAAGTTGTCAGAATTCCCTGTGGACTATAAGGCAGCACACTTTGTGTAGTGGTTTCTGGACTTTGCATTTCAATGGTCAATAATATTTTTTAACTTTTTAATTATTTTAATTTTCTGCGTATGAATGTATTGCTTGCATGTATGTAAGTACACCTCTGTAGTACAATGCCTGCGGAGGTCAGAAGATAGCGTCAGACAGTTACAGACAGTTGTTAGCTGTCATGAGGGTGCTGGGATTTGAGCCCAGGTCTTCTACAAGAACAGCCAGTGCTTTTAATTGTTGAGCCATCTCTCCAGCCTGTGAACAATATTTTTAAAACCATGTAGAAGGCTGAATAGAGATTGCTACAGTTTTGATTTTGCCTAGTGAGAGAATTTACAAACTGTCAATGAAGCAAAATAACCATTAGTAGATTTCACCATAATGTTCTAAAAAATATTTTATTATTTTTATTTTATGTGTATAAGTGTGTTTCCTCCTTGTATTTAAGTGCAACTGTGTCATGCAGTGCCTGAGGAGATCAGAAGAGGGTATTGGATTCCCCTGGAACTGGCATTAGGGCTGGTTTTTCAGCCATCATAAGGGTGCTGGGAATTGAACCTGGCCCTCTGCAGGAGCAACCAGTGCTCTTAACTGCTGAGCTAACTCTCCAGCCCCTCACCATAATTTCTTAAAAGAAAATATTGAAAAACTATGACAGCAGAAAGGGATAGAATCTTAAAAATAAAAGTTCTGGCCGGGCGTGGCTCGCCTTTAATCCCAGCACTCGGGAGGCAGAGGCAGGCGGATCTCTGTGAGTTCAAGGCCAGCCTGGCCTACATAGTAAGTTCCAGGATAGCTGGGGCTACAGGGAGACCCTGTCTCAAAAAAGACTAAAATAAATAAATAAATAGCCAGTTCTTCCTGTCAGGCACCGTGGCACTCACCTTTAATCCCAACACTCAGGGGACAGAGGCAGGCGGAAATCAAGGCCAGCCTGGTCTGCATAATGAGTTCCAGACCAGCTAGGGCTACAGGGAGACCCTATCTCAAAAAACCAAAAAAATAAAAATAAACAGTTCTTAGTGAGAAAAAAAAAATAATGGACTGTTCATTCCAAGGTCTTTACCACAAACAAGTGTAAACCCTGTCTGAGTTTGACATCTATAGATTTAGTAGAAATAGTATTTGGAGTTAGACAACTCAAGTTAATCTGTTACTTGTGAGACATGTTCAATGAATAAAGTGCACACTTGTGTTTTCTTATGTGGAAATGGGTGTTATATACACCCTGTGTCTGTGGAAATTAGAAATATCATTGAAACGGGAGAAAAAGTCAAGCAAACAAAAAAGGCCACATAGCAATTTCTGTAGGAAAAGCCGGGACTTGGTTTGCTGGAACTCAGGATCAAGGGCTGTCAGCAGTCCCTTTTGAGGCTCTTTCAGGAGTATTTAGTTGTTAAGTATGACCTCCTCACAGTAGGTGGGCATGATCATCACATAAACTCCAGAGTCTCTGAGCTCTTCCACAGCTGAGAGCAAAGTCAGCATTTTCGCTGTCTAGCTTCTGCCTTTATCCACCAGACTCAGCATTTGTTAGACACCTATTATATGTGAAGTCTTGTGCCAGATGAAACAGATTCAGGTCTGGTGTGGCTTATAATCAACCTGGAAGTATTTCAGAAGTTAAGTGATAGAAAACCTTCCTCCTTCTCAGCTATTATGTAGAGAACCTTACAGATACTTTTACAAGGAATTATTCCAGAGAAAGGCTTCTATTTAAATCTCACAAAATTGCATTTGTTCTTAGATACAATGCCAGTATATTTTTAAACATCTTAACTATAAAGATTTATTTTAAAATTGATCTATTTTCTACTAGACATAGACAGAAAGACATTAGCCAGGTGTACGAATTACTTTTCTGGTTGCTGGTTGCTATGACCAAATACCCGACAAAGAACAACTTAAGGGAAGAAGCTTTATCTTGTCGTATACTGTTAGGGTCCATCATGCCGGGGGAGGCAAGACCACTACCCATGTTTTCTAGAGGGTCAAAACACTGAAGTAATCAATGATAGAAAACATATTTACTCTGTTAAGGAAAGTCTGCTGCTGTCCCTATGGACACACATTAATGTTTTTAGAGCAAAAAGGAAAACTTTCCCTTGAACACAGTGAGAAAAAAAAAACCCTCTGTCCTCTATTATTGGAACCCCTCTTAAACATGTCTCTTCAGTGGTTCCTGGCTTCTGACAGCATCCAAGGTAGTGCAGCCCAGGGCCTTCAGAGGAGCCTGTGTTCATGCATGGGAAGATGGGGGAAGAGCAGATTGTCTGGAATCTGCAGAGTGTGCCCGTTCATGCCTACACACGTGTGCATGCCTCTGTGTCTCTGAAGTTGAGCCTCAGCTCAGAGGGTGGTGTTCTGCACACCGCCCTCCTTCCTGAAAGGCACCTACTCTCCCTTTGTCTTCCTGCAGCCCATCAGAACCGGGTGTCTGCCATCATCTTCAGCTTGGCCTCCGAGTGGGTGATCAGCACTGGCCACGACAAGTGTATCAGTTGGATGTGCACGCGCAGCGGGAACATGCTGGGCCGGCACTTCTTCACGTCCTGGGCTTCATGCTTACAGTATCCTTCAGAGGACCCAACCGCTCCTTCCCACCACCTCCTTTCTCACTATTTGATTTTGAATTGAATCACTAGTTGTTAGTTGAGATGTGAAGGGAGAATGATCCTATGGATTTGAACCTAAAATCCAAGAATCTATGTGTCTACCTTTCTTTGGTTGAAAATGGCTCTCAAAACTAATCATATGAATGTGATGTTCTCTGTGGGAGGTTCTAAAGTTTCTAATACAAAATTATAGGAAATGAGAACCTCTTGAATGCACCCTGCCCTTTGTTCCTTTGCACTATAAATTGATAGAAGAAAAAAAGAGATGATCTTCTAGTAATTTGGTTATTTACAGAATCTAAAAAGAAAATATACCATAAATAATTATGTGAACCTTGGGGTTTATAAGTGGACTACAAAGAGTTTCATATAAAACTTTCATTTAATACTTTTAAAAAATGAGTGTTTATAATACTTAGTTTATAATGCTTTTAAAGGTGCTTCAGGTTCTCTCAACACCTGAATAGTCACAGCTTTTAAGTATTTCCCATAGCTGTGTGGAGTTTATTTCACACAGAGCTCACCTTTGATGAAGGCTACCTCTGTTTGCTGTGAATTCCAGTGATGACAAGGTTTGACAAGGTTGAGACCTTCAGCAATAGATAACACCCAGGGCAGATTTCCTTTAGAGCTGCATGACTGGCAAAGCAAAATTCTTTTTTTTCCCCCTCAATGAATGCTTTTATTTAAAATGTTTGCTATGGGTTGGCAAGATAGCTCAGCAGGTTAAGGTGCTTTCCACCCAAGCATGACAACTTGAGTTCGTTCCCTGGGACCCAGATGGGTGAAGAAGAGAACTGACTCTTGCCAATTGTTCTCTGACCTCACACATGCACCATGGCTCATCACCAACCCCCAAATAAATAAATATAAAAATATTTTTTAAAATACTTGTTCCATGCATAGCATGAGATGTTTAAAACAACCCTTTAAAGTTGTACATACAGCATAGGGTCAAACAAGGGAGAGACACTCATATGTTATGTTCCAAGTGAGATTTTCTTTGGTGTGTGAGGTGCCTCAGTGGGTTACAGAACATGGCACAGCATTACAGCCATGACCTGGCTTTCCCTTCTCCGCTTGGCCTATCTTATTGTATATAGAATTTCTGGTTTTCTACAAATGTCTATGGCCACAAACTGAGAAGCTAGTGAATGGTTAGCAGTAGTTACTGTGCCTTAAGTTTACTACCTCCATAAATAGTGACTGTTCGGCTATGGAACAATTTATGGGAAGTTAAAGTAATTCATCTTCTTCAGTTAACACTAATTCATCAGGCCAAAATGAAGATGTTGTATGATTTTCATTTGGTTGTTGCCGTTCAAATTGTGATTTTAGATTTGTGGTTATTGTGGTAGGATACCTGAGTTCTGTGTTACAATTTTGTCCAGAGTTGATAATTATCTGGGGCGGGGGGCATGCTGAGACGGGTCCTTTTATGCATCCCTGACTGCTTCTCCTCAGATATGATTTTGATACTCAGTATGCCTTTGTTGGTGATTATTCAGGACAGATCACCCTGCTGAAGCTTGAACAGAGCATGTGTTCAGTGATCACGACCCTCAAGGGACATGAAGGTAGGCTCTGTGGTCACTTGAAGCTCTTCACCTAGTTGTGCATTGAAATTGAGTCCTCAGTTCTGTGGTTTTGTGAGTGGTCAGTTTCTCATGATCTGCTGGATTTCAGTTTGATGGGATTGAAAGCGAACAGTAGGGTGACAATAGGGTGTTGGGTTTAGTTTGTTGTCAGGAATCTATTCTAATTTGTGTTGCTTACCTTTTAATGTTTTATTTATTTCAATTTAATTTTAGTTTTTTTGAGGCAAAGTCTCATTCCAGCCAGGCTGACCTGAAATTTACTCTTTAGCCCAGGTTCATCTCAAACTCATGATAGTTCTCCTTCCTCAGGTTCCTGAGTGCTGAGTTATAGGTGAGAACCACCAGCCCAACAACCTTTTTAAATTATTGTTTTCATAAGAACTCTTTTTGCTTTTCAGTATTCAAGATAGAATTCAGGGCCTCCTGCATCCTAGGCAAGCTCTCTCCTGCTGAGTGACACCTCCAGCCCCAGATAATTTCTTTTGGGTAGACCTTTGGAAGAATTGTTGTTACTGTTATATTTTATTTGTTAGTTTCTAGGACACCCACACATCATATAATTAGAAGAGCTATGTGACTGGTTGGGTCACCATGCCCTGGGTAATGACTGAAGAGAATGAATTACTGTGTGAAACTTCCTTATTCTGTAGTGTGGGGAGGTGGCAGGGTTCTGGGGAGGGCTTTAAAATTCTGCCAGCTGTCTCAGGTAAATGTGTTGTGTATACATATGTGACAAGTTGATTTCACTGATCACTGAGCTGTATTGCAGTGAAGTTTTTACCCAGGTTGCAGGATCAAGTTCCTGTAAGCTACCCATTGAAAGCTTTGAGATCATGTGGTTTAGATGAAAGAACTGAAGGGTTTTTTTTTTTTTTTTTTTTTTTTTTTTTTTTTTTTTGTCTTTTGTTTTTGAGAGAATTAATCATGCATTTATTTAAGATAGTATTTACCATCTTAAGTATAACAAGTTAACTGTATCGTGGGCTTTCTAGCTAACCCATTCAGGTAAAATAGACTGTATGAGATCAGGGACTTTGCAGGAAAAGAGGTAAAGAGGAGACAGCAAGCCAGAAGAGACTGCAGAAAAGCAGAGGTGCCTGACGAAGCCACGTCCCATTTATGACAGATTCTCTCATGAGTGCCATGCCGTTCAGTGTTCTCTGGGTTACTGAGAGCAGAATGGTTTTCATACGTTAGACCTTGTTTGTCTTGGTTAGGCCTCTAACTGACATGTAGGGGACATAGGATTCAATGGAATTTATGCAAAATTGAACCCTGCCGCTAGTTTTACTGAGTAGTTTTAAATTTTTTTTAGGAAACTTTAAGTGAGAAATGAATTTCTTATTTGTTTGTGAATATGACTTCATTAGTTTTCCTTATACAGCCAAAATTATTATTAACCTCTGTAACCAGTTCAGTGTCACTGTTCATTAGTACCTGTTTCCTGGACAAACAGCAGATGAAGACACACAGAGAACTGAAAGAAATCTATAGAAGCTAAACATTTCCCTGAGGATGTCAGCTTTTAAAAATATTTGTTTCTTTTTATGTGTGTGGGTGTTTTGCCTGTATGTATGTAAGTACACCATGTGTGTGCAATGCCTGTGGAGGCCAGAAGAGGGTATTGGATCTCCTGGAACTGGGGTTAAGGACCAGTGTTAGCTACCATGTAGATTCTGGGAACTAAACCTGGGTGGGTCCTCCGCAAGAATAGCCAGTTCTCTTATCCGATAAGCTGTCTCTCCCACCCCAATGGTATCAAATTTGATAAGTAGCCAGTATAGAGTGTAAAATGTAAGGTTTAGATTTTTTAAGCCTGAATTCTTTGGCATAATTCTTTGGTATATCTGCAGGGTTTTTTTTTTCTTGAGGTATTATTTTAGTTTTTACAAATATAAGCCTTTCAAGGCAAAATGTCTGTAAGGTCAGGCCCCAGAAGTCTGGAGTAACCTAGATC
>NW_008360326.1:10309991-10311709 GCF_000622305.1 Nannospalax galili | reverse complement strand
TGGATGAGATGTTTCCTCTGAGTTGACCCTCCTCTTTGTAGATTGGACACTGGTTCAAGTCCATCTGGTGGGGTCTCTATGGCCTCCCTGAACAAGAGGACAGGTGACTCACCACAGTTCAGGACATTTTGATAGATGTTCCATAAGCCCCTGGTACTTAGTCAACCTTGGAGGCCAAAGGGCAAAAACTCTCCTTTAAGTCCCTCTGACCACATTAGTATAGACCTCAAAATATGGCTGTTAAACATCCAACAAGGTTAGTTCCACCACTCTGGTGCTTTTAATTACCATGTTCTATGTAGATAAATCTTGGGTTAAAAATCAAATATTCTCAGATAAACCTTGACTAGATTTATATTTTATTCCTTAAACTAGTTGACTAAACTGTGACCATAGAAATTTTAAGGTGGTATATATTATTTTTGTCTCATCCTTTATGTATCATAACAAATCTAAGACACCATGTGTGTGCAATGCCTGTGGAGGCCAGAAGAGGGTATTGGATCTCCTGGAACTGGGGTTAAGGACCAGTGTTAGCTACCATGTAGATTCTGGGAACTAAACCTGGGTGGGTCCTCCGCAAGAATAGCCAGTTCTCTTATCCGATAAGCTGTCTCTCCCACCCCAATGGTATCAAATTTGATAAGTAGCCAGTATAGAGTGTAAAATGTAAGGTTTAGATTTTTTAAGCCTGAATTCTTTGGCATAATTCTTTGGTATATCTGCAGGGTTTTTTTTTTTCTTGAGGTATTATTTTAGTTTTTACAAATATAAGCCTTTCAAGGCAAAATGTCTGTAAGGTCAGGCCCCAGAAGTCTGGAGTAACCTAGATTTGTATTTTGTATGAAATGTCTATAGAAAACAGTACTGACTATTTTATGAGCTATTAGTAGGATTTTCTCCTTTTCCTCCAGAAGCTTTTTCTGAACTGACATTTCTTATGTAGCTACTTTGTGATTTATTGGTACAGAACAAGGACAAACTTCCAAACCTTTGTATTCGGAGCCGTGTGATGTTCAGACAAAAATCCTCATCTTCCAAGTTTGGATAATAGATTTGCAGTGTTCTCTTTGAGACTCATGAGGACGTGGTTAAATGACCTTTTATGATGAAGATGGATGTTTTACTCAAAGCTCTGCTGGTAGACATGTTCGTCATGAGTTGTTTAACCCTCTCCCCCCTCACATCCCTAGGTAGTGTTGCCTGCCTCTGGTGGGACCCTATTCAGCGATTACTCTTCTCAGGAGCATCTGACAACAGCGTCATCATGTGGGACATCGGGGGAAGGAAAGGCCGAACACTCCTTCTTCAAGGCCACCAGTAGGTGACCATTTGTTGGGGAGGGAAAAGAATCCAAGTGTGCTCGGAGCCAGGGGTACACTGTAGTCTGTCCCCACTTGCTCCAAACCCCGCCTTGTAAGACAGCAGTTCTGGCCTTTGGTTCAGAGTATGTTGCTAAGAGGACCAAGGACATTTTGAGTTTTAGCCAAGAAACTGGCTACTTTTCTTTGGGGTCTTTTTGTCCTAACTGCCTAGCCAATTCCTACCTCCTGTTCTTATCACACCATCCTTTGAAGGAGTTACCCAAATTGCCAATAGGGAATCGGGACGCAGACCACTCTGGCTTCTTCCATTGCTGAACAGAGACACAGGGTGAGGCATTTGGAGTACCCCTTCAGTGGGTCTATCTAAAAGACTCCCAAATTGCATAACTCTTA
>NW_008360326.1:10301122-10309526 GCF_000622305.1 Nannospalax galili | reverse complement strand
TCTAAAAGAAATACACTGATGACTTTACTCTTTGGTTATACTTTCCTTTTGGGTGTTTAAGACCATACAGTTGTCCCAAATAAATCAATGTATTTTTACACTTAAGGTCATTTGAGGCTATCTGTTCCTCAGGGGTCAGTCACATGGGCTTGGGAGGAGCTCTTGGCTCCTTTCTTTTACCAGTTCCATCTATGTGAAGATAAGTCAAAGGTCCTGCTCGACTGTCTGGCTTCACTTGTTTCCTTTGCGTTGACCCTTGTCTTTGTAGACTGGATACTGGTTTAAGTCCATCTTGTGGGGTCTCCATGTCTTCCCTGAACAAAAGGATAGGTTACAGGACATTTTGAGAGTCGCTTGGAACTTTGTCAACCTTGGAGGGCAAGGGGCAAAAACTGTCCTTTAAGTCCCTCTGACCACATTAGTAGAGGCCTCAAACTATAGCTGTTAAACATCTCCAATAAGGTTACTTTCACCAGTCTGGTACTTTTAATTCTTAGGCTTTCTCAATTTTTCTATTTTGGAAAATATCTCCATTCCCATATCCTTTAAAAATCTTTTACATTCTCATTTTCTTTTTTTTAAAAAAAATAATTATGAGACATAATAGCATTAACAAATAAATTTTCCATCTATTATGAGACTTCTTTTCCTGGGGATGCTAAGCAATGTTGAAAGCATTTGGGAGCTTGTATCTAATCCTTAAAAGATTTTAGGGTTACCTCTTCAGAGGGGGGAATGTTAGAGTACCCAAAAGCCCCATAAAAATAAATAAATCAAAGTAGAAGAAGGAATACATGAAGTTATCAGAAAAAAGTGATGGGGAGATATGGGAGGAGTTGGAGGGGAGGAAGTAGACATGGGTTTGATCAAAATACCTTATATGCATGTATGAAATTCTCAATAAATTATTTAAATAAATACATTATCTAAAATAAATACTAAAAAGAAAGTATTAAATGGAAAATCCCAGAAATACAATTTGTAAATGTTAAATTGCATGCTCTACTGAGAAGATTTCCAATGAAATCTTGTGCCATCTCACAGTCCTGCCTACATCTTCAATTACCCCTTTACCTGTGTGCCCATAATGTGTATGCTACTGGCCTACCTGTAGCCTTCATGGCATAATCGTGCTTGCATTCCAGACATGTTTATTTCTTTTAATGACCCAGAAGTGCAAGAGTAACAGTGCCGGTACTCTGAATTTGCAAAAAGAAGCTATAGAGTGCTTCCCTTAAGTGAAAAGGTGAAAGTTCTGGACTTCATAAGAAAAGGGGAAAATTTTATATTAAGTTTGCAAAGATCTAGAGTAAGTCATTGTTAAACTCTTACTTTACTTGCTTTATAAATTAAACTTTATCAAAGTTATGAATATATAGAACAGCACATGAGCATAATACAGGGTTTATTATCATCAGTTTGGTCATCAACTGAGGAATTGGATGGTAGACTCCATTGAAAAGGGAGGACTATTAACTACAACAAAACACTAAATGGATATTTTATGTGAATTGTATGTTATGTGAATTATATCTCTATAAAGATGAAATTTGTAAAAGAGAAAGAAAAAAAAAGAATTTACAGAATCTGTAGGAGGTGATTAAAGTCAGACAGGAAAGCCATGAAAAATGGCAACAGCTTCCAAGTGGCAGCCCCTCTGGCCTCTGCTAAGACTGCCTGTGAAAGCTGGCATCTCACCCTCATGACCCACCCTTCTGTCTTTGCTGACTTGGTTCTCATGGTGTCTTACCCCATCTGCTCTGGTTTCAAGGGAAGTTGGCAGAAAGCTTCCTCCTGAGGACACAGTGTTTCCCACCCTTCTCTTACCCCTCTCTCCACTCCACCCTCCATCCCAGCTGAGGCCACGGGTACAGAGGAACTCCAGAGTATCAGAAAGTGGTCTGTGGCCCATTATAATATTAAGATGCACTTCCCTGGGAGGAGACTGAATACGCTAATGAAAATATGATGGGAGACATGTGGGCATGCTCCAGAAAGCCCACGTTATGCAAATGAGAGAGTAAACCCACTTTATGTGATGTGAAAGCACTTGTATAGCATTTGCTATTTAAGCTACTAAACGTCTTACTTTCTTTGCATCTTTTCTAGTAAACCGTCTCTGCTTCTGCTTTGATCCAAGGAACTAATGTCTATTCAATTCCTTGTTCAGGCAAACAAAAATGTAGGCTCCCTTAAGAGGTGCCCAAGTAGCAGAGATTACAGATGTGACACTGTGCCCAGCTTCCAGGAGACTGAAATTTAATGTACTTAAATGCATTTGATTTATACATGTCTGTCCACACATCATGGGCCAGAACCACCTTATATTAATTATCAATCAAAGTTCTCTTAATAAAGGATTACTTAAAAAAAAAAAAAGCAGTTTTATAGAACTGAGTTCCTTTAACCACCTCTGTCAGTCCTGAGTGAAGAGAAAACAGAGAATTATCAATCAAAGTTCTCTTAATAAAGGATTACTTAAAAAAAAAAAAAGCAGTTTTATAGAACTGAGTTCCTTTAACCACCTCTGTCAGTCCTGAGTGAAGAGAAAACAGAGTGTAAGGTGTTCTTCCTGCTTAGTCCAAAGAGTACTTATCCCTTTTCTCTCCTAAGGAGTGGCCATGTTGAAATATCTGCTTAAAACAGGTATAGGTTAGAGACAGAGTAAGAACTTTGACCATGGCAGATTGCATGTATTAAAGTACCAAGCTACTCCTGAACTGGATGCGTAAGCGTTTTACTAAAGTCTAAAATACAGTTCATTTAAAGATGATGTGTGGTTCGGCAGTGCCAGTCAGTCACCCATGTTCCCCCACTGTGATACTTGGGACTCATCTTTTAGTATTGGAAGAGGAACACTTCCCACCCCCTGGTCCTTTCTTCCTTGTTACTGGTCAGGCTATAGCTGTTTACTGTAACCACAGTCAAGTTGAAATTTAGCCAGGAAAAAAATAGGTGCAGAAGTTAACAGGTCAGGAGATTGCTTGCCTGGCATCCGGGTCTGAGCGCCTGCAGGAAGAGGGCAGAGTTCTCCTACCCACGTGTGTAGGTGTGTGGGCTGTCATCCTGTAAGAGTTATACTTCTGTTTTGTTTTGGGACAAGTTAATAAATTTTATGCACGTGAAAGAGAAATCATGATGATTGGTATAGAAAACCGTCATCCTTATCCCTGTCAAACTTGCAATTCTAAATGACAGATTTGAAAGTAGCAGCATTTATTTTATAGAAAGTGTGATTCTGTGTAGTAAGTTACAGCATGCCTGGTGAGTTGATTATATGGTACACATTACCACACCAAATAGTCAATGATAAAATGGTACCCATTAGTTTGAATGCAAGGAGGGATCTGAGCTTCATGGGAGAAGTTTCTGAGTTTTGTCTGTGTTGAAACGTGATGTGTGCCCTTTGCAGTGACAGGGTGCAGTCGCTGTGTTACCTTCAGCTCACGAGGCAGCTTGTCTCCTGCTCATCCGATGGTGGGATTGCCGTGTGGAACATGGATGCTAACAGAGAAGAGGTAAGAAGAGCAAGGCAGGCCCCACTCTGCCTTCTGTTTTCTACCTTGCAAGCTGGAAGCTGAATGAGTGGCCAACAGCCCCAGCTTTCTCACTGCTCCGCCTAAGAATTATTATCCAACAAGGTCCTGCTTGTCTTTTAAAGGAAATTTATTTATAACTAACTTATGTTATTTGTATGTGTGTCTTTATGTATGTATATGAGTATGTATGTGTTCATGTGTATGCACAGGTGCACATTCACATGCATGTGTAGGCCAAAGGTCAATATTGGATCTTCCTCTATTACTCTCCATTTTAAGTTTTGAGGCAGAGTCTCTCACGGAATCTGGTGCTCACTGATTTGGCTAGACTAGCTGGCCAGCAAGCCCCAGGGACCCTCCATTCTCCATCTCCCCAGCACTGGGATTCCAGGCATGTACCACTGTGCCTGGCTTTTTGTATGAGTCCTGGGATCCAAACTCAGGTCCTTACACTTGCACAGGGAGCACTTCTGCCACTGAGCCATCTCCTAACCCGCTTCCCTGCCTGTCCTTTTTTTATCCTGTGTCCTATACCATTTGAGTGTGCCTGTCACTGATAAGTAGTACATACAGGTGGGCAGCATTTAGGCTGATGGTCAGCTTGGAGGACTCTTTGCAACAGCCAGCCAGCCTTCTGGCCCCTCCAGGGATTTGGACTCCTAGAGGCCTTCTGCTTAGAAGCCTGAAAAAGGTGTCACAGGCATCACCAGGCGCTTGTCAGTTTGGGAAAATGTACCTCTGTTCCATCGAGCTCTTCTGGTTGACTGTGTGCTGACATGGCTTTCTTTTCAGACAGCTTGATTTTTAAACTTCATTGAGCCACTAACTAGATGTGAGACCTTGTTTAGATAAGTGCTTTCATCTCTGAATGTCTGTTTCCTTTTCTACAAAGTGAAGTCATTGACTGAGCCTTCTGCGGCCTGCTCCATTTCTGAAGATGTTCTACCTGCACAATCTCTGTCCTTTCTTATTTTGAGTAACTTTGAAGAGAATGTGCTTGACCTTGTCATTGTATAATTAATCAATTATTCATTTCATGCAAATTTCTGAAAATAGACCTGCTTGCACAGGGATTTTTACATTTGTAGATTTTTTATAGCTGTCATCAGATGGTTTCCAGGCAGGATTTCCGCTCATCTTTGCCAGCATGAGAACAGTCTGTCTTTGCTCAGTGGCATCTATAGCTTGTGATGTTGATAGCAAAAGTTAGTTTCAAAGAAGACTTTACCGGGGCTGGAGTGATGGCTCGGTGGTTAAGAACACTGGTTGTTCTTGCAGAAGACCTGGGTTCGAATCCCAACACCCACATGGTAGCCAACAACTGTCTGTAACTCCAGTCCCAGAGGATCCGACAGCCTCTTCTGACCTCCGTGGGCATTGTGTGACACAGGTGCACTTACCTACATGCAGGCAATACATGCATACACATAAAATAAAAATAATAAAAGTTTTTTTTAGAAAGAAGACTTTACCGTTAGAAGGGTGATAATGATGTACAGTTTAACCTCAGAAACATTTAGCACCTACAAGGCGGCCATATAGTCTGGCAACTTAAGGAAAAACACACAATAATTTTTTTTTGGTGGTGGTGGTGTTTTTAAAGTGTGTGTGTGTGTGTGTGTGTGTGTGTGTGCGCGCGCGTGCGCACACACACACCGGTACAGATGCAGAGGCCAAAGGAGGACATTAGGCGACCTGCTGTATCACACCCTGCCTTACCCCCTTGAGAAAGGTCTCTCACTGACCTGGAGCTCATAG
This sequence comes from Nannospalax galili, assembly GCF_000622305.1. Classification (NCBI taxonomy): domain Eukaryota; kingdom Metazoa; phylum Chordata; class Mammalia; order Rodentia; family Spalacidae; genus Nannospalax; species Nannospalax galili. The sequence continues at coordinate 10,304,229 of NW_008360326.1, read as the reverse complement.
CTTTTGGCCAAGTTGCCAGAATGCCCAAACAGTTCTCTCTCTGTGCCCTGTGCCCCCTCACTGGGGTTACATGTATGTGGCCATGTCTGACATATGAGTTTTGGGGATCAGAACTCAGGACTTCATGCTTGTGCAACAAGGCTCTTAACTATTGAGCCATCTCCCCGGGCATGGTAAGTGGTTTTTTGATATTGCATTGCAATATCTATTATATTCCATAACACCATGCGGTGTGCTCCTCGGGCCGTCCTTTAGATCATTGTGTAGTTGAGTGTACCCAGGATGCCCTTGCAGTGGATGCCACGTGTGAATCCAAAGTTCCCATAAGCTCCTGCAGGTGTCTCTACTTTGTCTTGCTTTATAATATTTGTGTGAGTATCATTGAATAAACTTCCATTCTTAGAATGTTCCATAATCAGTCATCAGGGGGATTTGATCTTTGATCTATGGGAAAGAGTAGTGACGTGACTCATTTTTAGATTCTTGCCCACAAAACCCCCATAAATAATAATATGCAGTACCTAACACAAAGACATGCTCTTTGCTGGGTTTTCTGGAAGACTTGTGCGGCAAGCCACACAGGAAATTCTGATTACATGGCTGCTGCTGATCAACTTCTGTTTTTTAAAATTCTAAAAACCTTTTGGTAAGACTTAATTTGTTGTTCAGCATATTTAGCGCTGGCTCTATGGTGCTGACCTATGGTGCTTTCCTCACAAAGACCTATGTGAACTGTGAGTTAAACTTCTCAGTCACCGGTTATGTGCACCAAAACCAGCTAGTGTGTGGTTCTGTTCCTTGGGCTCCAGGCCCATTGTTTTCTAGTCTTATTCTGAGAGCACAGAAGAGGGAAAGGGAAGGTGAATTCCCTGGGTAGCCAGGGCTAGCTGTTGAAATCCTCTCCATTAACCACTTGGATTTTAACCCACCTTTGCTTCCCTGTGTACATTCTTTTAGAAAATGTAGTCAGGAAGTGAGAACAGCACTTTTCCTTCAAATTACATAATCGTGGACTACAATTGTACACCTAGGGAAAGAAAGAATGTAGTCTCTTCTGTCACGGTGCTTCCTGTGTGGGCCTGTGTGGGCAGATAACTTACTTTTAGTCATCTCTGGAAGTGGTGGGAAAACAAATTATATCAAAAAGTGGCATTATTTTTAGTAGGTTTTATTATTATTTTTCTAGATAGGTAATTGTGACAAAATACTCTGACCAATACCAACTTGGGGAGGAAAGGGTTTATTTGTCTTACATCTCCCAGGTCGCACGCAGTTCATCAGGGAGCCCAAGGTAGGAACTCAGGGCAGGAACCTGGAGGCAGGAGCTGGAGCACAGGCCATGGAGGAACGCTGCTTACTGGCTTGCTCTCTTGGCCCCTGCTCAGCCTGCTTTCTTATGCAACACAGGCCCACCTGCCCAGGGGTGGCACCACCCACAGTGGGCTGGGCCCTCCCACATCACTCATCAAGAAGATGCCCTTCAGACATGGCCACAGGCCAGTCCAATAGAGGCAATTTCCCGATTGAGGCTCCCTCAACCCAGGTGTGTCAAGTTGACACTAAAGCTATCCAGCACAGTAATGTAGTGCAGCCTGCTGCCTGTAGCTCAGATTCTCCAGCCCACTCTGCTGCCTGGAGTGTCTTTGAAGGCACCTGCAAATACTGAGTGGAGCTTTTCCAGCCCATGGTGGCTGTCAGCCCCTCCCACCAGGGTCAAAGAACATTTGCTTCCCTGCCAGATTGTAATTAGTGGTCCCTTTTTGGAAGTGGGTGCATAAAGTGTAAATGAGGGGCTGGAGAGATGGCTCAGTGGTTAAGAACACTGAATGTTCTTTCAGAAGACCCAGGTTCGAATCCCAGCATCCACATGGCAGCTAACAACTGTCTGTAACTCCATTCCCAGGGGATCTGACACCTACATGCAGGCAATACACATATACACATAAAATAAAATAATAAAATATTTTAAAAAAATAAAGTGTAAATGAGCAAGGAACAATAGTTCACAGAATGAATCTTTTTTGAAAGAGATGTTTTAAACATGTAGATTACATAGTATTTATAGTATGGTATATGTTCATGCAGTTAGGTAAGTTATCGATTAGTGGTAATAGTAAACTGGAATTATTGTCTCATTGTTCAGGTTAGATAGATGGAACAGCATGTAGAGAAGAGAGTGAAAGTCATGGTCTTAATTGATAACCTCTTTTATGGGGCTGAAGATGTAGCTGAGTAGCAAAACATTTGCCTAGCATAGGCTAGACCCTGGTTCCATTGCCAATTCTCTGTCTGTCTGTCTTGTCTGTCTTTGTTTATTTAGGGCAGGGTCTCTTGTAATCCCTGCTGTCCTGGAACTCTCTCTGCAGCCCAAGAGTCACCTTGATTGCCTAATCTTCCACCTCCTCAATGCTGGGATTATAGGTGTGTGCAGTGCTGGGAGTCAAACCCAGGGCTTCCTCCATGCTAGGCAAGCACTGTTCACGGTTGAGCTCCGTCCCTGCTTTGCTTTGTTCTCAACACAGACAAAACCTTTTCTCTTTAGAGAGTAAGCACAGAATGGCTCATTGATACCCTATCATTTAACACCAAATTAAAATTGTGTCTATTTTTTCAAAAAATATTTTATTATTTTTATTTTATGTATATGCATGTATTGCCTGCATGTAGGTAAGTGCACCCATGTCATGCAGTGCTCACAGAAGAGGCTGTTGGATCCCCTGGGACTGGAGTGACAGACAGTTGTTAGCTGCCATGTGGGTGCTGGGATTTCAACCCGGGTCTTCTGCAAGAACAGACAGTGTTCTTAACCGCTGAGCCATCTCTCCAGCCCCAGAACTGCATCTATGTCTATGTTTATTTTAGTTTAATATCCCAAATTATTAAAAACATTTTTTTCCTCCCTTTCCCTTTCTGCCCTTTAGCTGCCATGTGGGGGCTGGGAACCAAATCCAGGTCCTTGAAAGAGCAGCCAGTGCACTTAACCGCTGAGCCTTTTCTCCAGCCCCTGCACCCAACTTTTGACTTCATCTTTCTGTTTCTTTTTCTTTCTTTTTTTTTTTCTAAAATAAATCACATTCTTTTTATTCTTATTCTTTTTTTTTAATTTT
>NW_008360326.1:10270948-10300206 GCF_000622305.1 Nannospalax galili | reverse complement strand
TTAATCTTTGGTTATACTTCCCTTTTGGGTGTTTAAGGACATACAATTGGACCAGATAAACTGATTTGTTTTTACTCTTGAGGTTGTTAGAGGATTTGTTCCTCAGGAGTCCCATGGGGTTGGGAGGAGCCCCTGGCTCCTTTCTTTTACCAGCTTCTTTTTCTTTTTATCTGTTTGGAAGTTTGGAAGTGTTTGATCTCCCTTCTGTTTCAGTGAAAAACAGACTTCTGAAATCCAGATAACTGATGGTTGCTCTTAAGAGATTTTTATTAGAAAATAATAACCTAATTGACAATGGAGGGTAGAAAATTCAGCATAGTGTCTGCTTGTGAAAGAAGGCAGGTTTCTGGAGTCCAGTGAATCATTGGAAGCCTGCATATCAAAGCTCAGTTCAAACTTAGCATTTTGATGCAGTAAGTTCAATACCTCCTATGATGGTTTGAATGAGAATATCCCCCATAGGCCCCAAGTATTCAGACATTTTGTCCCAGTTGGTGGCGCTGTTTGGGGAGGTCTTAGCAGGTGTGGCCATGCTGGAGGAAACACGTCACTGGGGGCGGGCTTAGAGAGTTCTTAACCCTTGCTGGATCTCCAGTCAGTCTCTACTTCCTGTGCCTGCTGAAAGATATAAGAACTTAAGTTCTGCTCCTCCTCCAGCCACCTCTGCCACTATGTCTCCCCACCATGATGGACTCCTGTCCCTTTGGAACTGTAAACTAAATAAACTCTTCCTTTTATAAGTTCCCTTGGTCATAGTGTTTCTATCACAGCAACAGAAAAGTACTAAACACCTACATACCCTAAGGTGGGAAGAATGAACTGGAACAAGCTCTATGTGCTGAAGTTTCCATTAGCCAATGTGGTGACCCTCAGACACACTGGTTTCACTGGAGTTGTTTGAAGGCACCTGTGGTGAAAACCTTGTTTTGACATTAACTGCATGTCATCCTGTGTGTCCTGCCCACCTGCAATTAAATGAGCATGTACTATTGGCAATATAGCCAATTGTATCTCCCTGAAGAACACCGTCTCCAGGCAGTATTCCCAGAGCTCACATTGTTCCACCACCACCTCTGCTGATCATGGAAACAGAAGCACTTCTTCATCATGCTATGACTTTCCTTCTCATTCCAGCAGTTCCCCAGCATTTAGAGAAACTCTCCTCTTATCTCAGCCACTTCTGGGCATTTGTGAATGTCTTTCCTAACCCAGACCTTTCTATGGCTTCTGTATGTAGACATATTTAGTGACATATCTAAGATAACTAGGAGGGCCAAACGTTTTGATGCAGTAGGAAACAAGATAAAGGAGTGGGGGAGTGAGACACTAGATTCCATAGTGTGTCTGTGGGGCCTTTCATCTAAACTGCATTTCTCTAAACTGCAGCATGATCTGGGAAGCCTCTGATTCTTCCACCTTCTCACTTCAGGTGTATTTTTCTTGACTGCTAACTTTCAAGATCAAGAAAATTATTCTTTACTCCATGATTTTTGGATCAACTTACAGAAAATAGTACTTTATTATACCCATATAGCATTAAGTGGTCAAACATTTTTTAAAAGGTTTGTCTTAGAAGCAAATATACTTGTCATCTTTTGTTTGGAGAAGTATTTTCTACACTGTTAGTAAAGTATCTTTGAGAATTGGATTCCTGTTTCAGCAAAAGTGCTGTGAGAATGACTACATGATGGGCTGTGGATGGATGAAGATGAACAGAACCCACACTCCCTGGTCAGGGTTGGGAGAAGGAAATACTGGGCACTCACTGCTCAGGTGGCAGGATGGCTATGTGAACTTACAGGAGGGAAGGACCTGCTCCTAAGGACAGGCAGGATGTGGGGACGGGAGTCTGTCTGACCTAATGCCCCCCTGGAAGAACTAGAAGTTTGTATTTTGTCACTCTGTCTTAAGGTCGGACTAAATGCATTTGCATTGCATATGGTCATGAGCCTATGGGGGCCTGTGACACTGCAGGCATTTCCAAGTGGAAGTTCAGGTTCTGTAAGAAACAAGTCTATTCAAGTGGATAGAGATTGCAGACAGCAATCTATATAGCATAAAAAAGAAATGTGTAAGACAATTCTTAGTCTCATTCTTCTCTTATTTGAAGGTTACAGATTGAACAACCTGTAAACACTGCTCAAATTATAATGATTATTCAAAACGCCAACACTAATGTGGTGTGGTGACCCACACCTGTAATTGTAGCCCTTGAGAGACTGAGGCAGGAGGATGGCTACCAGGTCAAGGTCAACCAGGGCTATATAGTAATACTGTGTCTTAAAACCAACTAACCATACAAACAAAAGAAAACGAAACCCCCCCAAAAACATCGACACACATGATATTGATCATCGCAACCCCAGCTAAAATATATTGCAGAATTTAAAAGAACTATTAATTCCAGGAAGTTCTGGAACTCTTGTACTCTTATTGTATGAAATACCAGTGTAAGCACAGATGCACTGATATTGGCTTTGACTTTCTGCTCCCATCAGGCTCCTCAGTGGTTGGAAAGTGATTCCTGTCAGAAGTGTGAACAGCCCTTCTTCTGGAACATAAAGCAGATGTGGGACACGAAGACGCTGGGGTTGAGACAGGTAAGGAGCACTGGCTCGCCATCCTGTGAGGTGAGACAGGTAAGGAGCACTGGCTCGCCATCCTATGAGATGAGACAGGTAAGGACCCGCTGGCTTCCCATCCTGTGAGGTGAGACAGGTAAGGAGCTGCCGGAGCCATCCTGTGAGGATTTAATGTCTCATAACTTTTAGGATTAATTTGTTTTTTGTAAAAACTCAGGCTTTTTTCTTAGAAATGCTCTTAATTCCTATACATTTTTTACCTGTCATGTGACCAATAATGACCACAGCCTTTGCTGGGACCAGTGAGACGTCTTCCTGTCCTGCACTGGAAAAGCAGGGATACCTAGAGAATCCACAGCATCTGTTGTGAAGTTGCCAAAACCACCTGTGGTTTGGGACCATTACCTATTAAAGTCAGTGTTTCATGCCAGCCAGCCAAATATAAAATTAGAATAAATTGGAGAGTTCAGTTACATGCCTATGCTATCCTAAACAGATAAATAACAGTTCTCACCAGGGTGCTCTTTGATCCTGTGAATGTTAATTCTAATTTTCCAGTATAAATATACCTGGAACATTTTCATGAAGAATTTTTCAAACCTCTTTTAATTTTCTTAAATAAAAATATGCCCCCAATAGCTGATGGATTTCAAAGTCGTTCATAGCACTAGGTATCCATGTGATGCTGATGATTTGCAGCAAAGTGAATTCCTGCACATCTTGAAGGGGGAGCTGTTCCCCCAGGGTGAATATGAGTTCCGGCATGAAAGTGGGAGAGGATGGTGATTTTATTCCACCTAGAGTTTGTGAGCGGTAACAACATTTCTTTGCTTTCACTCAGAGCTGCACAGTAAGATCTCATGCCAGACTGGCAGCCAATGCTAGAATTCCCTTATTGTGCATAACATTCTAATGCTCTGAAAGAACACCTGAATTCTATCATTAGCCAAGTTCGTGTGATGTTTGTGTAGTGGTGAATAGTGCCTTATAATTGATGAAGTATTCCTAGAAGACATAGGGTGAGTTTACTCTCATTAACAGTTAATAGAAGAGAAAGGTGTTGGTCACTAAATGGTTAGTGGTTAAAGAATGTCACAATCAATCATAATAATTGGAGTGTTTTAGAATATTCTGGAGGCTTGAAAGGTCAGAAAGGCATTATACCCCTGTGTAGATATTTTAAATCTTACTCTAAAACTTTCCTTTGATGGAGGAATGGATTTTCCTTTTCAGAATCTATAGTGATTGGGTTCCTGAAAGAACTTGAACTTGGTTTGAATGCTGTGTTTGTGAACATGTAGACAGGCAGTATGGAAGAGGGAAGCACCGTTTGACCAGCAAGGCAAGGTTGTTTGGAGATCCTTGACTGTGTTAAAATGATCTGACTTGAGTGTCAGTTGATGCATTGAGTTGGGGTGGTTAGAACTGAAAGCATGTTCTCCCCGGCCCAGTTCCCCTATTTCTGCGTTAATGCAAAGCTAACTCCTATTTTCCTCCCCGTCACCCTGGAAGCATCACTGCAGGAAATGTGGGCAGGCCGTCTGTGGCAGGTGCAGCAGCAAGCGTTCCAGTTACCCAGTCATGGGCTTCGAGTTCCAGGTCCGAGTTTGTGACTCCTGTTATGACTCCATCAAAGAGGAGGAGTGAGTGCACTGATCCTGGTCTCTCTTACTGCATTCTGCCCCTCTGTCTGATGGGTCTCTATACATGGGCAGCCCAAGAAATGACCTAGATAGAGTTCTACCTGTGTGTTTGTGCTTTTAGAACTTCATAAACCACTTGTTTCTTTTAGTGTGTGTGTGTGTGTGTGTGTGTGTGTGTGTGGTGTTTATGAGTGTGGGTGCACGTGTGCTAGCTTTTAGAACTTCATAAACCACTTGTTTCTTTTAGTGTGTGTGTGTGTGTGGGGGGGGGTGTTTATGAGTGTGGGTGCATGTGTGCTGTGGTGTGAGTGTGGAAGCCCAAGGTCAGCTATCAGGAGTCAGTTCTCTGCTTCTACCATGTGGGTTCTGGGGATTGAATTTAAGTTCTCAGATTTGGTGGCCAGCACCTTTACCCATTGAGCCATCTTGCCCGATTCCTACATAAACCATTTTTGAAGAAAAAGTCTCATCCTAGTTTTATAACTTTTGGGCACTCCTGTTTGTCTTAAGCTCCCCAGTGTCTGGGACATATTTTTTCTGAGCACTGTAAGGGAGGCTAGGACCAGTCCAGCAGCTGACCAGCCCTTCCTGAGCCCCACATCCCATAGGGTTCTGTGCAGAGACATGTTCATGTGCATGTGGATGGCAGTGGCCGAGCTGGCTGACCTTGGTCCGCTCATGCATACAAACTTAGTTACTAGAAAAACTAAAGGTCTGTGCTTGCTCTTTGTCAAAAATCTGACCAGGCGCTCTGCTCTTAAATAACTGTGGTATCAGACATACCTGCTGCCTGCATCTTCCTGCCCTGACACACAATCAGCATTATATTTCCTTTCCCCTTGAACCATCATCTGCAGTAGCAGACTGGCAAAGCTCAGCAAAGGCCTCATTGAAGAGCCAGTGTCCGCAACCATGATGGTCTGTGATCTGCTGCTAGGAGTGAGACTGTTGGCTACAGGGGAGACTTAGTGCTGCTCTGAGGCTCTCGTGGCTTGCAGAGGCTCAGGGTGCAACTCTCTAATGAGTTTTGCTCATGCTTTCCTTCGTGTAATTCCTCCTCTGTGTTTATAGGCTCATTTTTATGTATATGTGCCAGTCTTTCCAATAAAAAGTTGTTTTTATTTTTGAGTGTCTTATTCTTGTCCCTGTTCGAGGTCCTGGCAATGGAACCAGGGCTTCGTAGACAGTAGGCAAGCCCTCTACCACTGAGCTAGCTCAGCCCTTAGAACCAGTAGGCAAGCCCTCTACCACTGAGCTAGCTCAGCCCTTAGAACCAGTAGGCAAGCCCTCTACCACTGAGCTAGCTCAGCCCTTATACCTTTAACCCCAGCACTTAGGAGGCGAAGGCACGTAGAGCTCTCTCTGAGATGGAGGCCAGCTTGGTCTACATAGTAAATCTTAGGCTAGCAGGGTGTGTGTGTGTGTTGTGCTGGGGATCCAACCCCGGGGCTTAGAACCAGTAGGCAAGCCTTCTACCACTGAGCTAGCTCAGCCCTTAGAGCCTGGTATACAGCCTTGTCACGTATCTCGCATTCTGTCCCCCTTTAATTATAAAGTTAGTTTTCAAAACTTCCACATTTTTAGAAGCTAATTTAACATCATTATTGTATTTATGTCACCTCTATTGTTTAAAAAATGTATCTCTTAGCTCTGGGTGCAGACAGGTGTATTTCAGCGATCTTTTCTCTTTGTCAGTCGGACGTCTCTAGCAACCTTTCACGAAGGAAAACACAACATTTCCCATATGTCCATGGACATTGCGAGGGGACTGATGGTGACCTGTGGGACCGATCGGGTCGTAAAGGTAAGCCTGATTGGCTCTTAGCATCTCAATTTAGAGCGTAGCTTGATCCATTCTCCCATTGTGAGTGGGCTTTAAGACCTACATTTCTGGTCCCATCGCCCTTTTGGCTTGCAAGCTTGCCTTGTTTTTTTGTCTATTATCAACTCACTGCTAGTTCCAAATCCCAAGTGATAGAGTAGCTGCTTGTGAGCTTCCACCTCAAGGGGCAGTGACTCTGGGTCCTGTTTCCCTTTGTCATGATGGCTTGTTGGAGTAGGGTGGTGAGGGACGTGCGCCTTAGAACTTCTGGTTGCTGAGCAGGACCCAAGGTCTAGTTTCCCATCTGGCCTGAGCCATCCCCAGCCCCTGTCTATAGTTTTTCCCTTCTTGGTTAATGCTCCTTTACATCCTGTCCTATTTGTAAGGAGCAATCACAAGTTTTTTTCATTAACTCTCTAGATCATGAACAGAAATTGAAAGTAAATGTCTTATACTTAGTACCCCTCTTGAGTTATGAAATTATGAGATATTTTATATACTCAGACATTATAGTAAAATAACTATTATGTTATTTTCAGGTTTTAAGATACGAAGGGTTTTAAGATTTTTCCAATGTAGTTAATGAACTACATTTTTTAATCTGTATATAAATGTTAAAGGAGGTTTTTGTAGCCAAAGAAGACAAGGAGAAAATTCACTATTTGACACTTCTTTAAGCCTAGCAGAAGTCAGTCAGCCAGTCAGTGTTGACTCTGGAAATTAGACTCTGTGATCAGTGAGCCTCCTTTCTCCCTGTATCTTCCTCGTAGATATGGGACATGACGCCTGTGGTGGGCTGCAGCCTGGCGACTGGATTTTCTCCACATTGACCTGGAATCTGGGTGATGTCTACACGTTATGCACAGCAACCTCCATCCAACCAAACCCCCTCTCTTGTAGCTCGACAGTCACTGTCGTGTAAATGGACAATAGCCACCTGAAAACAAATCAATATTTTTAAAAAGAAAAAATACGTGTTTTGGGGTATTTGTGGAACTTACCTATGGGGACTAACACGGAAAAGGTCTGTACATAGTGATCTCCAAAGGAATGGAATCCTCACGAACACTGAGCTAATGGGCGAGGAGGGAATCTATGAAAGTTTTAGAGAGGTACCTTTTTTTGAACAAAGTTAATACTTAGAACTTCTTAAAAGCAGCTCCAAGCTAGATGTGCTGGCACATGCCTTTAGTCCCAGCACTCAGGTGGCAGAGGCAGGCAGATCTCTGTGAGATCAAGGCCAGCCTGGTTTACCTGGTAAGGTACAGAATAACTGGGGCTTCAGGGAAACTTGTTTCAAACAAACAAAACAAAACGACAAAACAAAAAGCAACCCCAAGAGCAAACGTCCAGTGCACTCAGGGTAGTGAGAGGCCGCTTTGAGGGTCCCTGAGGGCACTCTGTTGTCCAAGCAGGAGTTGAGGGAAAGAGGACTTGTTCCTTCCCCAGGGGAGGTGTAGCCTCCCTGTGTGCTGGCCATGTGTGTAACCCAAGCCCCTCCCTGTGTGCTGGCCGTGTGTGAGTGCCCTCTGCACTGAGCTGTTGATACGCTTCTTCGAGGTCTCTGTTCTTTTCAGGATGTGCCGTAATCTGCTCTTGCGTTTGGGTGACTTCAGTCACTTCTCTCGCAGCCAGTGTGCCCTGGTGAACCTCTGCAGTTGTCATGGCACAAGACAGCCCATGTTCTTCCCTTTACCCAAATCTGCTCTTAGGACAAAGCTTTTTTATGGTGCTTTTGGCACAAGCCTCCTGACATTTTCTCTTTGTAGCTAGTCATGACTGATGGCATACCCAGCTACCAGCATGGTGGTGATGAATGCCATCAGCCTGGCCCATAGAATCCCCCACCTCAGCCTTTTTGGAGTCTCAAGATGAGCTCCTGTGGTAATTTAACTTATGCCCCTCAGGAAAAGTACTCCAAAGCTTTCAGATGATGCTGTTTTAGTTGTAACTCCTGTCACTCATGCTTCATAGGAGGAATTCAGTGGCCCTGGGCTGTAATCATCGGTCAGGTCTTGTACAGTCATCCCTTACTTGTGAATCACATTTGTGACACCTGGAAAGTTGTTGGGTATAATGCATTTTCAAGGTTTTTGACCACAGAGTACCAGGATGAGGAAGAGGGAAGATGGAGCTTTGAGTGTTCAAGTATTTATGTTTGTCTTGACAGTAGCACATTCCTTTAAGACTGTGGGAGTGAGTAGAGAAGGGCTTAGGAGGTTGACAAAGTTTGATGGGCAATTAAACTAAGATGTATCAGTGGCTGTGTGGCACAAATAACTAGAAAAGGCGAGGCAGCCGGGAGTAGTGGGCTCTAGATCTGCATTAAAAGCTGGCTTGTCTTCTGAAGTAGGACCGAAGGGTTTTGTTGCTTCTTTTCATTTTTATGTTACACCACTTGAAAAGGATGTTTCCTTTATAGATTTTCTTGGACTCTGCAAAATGTGAATTGCTAACTGGTTTGGAGGAGATGTGGAATGGTGCTCTGAAACCGCCGTATAGAATGTTGTCTTTGTATAGTCACGTTATAGTTTGTTGTTCTCCTCGTGGAAAGTGCTGTTCTGGAAATTTTATTGAGTCTAGAAATAAAATAGAATATGACCGGGTCCTTGCCCTGTGGAAGAGTGCTGAGCCCTGTGTGGTCTCGTTTTCCTTTGGCTTCTTTAAAATGTGACTTTGATTTCTGTGGTAGATTGAACTGAATTCTGTACAGCTTTCAAGTTTTTTTATTTTGAAAAACTCCTGACGCAAAACCCTGCGCTGCAGAGAGAGCACAAAGCTGGTCTGAGCCTTCTGAGGGTCAGTATAAGCTGAGGAAATTTATGTTTAAGGAAAAACTGGAGTGGGGGCCTTAGAAAAGAAAAGGAGATGGAAAGCAGTTTCTGCCTCATCTGGGCCCGCGATCGTTTCTTTTGAAACAATGTGCATGTCAGGCTCATCTTGTTTGTCACGTACTGGAGTGGGGGCCTTAGAAAAGAAAAGGAGATGGAAAGCAGTTTCTGCCCCGCGATCTGCCCCGCGATCGTTTCTTTTGAAACAATGTGCATGTCAGGCTCATCTTGTCTGTCACGTGTTAGTTAGCAAATGGGGTCATATTTTTTATAGAAGTGGGTGCAAATTACTTTCTCAAGTTTACTGACTAGGCGCGTGAGGAAGGACATCAAGGCTTATGGTTGTTGCCTTATTTCAACTGTATTTCTCTTAAACGGGTCACTTAGGCTAGTTCTTCAGGTAAGAGTTACTGTTCATTCCTGAATCCGCAAGCTAATGTACAAATAGGGATAAGAAGGACAGGCTGCTGGAGGAGATCCTTATATCAGACCCAGTGTGGACGTCATCAGCAAATGCCAGTTCTCGTTGTCAATAATGTGTTTTTAAATTGTGCTTAATTAGTGCCAGAATAGCAATATCCCTGTAGTGTTGGATATAAACACATTATTATTCTTCACTGTATTGTAAATCTGTTTCCTGTGTCTTAGCCCTGTCTTACTACCTACAGAATATCAACAAACACTATTGCTCTGGAATCAATTACGTTGTTCTCCCCCTTAGCAATTCTGTTTGTTAGCATTGATATTTATTACTGTCAAAATTGATCCAAATATGTAATAGCTATGATTCAGACCCAAGGAGATATTTTCTAAAGTCAATTTTTCATTAAAGTACTTTCTATTTATTTCCGTTACTGAATCTGATATCTCCTAAAGAGTAAGAAAACAGTTACTGTTAATGATGAACACTTTGCTCATTATAAATGGAAGGCATAACAAATAAGTAATACATGCTGATTTCTGTGTCCATTGCTTAATTGTTCATTGTGAGAGCATTATTGAATGCCTCATCTATTTTATGCAGTTTACCATACAATAACTCTTTGAGTAGGTTGAAGTTTAATTGTGCAGCACATTTCTACTAGAGAACAATTTAATGTGTTTTTCTCTTAGCCTTTTTGACTGGGGAAGCAAAAGGTGATACTTCTTAGTATACTTTGTTCTTGTACAGCTGTGTTCCTATGTGCATCCCAGAGAGGCTGGAAAACTTTGTTCTTTGTTTCTATTTGTGGGTTCTGTTTTTGTGGGGTTTTTGGAGAATATGCATATAATAAAATACTCCTTGCTTGTTATTATGCTGCTGGATTTAGTATTTGTTATACCTGACCTAGACCTAGAGCAGTTATGTGGCTACATTTACAGGTTTACAGTTACTTGGCATCCTGTATGCTAGGGGTATATTACCTACATTATCTTTTTTTTAATATTTTATTTATTATTTTTATTTTGTGTATGGGTATATTGCCTGCCACGGAAGTCAGAAGAGGGCTTTGGATTCCCCTGGAACTGGAGTTAAGGACGGTTCATAGCCGCCATGTGGGTGCTGGGAATTGAACCCTGGTCCTCTACAAGAGCAGTCAGTGCTCTTAAATGCTGAGCCATCTCTCCAGCAGCCCCACCTACGTTATCTTAATCCTAGCAACACTGCTGCAAGTATATCTTCCATTTGCATATTATGGATGAGAAAACAAAGAAGATTGTCTGTCTCTCTGCCCAGGTGTCTGACTTAAAAGCAGATGCCTTCATGTGCCCCACCCTACCATGCTAGCCTGCCATCATGTTGCAAGAAGGGAGAAGGTAGTGTGGTCTCTACTCAAGTTTGGGAAGTCTGTTTGGGTGAGTGAGTCTGTGTAGCTCTGGATAGCTCTGCACAGAGCTGTATAGAGAAGAGACATCGTGGTCCCAGCTCTGCCTCTGCACTGGCAGCTCAGACTTGAGAGCTTAGAGATCATGGTTCAGACCCAGGAGAGCTGAATTTCAGCTAATGCAATAAGAGATTGGCTTTTCTAATCGGGTTACTGTGTGTTTACGTAAACTAGATATGACATCCCTTCCTCTAAGCATCAAAATATTTTTTATAATTAAAACGTAAATGAACTGGGTATTGTGGTACATGCCTGTAATCACAGCACTTGGAAGGTGGAGGCAAGAGAATCAGAAATTCAAGGTTACCCTCAGCTACAAGGAAAACGTGAGGTCAGCCTAGGCTGTATAAGACTGTCTCAAAAAACCAAAAAATAAGATACTACCAAATGATAAGAAACAGGTGTTTTAGAACCCTCTAATATACCACTCATAGAAAGCACCATTAAACCAATGTTTTTTAAGTCTATATCTGACACACACTTCACACTTATAGCTTATTTTTTATGGAAATATACTTTTTTTTCTGCTTGATATATTGTGGATGGTTTGTCCATATAAAACATAATCTCCAAGTTACCACTTCTAGTTGCTCTTGTTTGCTGTACACTTAAAGTATGTGGGGCTGGAGAGATGGCTCAGTGGTTAAGAACACTGGTGGTTCTTGCAGAAGACCCAGGTTCAAATCTCAGCACCTATATGGCAGCTAACAGCTGTCCATAACTCCAGTCCCAGGGGATCCGACAGCCTCTTCTGACCTCCGGGGACATTGCACAACATGGATGCACTTACCTACATGCAGGCAATACACGCATACACACAAAATTAAAAAAATAAAATGTTTAAAAAAAGTTTTAAAGTATGCACCTTCTGGACTCTTACTGGATCCATGTATATAGCCCTGTGAGGTTGGGTTGGGCCTTGAGAGGCAAACTTTTCTTTGTGGGTGAGGTGCCCCCTGTCATGACCATTTCTTCCCTGTTGTCATGAAAACATGGGGAGAAAGGAATGTGGCACTGTTAGTAAATCTCTAACCCCTAATAACCTCTCCAGTGCCCAGATCCCAGGAGATTAGGACTAAGGGAAACTGAGAAGATGGTGGGCCCAGACCACGGAGACAGAAACTGCTTGGTGAGAGATGGCTGTTTCAAGATATACTTTGATGGTACAGCCAGTAGACTTTGTGCTGAGGTTTGTGTCTGTAAGCTTGTCTATTTTTTTAAATTTCAGTTAGCATATAAAATATAGGTTTTGTCATAACATAGTCATACATAAATATCACCGCACTGTGCTTATAATTTACTTCCCTAGCCCATATTCTCAGAACACATTTATGACTTGGAATTCATTTGTTACCTGGAGAAAAAGTTATTGGATGTTTTATCTGATCCTCAAATACAAAAAAAAAAAAAAATGAAAGTACAGAAATAATTTACTACTAAGCCCTCAACACCTGAGGTATGGCCTGTAATCCTAGCACTTAGGAGCTGGAAGCAAGAGGATCAAAAGTTAAAGGTTAGTTGGGCATGGTGGTGCATGCCTTTAATTCTAGCACTTAGGAGGTAGAGGCAGGTGAACCTCTGTGAAATCAAGACCAGCCTGGTCTACATAGCAAGTTCCAGGCCAGCTGGGGCTACAGGGAGACCCTGTAACAACAACAACAAAAACTAAAGGTCATCCTTGGCTACATAGAGAATTTGAGGACAGCCTGGGCTACATGAGACCCTGTCTCAAAATAAAAGCATTCAAACAACAATAAAAATAAACTTTTATTTCACTAGCTATATATTGAGTTAAATTATACAAGATCAGTATTCCTTATCCTAAAGTTGTGGGACCAGAGTGGTCCAAATTTTGGGGGTTTTGACTTTGGGAAAATTTGCATAGACTTTTACCAGTTGAATCACTTCTTGGCATAGACCTTACCAGTTGAGCATCCCTAATTCTGAGATCTGAAGTGCGCCCAAATCAGTAACTTTGTGTGTGCCTGTGTGATGCTTTGGATCATTTCAGGCCTTGGAACAGGCCTTGGGGGAGTGGGAATGGTGCCTGTCCCCTAATGAGTCTCCCTGTTCCTGCTCCTGCTCCTGTCAGCATCTCAACACAGCCAGTACAAATGAGTCAAATCATGATATTCCTTTACTAAACCCCTCACAACTTTTGTCCCACTCATAGTAAGAAATTCAAGTTCTAAAATGGCCCCTCATTGTCCTCACCCCATGACTATTATGGTCTTTTATTCTTATCTAGCTGCCCCTTGTCCTTTCATCTTTGCTGAAGCTTAACATTTTTATATTTATTTATTTTATATTTATTTATTTAGTACTGAGTAGCATGTGAGTATCAGGGCACATATGTGGAGGTTAGAGGACATCTTACAGGAGTTGGTTCTTTCTTCTGTCCTGTGGTCCTTTTCCACAGGACCTGAGTTCAGTTCCCACATTGGGTGGCTCACGACCTCCTGTAACTCCAATTCTGACACCCTCTTCTGGCCTCATGGGTATGTGCATACATGTGGTAGACACACAAGCACATAACACATAAATTACAAAAAAAAATCTTTTAAAAAATGCCATGGGGTTCACCTGACTCTCTGGGGGAAGTCAGTGCCTGGGACCACCGCGTGTCGGCTCAACAGCTGAAATGAATTCCAGCTAACTGCTAGCACCAGCCTTGTGAGTGTCCCATCGTGAACATCCAGCCCAGCTGAGCTTTCAGGTAGCTGCAGAAGCAGCCGACAATATCTGCAACACTGTGAGACTCCAGAAAGACGGACTGCCTGGGTGACGTCATCTCAGATTCCTGACCCACAGAATTGTGAACAAAATAAAATGGTCTTTTAAGGTCAGAGTGGTGGTGGAGTGCTTTGTTGTACAGCAGTATTATCCTAAACATGGGGCCCTCAGTCTCTGAGTTCCTCACTCTGAGACTAGGGTGCAGGGCTGTCTCCTGACCGGAGGAAGAATGTGAATATGTGATGATAGAACTCAGATGAGGAGCTCCTTTGTATTATCCTAAACATGGGGCCCTCAGTCTCTGAGTTCCTGAGTTCCTCACTCTGAGACTAGGGTGCAGGGCTGTCTCCTGACCGGAGGAAGAATGTGAATATGTGATGATAGAACTCAGATGAGGAGCTCCTTCAGAACCCACTGCTTTTCCATAAGGGAGGCTGAAGCCTGCAGCCTCAAGGCAAAGACCCTCGATGACTTCTCCTTCAGACTTCCTTCTTCCTTTCCAAGAGTTTTAAATATTTCTTTAAACCATGTCGAATCTGGTTTTGAACTAATCATATTCCGATTATTGTATTGGCTCAGTACAGACTGGATTTTTAAAAATGCTTTTTAAATTATGCACCATGATTATAGCATTCAGAAAAGCTTTGACTTACTGGATTCTCACAGTAAAACAACTGTCTACTGTATATGATGTGTTTTATTACACCAGTGCTTTTATTGACATAATTCATTTGTTGAGAAGGTGTTGAGTAAAATCAGTACACAAAGAAAAGATCCATGCTGTGATGGTTTTGCATTCCTGCAGAGGGAGACAGACAATAAGCAGTGACCCACCTAATAGATAAATTTTACAGTATGCTAGAAAGTAATGAATGTTATGTTTCTAGAGACAAAATGCAGATGCTGGGTGTGGTGGAAGGGCAGCTTGCAAAATAAAACTGATCTGAGGGACACATGTACAAAGAATTCAGAGAAGGGTGAAGGATGTAGCTGAGCTTGAGTTTAAAAAAGGACCCAGGAAGACAAAATAGCTCCCAGGCATGTCCAACCTGCAGTCCAAGGGGGCTACACAGTCTCTTGAGGACAAGTGTTAGGGAGGCCTCTGAAGAGGCTGTGGGGTGACCCAGCTTAGTCAAGGGTAGGGGCGGCAGAGGGGATGAGAGGGAGGAGTCATATGCTGGCATGTTTTAATGAAAGAGCGTGACTTCCTAATGCCCTGGATGTGGTGGGGGAGAAATCAGAGTCAAATATGACTCCCAGGATTTGATCTGAGTAACCGGAAGGTCCCAGTTGGAGAACTGCTAAAGGTTCACAGAGTTGAGCCATGGGTTCCAGCCTTTTTACAGAGGGGGTAGGACTAAAAAGACAAGGCACAGATCCAGGTCCAGGTGGAAGAATGGATGGACAGAAAGTTGATAAGTACACCTCTTCAATAAGTGGGGACTATGCTGGGAACCGAGCTCTTGTCTTTTTGGTTGTGTGCCTGAGCCTTTAATGCCTGAACCAGCTCTCCATCCCAACAAGTGGGAACCACTGAACCAATGTTCTGGGGACAGCCAGAAGTCATCTGCTTCTCAGTCCCTTGACATACACGGGCTGGTCAGATGTTGGGTCAGTGGAGCCCCCACCATTACAATGTTAGGTGTGCTTTTCTTTGTGTGGTGAGGTGAGATGTCTCACCTGTCCTCAGTCTAGTGTGTTTTGATACGTTTTCAGGCCTGGTCCCACCCCCCCCCATATAGTTTTAATAAGGCAAATGTGCTCATATGGCTTTAGTGCACCTTTATAATTTACAGGTGCTGTATACCCTTTTAAGAATCACTTATTTATCAGTCTCCACCTTATGATCGATGCTAGGCAGCTGGTGTCTATGTGCACAAGAAGATAGAGTCATCCTGTATTCATTTGCACTCCGAATAGAGCTAGCTGCTGCTCTTCCTAAAATAAAGTCACCCAAGGTGCTACTGGAGTTGTTAGGGTCAGAGTCTGAGCTTAGGCAGTCCTGACAAGTTAGGTTTGGTACTGAGTATGTTTTAATAAGAGTCATCGTGACTTCCTAATGCCCTGGATGGCGAGGAAGAAATCTGAGCCGAAGATGACTCCCAAGTCACCCTGTGCCCACTACACCAATGAAAGAGACAAGTAGTAGTGAAAGTCAGAGAAAGAAGGTTTATTGACTATGGATTCACCCTGGGAAGGGTAACGAATGTGAGTCCAGTGACACCCCCCCCCAAGTCCATCTTCAGAGTACTAACATGAGGTTTAGGTTTAAACAGCAAGAGATCCAAATAAGCAGTCCTGGTCTAGGTGTAGTCCTGCCTATCACGGACCCATCATTGTGTGTGCTCAGATTTTCTTGCAAGATAGTCAGGTAAGTTGTCAGAACTATGAAGTCTCTTCCTGGCTGACAAGTTCTTCCTCTGCCTGGCACCAAAGCTTCAGCCTTTTCATGTTCTGGTAGAATCTAGGGGACCTGATTTGGTTCATTTTCTCTGCCAATTAAAGAATTAAAAAGGGGCTGGAGAGGTGGCTCAGTGATTAAGGGCACCGGCTGCTCCTGCAGAGGACCCAGCTTCCATTCCCAGCACCCACATGGCTAACAACCATCCTTAATTCCAGTTCTAGGGGATCTGACACCCTCTTCTGACCTCCTTGGGCATTGCACACATGGGTGCGCTGCATACATGCAGGCCATATACTCACACAAAATAAAAACATAAAACAATTTAAAAGGCGGGAAAAATCTCAGACAGCAGAGAGCAACAGGCAGACTATTGAAAGATGAAGAATCGCACCCATTTACAGAGAGAGATTCATACAGAGAGAAAAACCTCTCCACAAGTGGGAAGGTGATTTGGAAACAAAAAATCCAGCTTACAGAGGGCCTGGGCTTTTCAAGTGTTCTTGCTGGTGTGGGGCAGGTTCTCCTTTGCTAATCTTGGATTGGTCAACTGGACCAGAGAGCCCATAGGTCCCAGTCCAAGCTGCCAAATCTGGCCTTGGTCTTATCTAAACTGGTCTGGACCAGTCAGCTGGAAAAGGGGCCCTGTTGGCAGGAGAAACAGCCTGCCAGGTCTTCGTTTCAGACCAAGAAGAAGCAGGAAGTGGGCCATCTTATTATTCATCAGTGACCTTGTTTTTTTATGAGGGACTCGGTCCCTTACAGTTCCATAGCATGAGAATCCTTGTTAAAATTTAATTTGTGGGTCTATTGTTTCAATAGTCTGAGAGCGTGAGTGTCTCCCTTTAAAATACCTTCTCTCCTGCAGGATTGGTGACAAGAGCAAGGCACAGCTTGAAAGCCACAGTGGTTTTTTTTCACTTTTTTTAATTAAGCTTTTAAAATTTCATACATTTCCCACTCAAATCTAGACCCTCCCCCATCCATGCCTCCCCCTATCCTCCCACCGAATATGCACTCTGCCATACATGCTGAGTCTATTCATTCCGGTGTTTGTGCCCAAATGTCCTTCAGTGTAAATGCATCCACTGGAGTCTAATCAGCTCATCCAGTGGACATATGTAAATTATACTCTCCCTCATCCAGCACCAATCAGTCTCAAATAGTTCTCAATCTAGGGCTGACCCGCCACCTATTTCTCACCTCCCCTTTGGGCCCTTGTTTAATTGAGCTGACGTGGGTCCCACGCTCGATGCCACCGCTGCCACAGACTCATATTGAGCAAGCTCCAGTGGCCTGGAGGCCTCCACCTCCCTGTGTTCATGAACCAGCCCAGGTTCTCACGATCTTTCCACCTCCTCTTCTGCAATGGTCCCTGAGCTGTGGGTGGGTGAGGTTCCACATAGGAGTCTCATCCTACACTCTACAGTCTCTTATTCTCCAAAAGTTGGCCAGTTGTGGCCGTCTGTGTGCTTCACACTCTGAGGTACAAGGGGGTCTCACTGGTGAGAGTTGAGAGTTGAGGGTGCATTAGTCTTCTCTACTCTTTATTCTGCTATGTTTCATGAGCTTTAACTGTAGAGATTTGACTGCAGATGTGTCACCTAGTACCAAGCATCTCCTAGGTGTATATTCTCTATACCTGACCAGATGTGCAACTCTGCAGTAGCGTCCATGTTTCAAAAAGCAGCTTCTTTGATGAGTGCTGTATGGCATGCTTGTCACTCTAAGGGAGGTCTGTTCTATCTGGCACTGTGTTCCCTGCCAAGCCGCTCCCAGGTATACATATGCATCAAGGTTCAGACACTATGTGCTTTTCTGAAAGGACATCACTTTTCCCTCTAAGTTTCCTAGTCCCTGAGAGTCACTCATCTCCACTCTTTTTTCTCATATCCAGCTTCCCTCCTCCCTCCCTCCCTAGTCACAGTGCCCCCATTATCCCCACCCTCCCCCCAGTACCTCCCGACTCCCGCCATCTTTCCTCTCCTGACTTCCCTCCCTCCCCACACCATGGTCCCTTGCATGTCCCTCCCTCCTCTCCTCCCTGCCGATGACTCCCACTTTTCCACCTCCCTCAGGGAACATCTCTTCCCTGCTGTCCCCTTTCAGGCTGTTTCTTGTCCTTTACCTCCATGTATCCTTTCCCTTTCCCTGGCTCCTGGTGTCACATCAGAATTTACATACTCACATATAAGAGATTGGTGCTACAGTCCACAAATGAGGGAGAACACGAGTCGTTTGCTTTTCTACATTTGTGTTACATCACTTAGTATAACACTCTTTAGCTCCATCCATTTACCTGCAAATTTCATAATTTCATCTTTTCTTGCTGCTGAGTAGAACTCCATTGAGTAGATGTACCACATTTTCATTAACCATTCATCACTTGAGGGACATTTAATGTTGTTTCCATTTCTTGGCTATTGTGAAGAAAGCAGCAACAAATATGGATATACAGGTTTCTCTACAGTATGATGAGTCCTTTGGGTATATGCCAAGGAATGGTATCACTGGATCATAAGGTAGGTTCATTTTTAGTTTTTTTGAGGGTTCTCCACACTGCTTTCCATAGTGGTTGCATGAGTTTGCATTCCCACCAGCAGTGAATGAGCGTTCCTCTTTCTCCACATCCTCTCCAGGATTTGCAGTCTTTAGTTCTCTTGATCTTTGCCAATCTGACTGGGGTAAGATGGAATCTTAAAGTGGTTTTTATCTGCATTTCTCTAATTACTAAGGATGTCGAGCACTTTTTAAGGTGCTTCTTAGCCATTTTTATTTCTTCGTTTTGTTTTTTAAGTTTACTTATTTTTAAATATATTTTGTTGTTTTCATTTTATGTGTATGAGTGTATTGCCTGCATATATGTAAGTGCACCCATGTTGGGGAAATGCCTGCAGAGGTCAGAAGAGAGCATCAGATCCCCTGAAACTGGAGTTACAGATGGTTGTTAGCCGCCACTGGGTCCTGGGAACTGAACCTGAGAAGAACAGCCAGTATTCTTAACCACTGAACCCATCTCTCCATGCCCAAGATTTGCTTATTTTTATGTGTGCAAATATTTTGTCTGCATGTATGTATTTATGTGTACCACGTGCACACCTGTTGCCCTTGGAGGCCAGAAGAAGGCATCAGATCCCCTAGAACTTGAGTCACAGATGCTGTGAACCACCATGTGGGTGTTGGAAGCAGAACCTGGATCCTCCGCCCAGAGCAGCCAGTGCTTTTAACTACGAGCCATCTCTCCAGCCTGAAAGCCAGTGTTTTACAGCATATGGAGTATTTTACATGAGAACACAATCTAACCTCCACACCCTGCTTCTTGATGAGTTCTTTTATTGAGTTTTGGATGCTTTTAAGTAATCCGAGCCCTCACCCTGAGTAAGCCTTTGTCTTTATAAAGAATGGACGTCAATACCATGGTTATAACTAAGTTTTTGAAATTTTTTCCTGCTACATTTCAACTATAACCTGTGCAAGTCAGTGGTGAAAATTAAATGTGTATTTCAGCAAAGAATCGTGGTACACAGCTGTATTCCCAGCACTCAGCCCAAAGAGGAGGATCATGAGCACCAGACTCAAGAAAACGAAACTTGAAAAAAAAGAAAATGTTTCAACTTAGTGTCATTTCAAATCCTTATATACAATCAGAACAAAATTTAAATTTCTAATTACACAATAATGTTTATGCCTGATACCTGGAAATGTGAGGTATATACCTTTCATATGGATCCTTAGAAACTTTTAAGAAAACGTTTAAATGTTACGTGCTAATAATTAAGCAGATTATACATGTGTGAATTTGAACCATTCAGGACATCAGTACCATAATGGGGAGACAAAAATCTCTTTTAGATTTCCCAAAGGCAGTCGATGAAGAGAGTCTTCTGAGAAGCCTTGATGTTTTATGTGTTTTTATTGATGAGAAATAGCATCCAATTAAGCATCTAATTGTGTTGAAAATGCAATTGCATATTGTGAAATTTCTTCCTAGTTGGAAAGTTGTTTCTGTGCTCCTATAATCACTTCAGTTGCTCTCCAGTCTCACAATTTGAACTATTTGTCCATGTCCTAATGAATACAGAGGAGGCTTGTAATTAAGTGTGCAGTGGCAGTGCTAGATTTATTCACACCTATTGCCTGCATCTCAAAACCAAGGCACAGCCAGATCCAGGTTGTGTTGCATTTCAGAATGCAAAATGCCATTGCAGACCTTTCCCGGTGTTTGTACCTGGTATCTATAACCTGAAGTTCCTCCATCTGACCACTAGTCCCGCCTCCTTCCCACGCTCTGCAGAAGGAGTCCAGCACAGGAAGCCCATCACCTCCCCGACCCCAGTCAATTGCATGAAGGGGAGGAGCCAACACCGTACTGAGCACGGGGGAACGGATCCGCGGGCAAGCTTGGGACAAGCTGATGGCAGGTGTTTCAAATATAAGCCTATGACAACTCATTCCTTTGTGAGTCACCCTTTCCAGGATGTGATAAACTATGCAAAACCCAAAATAGAAGATATTCCGTCGGTTTGTCAGCCCTGGGACCTCAGAGAGCATGGTTGTGCGGCACTCCCAAGAAGGGGGAGGAGAAAATATGGCAAAACTGTCTATCTATCTATCTATCTGTCTGTCTATCTATCTATCTATCTATCTGTCTGTCTATCTATCTATCTATCTATCTGTCTATCATCTATCTATCTAGTCTATCATCTATTAATCATCTATATCTATCATCATCTATCATGTTTATTTTTACTTCACATGTATGAGTGTTTTGCCTGCATATATGTAAGTGCACCAAGTCATGCAAACCTGCAGATGCCAGAAGAGGGTGTCAGATTCCATGGAACTGGAATTATGAATGGTAACTGCTATGTGGATGCTGGAAACTAGGGTCCTTTGCAAGACCAGCTAGTTCTCTTTACTAAGCCATCTTTCCAGCCTCCATATCTGTTTTTTTTTTTTGAAGATTTATTTATGTATATGTGTGTGTGCACATGCATATAGGTCCCTGTTACTCCAGAAGAGGGCATTGGATTCCTGGGAGCTGGGGTTACAGGTGATTGTGAGCCCAGTGTGAGTGCTGGAAACCAAACTCTGGCCCTGTGCAAAAGCAGCAAGTGCTCTTGACTGCTGAACCATCTCTCCAGCTCCCAGCACTGTATCTTAAAATGACATTCTACTGTTCTAACCTGGGAGGAAAGGTGCAGTACAAAAAGCTTTCTCTTCAGGGATGGAGAGATGGCTCAGTGTTTAAGAGCACTGGCTGCTCTTACAGAGGACCTGGGTACAGTTCCTTCACTTATATGGTGGCTAACAACTTTCTGTAACTCCAGTTTCAGGGATCTGATACCCACTTGGCCTCCGCAGGCATTGTACAACATGGGTGCACTTACATGCAGGCAAAACAGTCATACACATAAATTAAAATTTAAGAGCCTTTTCTTCATAAGACTCCCACCTCCAACCCAAGGAAATACCAAGATGCTTTCTGCTGAGAACCAATAGATCAGAGTTGAGTTTCACACATCCATCTCTAGATACATCTAGGTGGGGAGTGTTACCAGAGCTGTTAGGCTCAGAACGTGGACCTTGTCAACCCTAACAAGTATGGATACAAGAACACAACTCACCTCAAAGGGAATGAGAGAGTTTATTCTGGAGCCAAATGTGAGTGACCATGGCACAGGAACACAGATTCAGGTTACCCCAAATTCCGTGTTCCAACATGGAAGCAGTTTCATGAAGTTTTTATAGTAACAGAAAAAAGAAGATCATAAATGAAGATACTTTTCAAGTTGATGGTGGGAACATCAGGGAGGCCGGTTACAGCAAAGCAGGGAGACCTCTGTCATAGGCCTTAGATGCTTTGTGTTGGCACACTTAGCCTTTGGGTTGGTGAAACCTAGTGTCTGCTAAGTTAATACGTTCCAGAGGAAAACTAGTGCTTTGTACATTCCAAATGATTTGCCTAATGGCCACAAAGCTGTTAGGTAGTGAAGAGGACCAAAAAAAAAAAAAAAAAAAAAAAGAAACTATTAAGGGGCTAAAGATAGAATTGTCTGGCTCTGGACTTGCAGCATTCTCAACTTTCCACAGTCACTGAATTTCTGATCAGTTAGTCAGCCTTGCAGAAGGTTCAGTGGAAGATGCAGCTTCTTTCTGGGGACTCTGGCTTGGCCACCTATCCTGAATAGGTCAAATAACGGACAAGGGTTTGTGACCACACTGGGAAAAGGAGCAAAGAAAGCAGTCCAGTGATGCCCTCCCACCAAGTCCATCTTCAGGGTCCTGCCAATAATTGACCCATCATTGCCTAGATGCCGGTCTCTTCTGCTAGGTAGTCTGACAAATTCTCAGAATTGTGTGAAATCTCTTTGGGAGACAAGCTTTCCTTCTGGCGGACATGGGTCTTCAACTTTTCCTTTTTCCAGAATGAGATCCCTGGGGAAATTCCAACTTATTGGGGTGCATTGTTTCAATAATCTGATAGCCAAAGGGTGGGGTTTAAGTGTCTCTTTAAAATATATTCTTTCCAAGCCAGGTGTGGTACTCACCTGTAATCTCAGCATTTGGGAGGCAGAGGCAGGTGGTTCTCTGTGAGTTCAAGGTCAGCCTAATCTGCACAGTGAGTGGCAGGTCAACCAGGGCTGCACAGTGAGACCCTGCCTCAAAAAATTTCTTCATTACTATCCCTGAAGTCAAGGGAGCCTCACCCACTCTGAAGAGACTTAGAATCATATGAGGGGAAGAGAGAGGAGAATGCCTCTTGGGCAAAAGATGGCTTATGTTATAGCTTGAATATCAGATTATGGCTTTATTGTTCTCTGATATTTAAATGACAGTTTGGTTTTGTATATTATTTTAGGATGGAATGTTTATTCAGAATACTGAAGGGATTTCCACATTGTGTTTCAGGTTCTCATATGATGAGCAACTTAATCCATCCTGACTCCTTTTCTGTTTTCTTTGTTTTCTTTTATTATTTTTTAGAATGACTACCAAGAAAATAAAAATAAAAAGAATTGTAGGATCTTCTCTCTATCCCCAGTTTTCTGAAACTGCCAAGAGGAGGCGCTCAGTGGGTCCTTGTGACTCAATAATTCGTGTCTTTCAGTTCTGGGAAATTTCCCTGAATTGTTATATTACTCTTCATAATGCCTCCCAGACGCTTTCTCTGTTCTTTCTGGTGTGTCTCTCGTTCAGATGTAAGATGTCTTGGACCGGTCATCTAGCTTTCCTGTCATTTCCTATTTTCTGTCTCTTTGTCATCAGCTATGTTTCCTGGATGATTTCCTCCACTTTATCTTACAATTTTCCTATTGCACATGTTGTTTCGGCTTTTAGATGTGCAGTTTCCAAGAACTCTATGTTCTCTGAATTTTCAAAAGGTCTCACTGTCCTAGTTTAATGCGTGCAAAATCCTCTGCTGTCTCTCTGCCGAATTTGAAGGCTGCTTGCCCCTGCCTCGTCCTGGCTTCTCATCACCTTTCAGTTACTCCTGGGAGTTTCTTCCCTCTCATTCATGGTAGAAGCTTGTCAGGAGTGTCTGGGGACACCAGCCATATGCTCATATTAAAAAACATTATTTATTTGCTTTTATTTTATATGTATGAGTGTTTTACCTGCATGCATGTAAGTGGACCCATGTTATGCTTTGCCTGCAAAGGCCAGAGAGGGTGTCAGATCCCTTGGAACTGGAGTGATCGATAGTTGTCAGCCACCATGTGGGTCCTGGGAACTGAACCCCAGTCCTCTGCAAGAGCAGCAAATGCTCTTATCTGCTGAGCCATCTCCTTAGCCCCTGCTCACGTTTGCTTTTTATTTTTTTAATATTTTACTTACTATTTTTATTTTATGTGTATGAGTGTATTGCCTGCATATAGGTGAGTGCACCCGTGTTGTGCAATGCCATGGAGATCAGAAGAGGGCTTCGGATTCCCCTGGAACTGGAGTTAAGGATGGTTCATAGCTGCCATGTAGGTACTGGGAATCGAACCCGGGTCCCCTGCAAGAGCAGTCAGTGCTCCTAACCGATGAGCCATCTCTCCAGTCCCCCCTGCTCATATTTAAAAACAGCACTAAGTAGCTAACATAGTGCATTAAGGGCACATCTGGCTGGGCTGTTTCCTGGGGACCCCCCAGTGGTCCTGGTCTGTGGGATTTACTTTGGGAGTTCCCCCAATCTTTGTCATGGGCTTACAAGATCTAGCTCTCTGGGTACCAAGTTAAAAAGGCGGGGTTAGGAGATGAAACCTTGCCTTTCAAGATATAGAATCTCTGTTTTCTAGGTCCTAAGGTAGAGAAGGGAGTTGATATGGCTGGCTGTTTCTCATCCATCCCCTCAGTCAACCCTCCTGACATCATCTGATATTTGGGTTTGGAAGACAGTATCCAGGTTACTGTGTCCTGAAACAGAGAATTGGATAGAGACTGTATTAGTCACTTTTATGTTGCCATGATAGAAACACTGACCAAAGCAATTTATAGAAGGAAGAGTTTATTTGAGCTTATGGTTCCAGGGGAATTACAGTCCATCATGGCAGGGAGGCATGGTGGCTGGAGGTGGCTGGATCAGGAACAGCAGAAGCTAAGCTCTCAACATCAATACGCAGGCACAGGAAGCAAGCAAGGGACTGGAGATCTGGCAAAGCTAAAGAACTCTGTAAGCCCACCCACCCCTAGTGACATGCTTCCTCCAGAATAGCCACACCTAAAACCTCCTAAAACAGTGCCATCATCTGGGGACAAAATGTCCAAACACTTGGCACCTATAGTAGACATTATCATTCAAACCATCACAGAGACACAACTAGCAACAAGCAAAGCGAGAGAATGCATTAAGAAAGGATGCACATCCAAGGCTTTATGCCAGGCCTCTAGCCCTCACTCCCTGCCTTACCCTCCTGCCTTCTGACTGTATCTTACCCGGATCCTAACTTTCAGGTATTCCTCAGCCTCCCGGACACTCTGGGGTTCTGTTTATAGCTTAGTTGGCCTTGTCTTCCGCCACTGCCATCTAGATTCCAGTTTGCCATGCCCTGCTGTCAGCTAGCCAACAACTCCCAGATTTCACTGTGGTGACCAACCTACATTTTTTCATGCTTTTATTTTATTATATTTTAATTATTTATTAATTTTTAGTTAGCATAAAAAGATAGGTTTAGCCGGGCGTGGTGGCACATGCCTTTAATCCCTTACTCAGGAGGCAGAAGCAGGCAGATCTCTGTGAGTTCAAGGCCAGCCTGGTCTACATAGTGAGTTCCAGGCAGCTGGGGCTACAAGAAGACCCTGTTTCAAAAAGATCTCCCCCAAATAATAACAGGTTTAATGATACCATTTTCACACATGCATATCATTGTATCTTGCTCATATTTCATATTTTTAGATAGACAATTTTTCAATATCTTAAAAAATCCCTTTTAGAGATTTTTTTTCATGTGCATGCACACCCTGCCCCTACACGCGCATCTCTCCAGGTGCACTAAAGATGCACAGATGGAAGAGTGTGAGTAGAAAGCTATGCAAACCACAGTGCGTACTAAAGATTCTTTCAGAAATGCGAATGACATTCTATTTATTTCTAATTTAGAACTTCCCTCATACTAGTTCCCTGCAACTATAGCCTGAAGAAAAAAAAAAAAAAAACAACCTTCAACAAGAATGTTTCTGTCCAATTTACCATAGTTTTATAGAAATAAAGTTGAAAATCTGTGCCTTAATGGAACTGCTTTTTTTTAGAGTACATATTCTTCTTTTAAAAAACACTCTATTGATTATTTTTATTTTATGCATATGCGTGTACTTCTTGCATGTATGTAATTGCTCCCATATTTTGCAGAGGTCAGAAGAAGGCATTGGATCCCCTGGAACTGGAGTTATAGACAATTGTTAGCTGTCATGTGGATGCTGGGAATCGAACCTGGGTCCTCTGCAAGAGCAATCGGTGCTCTTAATTGATGAGCCATCTCTCCAGCCCTGGAACTGCTTTCTATATCGCAAGAATAAAGAGGCACATAACACGTCTCTTTTTGCATTCTGATTTTTGATCCAATACTTGCATTTTAGCAGGGTCAACTTGGACCATTTACCTGGATATACAATGGTTTCAGTGTTCTATATTCTTGTTATTTATTGCTTTCTCTTTACTTTGCAATTCCTCTATTTGATTTTGGGCTCTTAAACATTTGAATCAGAGCTGAACTAATCTCTCTTATTTTAAAAAAAAATTGCTTTCAGCCCTTGGTTTTAGATTTGTTCATTTGAGTACAGGCCTTTCTGAATACAAAGTTGTGCAAATATTTGCTGTCAGCATATGAATTGACACCATGTGCATTTAAGGCCAAGCCTGTGTATATGTGCACAGGTATGCACCTTTCACAACGCTGCCCCTCCCCAAGGATCTTTGGAATGGCCTGTCATTACTGCTTCTTTTATGTGTAAGGCTCAGTGTTGGGTCACCTGAGTCCACAGGGGAATAGGAGGGGAGGAAGAGGAGGGAGGGAAGGAGGAGGAATAGGGGAGGAGGAGGAAGAGAAGGAAGGGAGGAGGAGGAGAAAGAGGAGCAGGAGCAGGAGGAGGAAGAGCTGCTGATACGTGTTGTTATTCTTTTCCAATCCCAGCTAAAGTATTTCTGTGAACTATTTTATTTACTCCTTTAAAGAAAGCTCTGAGGCAGTAATTGTTTGTATTCCCATTTAACAGGTAGAGGAGTGTTGCTCATATATGACTTTTTCTGATTCCTTCTATTCTGTTTATGGATTCTGGATTGCAAAATAATCCAATAAGAGGTGCAAAGGAACACCTTCAAGCTTGTATAAGGAAGAAATAGCTTGGACTTGGGCCCCAGGTTCAACTGACTTTGAATTTCTTTGCTGAGCCCCCTGGCAATGTTAACAAGTTATGAAAACACTGTGGACACTAGCTGCTCTTGTTACCTGAAAAATGTGCACAGTAATATAATGAACTAAAGATTAAGGCATGTAAAGTAGCTAGCCCCGAATCAATTGTCGAGAATCTTTGTGAGTCCCTTTCTTCTCCCTCCCTTCATTTGGAAATGACAGAGATGACTTATGATTTGAAGTTTCTTCGGAGAGGGACATGGAAGAAAACAGGCCCAGGGTGAGAAGCTGGGAGGCCAAGCTCAGTCTGTCGGAGAGGATTGAGATGTGTGGCCTAGCCCCATCCTGAGTTCTGGTAATGGCCATTGTCGAGAATCTTTGTGAGTCCCTTTCTTCTCCCTCCCTTCATTTGGAAATGACAGAGATGACTTATGATTTGAAGTTTCTTCGGAGAGGGACATGGAAGAAAACAGGCCCAGGGTGAGAAGCTGGGAGGCCAAGCTCAGCCTGTCAGAGAGGATTGAGATGTGTGGCCTAGCCCCATCCTGAGTTCTGGTAATGGCCCAGAAAGAACATAGGTTGGTGCTTTTACACAAGGCCTATACTGGGCAGTGCCATGCAAAGGTTCTCAAACTTGGTCCTCAGGGTTCTTGTTATCTGGTTTCTTGAAAAAGGGAACCAATAAAGACTGAATATGGCTGGGGTTTGGATGAAGCCTGCTCCCCAAGGGTGGCCAGGAGGGCTAAGCAGGGGAGGAAACCCTCCCAGGACAGGGGATGGAGCTGTAGAGTTCAGGACCGGTAGGTCCCAGAAAGTGTGACAAAGGGCTGGGATAATTCAGAGCCCTTGCTGTCTCCTCAGTGGGGTCTTGATGTATCATTTTGGTTCAATCATCATGTACCCACTGAGCTCAAAGCAGTTGTAGGACTTGGGGAAGCAGTTGGAGGACATTAAGAGCATGAGCTGCAAGTTGATCCCTGGGTTGGAATCCCCCTGAGGAACATTGTGCTGTCAGGCCAATGATTTACCCCTGTCTTCTGATACATGTCTATCAGGTGTGGAGAACACTTAACCTCCAGAGTGCTGTAGCAAAGATACAGTTATTAGGGTGCTTTCAACAGTGCCAGAGTGGGGCAGATCAGTTGCTTAAAGACTAATGGGAGTTACTCCAAGTTGATCAAAGGCCTGGTCCCCAGCAGCTGTGTGAGTCTTGTCAAGGCAAGGATAGTGTCCAGTGGAGCCCAGACTCAGTTTCTAGTCCAGTCTGGTGGGATGGAATTTGAGGAGCCCAAGTTGCCTCTCAAGGCTTCTCTGGTTCCACACTGGCTTTTTTCCTTATGTCTTTTCATTTAAGGACAGACAGTAATGCAATGGGTTGACCTCAGCCTCACAACCACAACAGCAGAGGACCACAGACTTGGAGAAATGGAAATAATGAAAATTTGAGAAATTGAAATTTACAAAATTTGAATTGCAGCAAAAGTGCCCAAGAGATCAGTAAATCCAAGTCCACAGTTCTTCCATTTGTAGTTCTGAGAACTGGTCAGGTCCAGTGCAGTGATCTGACTACAAAGTCACAGGCAAGGTCAAGGCAAGACTAGAATCCACATCTCCTGGGAATTTTAGGAAAAAAGCACATCTGGTCAGCCCCAGTCAAAATCATTGGTTTTTTATGGATGATAACACCAACGCCCTGTGAACAGACTTCCTTATTAAATTATATTTGGAAAGACATCAACCAAATATACTCAGAGTAATTAAAGGGCATTCTTCAGTGGCCCTCGTATATAAGTGTTGATTTTAACTTGCTTTCTATCAGAGAGAAAAAAATGAGTTGCTATGCAGCCCAGGCTGGCCTTGGTACGGTAGCTCAAAAGGTAGCTGCTGAGAGTTACAGCTTGCCTGCCCTGAGCTGTTTTTCTTTTAAAGTTAATAAAACTGTTCTAAGAACAAAAGTAAAGGAATGAAGAAGGGAGGGAGGGAGGGAGGGAGGGAGGCAAAAGAAAAATAAAAGCAGGTTCTTACTGGCAGCTGTTACTCAAAATGAACACTAGAGGTCTCCACTGCCATGTTTTGGCCTAAAAGGACAGTCTTCCGTAACAGTCCTGTGTGCTAACTGTCTCAAGACTGTTAAACATAGCCTTTAAAATTCAAGGCAAACCCAGAGCATGTTCTTTACTGCTTTGGGAGCTTCGTTTTTACCAGATGTCCATCCCTACGCTAATATCCTGACGGCGCTTTGCCTGGAAGCGTAAATTTGACACAGGAGAACTGTCTAGGTCAGTGTTCAGTGATGACCCGGTGGCAGCAATGGAAAATATAGGACACTCCCAAAAACCGCCTCCCAAGAAAAATGTTTCCACATACTGCATATTGTGTTGTGGCTAAGAGGGGTCCTGCCGCCAAGAGCTGGGACAGAAGGGCATTATTTGAAAGTTAAATAAAAACCGCCTCCCAAGAAAAATGTTTCCACATACTGCATATTGTGTTGTGGGTAAGAGGGGTCCTGCCGCCAAGAGCTGGGGCAGAAGGGCATTATTTGAAAG
>NW_008360326.1:10231455-10270391 GCF_000622305.1 Nannospalax galili | reverse complement strand
CAATGACTGGCACAGCAAACCATATTGGAGCATATGGTATAGTAGCGGCACTTTAATCTTGGAGATGATCAACAGCTACCTAATTGGATTTAAAGCCCACTCAGTGGGAGGAAACTCATGTCTGGTACTGTAAACAGCCAAATACACATGGCTGGATATGTCATAGATCTTAGAGGAAACTCCAAGACTGTCACATCCCTAGACAAATATAATTTCTTGCTATGTGAAAAATATGGATCCTTAAATTTATGGACAAGTAACCCAGTCATCACCCATCAAAGAAGCTTCTATTTCAAGAGACAGAGATAATTACAGAGTTCCACAACCGGTCACATACGGAGAGTGTGAATTTCCCAAGTCTAAGTGGTACATCTAGGAGACAACCTCTGCACCTAAGGCTCATGGAACATAGAGCAAGGGATGAAGAGAACACTCATGCATCTTTCAGTTCTCATCAATGAAGCTCTGTCATGCAACAGAGGGCCAGGAACACAAAAGGCCACAAATGGCCAAAACACAGAGAATAAGAGTCCGCAGAGTGTGGGTCCTTGGACAGGACTCCTATATTAAACTCTACCCAACCAGGGCTCAGGGACCATTGAGGGAGAGGGGGGCAGAAAGATCGTTAGAGCCAGGGAAGAGGCGCATGACCATACAGAAATAGCTCTACAGGCGCCTGGGACCCTTCTCATACAAACCTATAGTAATGGTGTCAGCATGCACAAGACCCACGCAAACTCAAGCAGACAAAAACCCCAGTATAGAACTGAAGTGGAAATGAACAGTTCTTAGTTGAAGAACTACTGGCAGTTAATGACTGCTGGGTGAGGAAGAGCTGATCTTTTTAAAGGGAGAGTCTCTAAATAGGTGGACTAGATCCCAGTGGTTGAACTTGCACTGAGTGACATCTGGGGACACTAACTTGATGTGATAGCCTTAACACAAATGACAGAAGGTGTGAACTCCGGTGGAGAGGGGACTATGGGAGAAGGGGGTATAAAGATGATTTCCCATATGAAATATACAAAAATTCAATAATTTTTTTTAAATTGGAGCATATTAAAAATCAGAGTATGTTCTTTACAGTCATTTATATTTAAGACTGAAGTTTGCCCTCCATCTTGAATCTGATATTCTAAACCAAGGCAGCCTTGGGCGTCACTTCTAATCAGGGAGTTGACTGTGAGACAAATCACTGAGTATTTGGGATACAGTGAACAGAAAAATAACTCACTGTGGAACTTGTTGAATGAGTCAGAGAGGGAACATCAGAACTCAAAGTCTACTGCCAGTCCTACTTAGCAGACATGATCCAAGTTTGTGCTGGTCTAAGACGGTACTTTACAAACTTCGGTATCAACCATGTGGTTAACTTTTATTAAGTGCTTACTGGATAGCAGGCACCTTAGTAAGCACTTCTCAGGTACCAGTGTAACTGATTCTCAAAGCTATGAGGCAGGTGCTGCTGTTGCTTTCATTTACAGATGACAGAGCTTGGGCAGAGCCAACAGGTGGTGAAGCAAAATCAAACCAGAGCTTTACAGTAGTCTGAGGTTACCACCGCCTCACTGTGAGCCTCTTGACAAATCCCCACCAGTGTTTCTCTGGGCCAGTAGAACTTGGCGGAAAAGTCGTAGCATGTTCCATCTGTGATTCCGTACAGAGCAAAGTTTGAGGCTCACTGACTCTGGAGAAAGAGGTCAGAGTTCTCACGGTTTCTCCAAGGCATCAGCAGGGTGATTGAGTTCTTTTTCCTAGTTAGGGAGACTCTGAACCATGCATGGAATGGCAATGCCATGGCTCAAGGTAGAGGAAGAGGCATGAACATCATATGCAGGACAGGAGACTCTTCCGAATTGTCATATGGGCTGGAGATGTACCTTAGAGGCAGAGCACTTGTCTAGCATATGCAAAGCCCTGGATTTGATCCCTAGTCCCACAAGAAAAGTCCCCTTGCCCAGAATCTGTCCCACAATGAGGAGAGGTTTGTGCTATGATTCACATGTTGGATGTCAAAGGTCTATGTGTTAAAGGTATAGTACTCTAGGTGGGTCTATTGGGAGGTCACGGGATCTTTAAGAGATAGGGCTAGTCAAACCCCAAAGGTCATTGTGGGTATGCCCTTGGATGGATTGTGGGGACCCCAGTCTCCTCATCTTTCATTTTTGCTTCCTGGCTCACAGAGTGAGTCATTCTCTGTGCCACACTTGCCCACTGTATTGTACCCCTTCCTCATCCCAAAGCAATAGGACCACTTGATAATGATCTAGAACCTCTAATAAGCCAAAACTAACCTCTATTTGTAAGTTACTTATCTCAGTTTCTTTGTTTGAGACAGGGTCACACTATGTATTCAAGTCTTAAACTTGACGTCCTCCTGACTGAGCCTCCACAGTACTGGAAATACAGGTACAAGTTACCATACCCAAGTTAGTCTGTTTTTCTGAGCTAGTCTTATATTCTAGTCCAGGCTGTCCTTGAACTGACTATGTAGCCCAGGATGGCCTTAACCCTATGATGATCCTCCTGACTCAGCCCCCTGGGTACTGAGATTATAGGCATATACTTCTATCCCAGCATAGTGAGAGGGACTTAACATGTTTCACCATTCTGAGTCTCAATTTCCCCCAGTATAGAGGAGTAGTAACATAGGTAGAACATCTGGAACAGTCTCAGGACTGAAATGAGTGGTGAGAGAAGAGACAAGGGAGAAGGCAGAGAGAGTGGTTTAGAAACCAGATAGAGGGACCCTGACTACAGGGAAACCACCACTGAATGAATTCCCAGCCACTGGCTTCACCCAAGACAAACTGCCAGATCAGAAGGGCAGAATGTTTGTTTTAGAGACAGATGGATAACCAGTACTTAATAGTTCTGATGGCTTGATACTGTAAGGACAGAAATTAGAAGGTAAACATATTTTCTCACTCAGATTTTTGGATGGAAGAGACAGAAAAGCTACTGCCATTTTCTCAGGTAACAGAGGCTGAGGAGGAAGCTCAGTGGCCCTGCACTTACTGAGCATGCGTAAAGCTGATGGTTTGATCCTTAGCACCACAAAACAGTACATTGTAATATGTTTCAGAAAAAGGTATTTTAATATGCTTGCAGGATAGCATCTTCATAAAGTTCATACTAATTAAAATTTACTAGTAATAATGGCAGCTGTAATTATTGAGTACAGATCATTTAATGCTGCCAGCATCTTTAGGTTGTATAAGAGTTGTTATTTCCATTTTGTAGATGAGGAAATGGAAGCACATGAGGTCACCTGGCTGGTAGGAGAGACTGAATGGTTACTGTAGGCATCTGGCTGCCCACATCCCTCTCTTGTGAGACCAGCTCAGAGCTAGCACAGGTCTGCGGAGCTGCATCATCCTAGACAAGGATTTGTTCTCAACCCTTTCCCTGTCTCATGTCACCTGAGGGCTAAGTGACTCTATTCTGGCCCTCTTCCCACTCTGCTCTAGATTTTATATTCCTACCCTGAAGTTCAGTTCCTTGTCAAGCACGTGAATTTACCCAGTGCCTCTGCACGTCATGCTCAGCCTTCACACAGTCATATGACTGCAAGGAGAATTTATCTAGATGCTCCAAAACTAAAGACCTCTGACTACTACAAGCACCAGGGCTGACACTCTAAGTATGTGAATTTAAGTATCACCAGCCAGGTTGGGGTGGCTCATGCCTATAATCACAGCTACTTGAACAGCAGCTAAAGCAGGCAGATTATGATTTCGAAGCCAGTCTGGCCTTGTATCCCCAAAATAAAATAGATAAAGACATAAATATAGATCAAGAAATCGGGTAGAAGCTGAGCTGGTGGCACACCTTTACTATCAGCACCAGGAAGGCAGGGGTAGGTAGATCTCTGTGAATTTGAGGCCAACCTGGTCTAGATAGCTAGTTCTAGGCCATCCAGGGCTACAATTCTGTCTCGAAAGAATCCCATAGGAAGTTCCCCATGTCAGATATTAATGTGGCCACACTGGTTGAAGTCAAACCTGAGGCCTTTCATATGAGGCTGTCTCCCCTACACACCTCCAGCTCTGGCCCCGATGTCTCTTCTAGGTTTTGGGAGATTCATACGTATTGTCTACAACTTGGACTTGTACTCGTCACAACTTTCCAGAAGCTATGAGACTTTCCAGAGAGTGGTAATTATTTGAACACTCAGAATTCCACAGTATGAAGGCTATAGGAAAGGACGGAATGGTAGCAAAGTCAGGGCAGGGTGTAGTGATGCTAATCCTCTAAAAACAAGACCTGGGGTGAGGAAGTCCACTAGCAGTGTTCAAAAATGCAGAAATACCTTCTAGATTCTGAAAATAAGATGAAACTCCCTTGGCCTCATCTTCTAACAGCCACCCTCTTTCTCTGCTGCCCTCTGTTGTAACCCATTACCTCAGGATTAAATCAGAGCTGGTCCTCACATGTGACTATGTTCCAGTGGCTTTGAAGGCACTAACAGCACCTGTGACCCTGACATGGTGCTTTTTTTTTTTTTCCACTGTGACTGTAGTTCCCAGCTGATATGTCACGCACACCCGCACACTGTTTTTTTTCTTTTCAGTGTAGCCATGATAACCATCAGCATGCATTTCTGAGGTACATTGTAGTCAACAACACTAAACAGATGAGAAAGTCAGGAGCTGCTCCTTGGGAGGCCGACTTATCTTCAGTTTAGTTAGCCTTTAACCAGACGCCCACAATGGGCTCTGTTCTGAAGCAAAGACCTGTTTATTTCCCAACAGGTTCTGTTTAATGACTACATGAAAGTCTGTTTGCAGATTCCAAAGATTATTGGTAAGAGTTCAATAGGCATCAGAAATGATTTTATGGCTACAGAGACAAAGACACCCTATCTACGTTTGGCTGTGCATTCCTTTTCTTTTCCAAGACAAGGGGATATTTGTAGTATGATAAAACATCAGTGTTTAGAGATCAACTGGATTAAGATACCACTAAACCTTTTAGGCAATAACTGTGGAGACTTTTGTGCCATTCTTTAATAATTTCACATCCTTACTGACCTGCTATGTCTGTATGAATCTCTCAGGTCAAGGAGATGGGAGACCAGATTGCTCTCAGTTGTATGTATGCCGTTAAGTGTGTTGGTGTTACCTACTGACAATGAACAAACCTAACTTATGAATGGACCAGCCTTGGCATTTCCCTGGAATGGATGCACCATGGAGAACATGCAGGGTGATGGCCAACCTGAGGCATCTGACTTGCTGACTTTGCCCCCTTCCTCAAGGATCTGTCTAGTCCCCACCATAACTCTGGCTCTGGGTTTTGTGCCCCTCCATCTGTAAGGCAGATTGAAAAGAAGGCATGTTGTAAACACTCATGCAGAAATGGAAACAGTTCAACAGCTTGCATGCTGCTTTCCTAGTTGGTTAATTTTTATGGACAATTTGAGCATAACCTAACTGAAATGAGCCTCTGTAAAGTGCTGTAAGTTGATCTGCATGCTCGTGTGTGCATGTGCGTGTGTGTGTGTGTCTGTGCATAGATATTAAGTCACACAAACACACCAAATCTCTCTGCCCAACTGATTACCAGCTGCTTCTCAAGTCTAAAAAATGTATCAAAATTCCCACTCGATGGGCACTTGGTAGTTTGAGCAGTTCCTTCCAGTATTATGTCCCTATGCCCTGCAGCCAAATCCCCTCTCAAATTAATCTTCAAGTATGGCTTTGCTCCAGCCACACCACCCCTTGCCTTCACTCTTTCAATCCTCATCTTGACTCAAAATCCTTCAGCACATCCTCCTTGTCTAACCTTCTTCACTGGCCTACGTGTCCTTTAAAGACCAGCCCAAGCCGACACTTGTAACTTTGGAATATCCACTATCCTACCTTCCTCCACATTCCAGGAGGGGGAAGACAGAATCAGGCCAAAGACCCAACTGGAGCATGATAAGACTTAGAGGTTTGGATGATGAAGGGGATTCAGCAAAGGCAAAGGGTCTAGAACGAGAAAGCAGAAGGAGCACTTGCTGGAGAATGGTGCTTCCTGATGGGAGTAGGGAGCAGTTCAGGTGTGAAATGAGGAATGAGTGCTATCCATGGGCAGAAGCCTCAGGGAAGAAGGCTGAGCAGCATTCAGAGAAGCAGAGGGAACCAGGCACTGCAGAGGGCAGTGGAGAAAGAGGGTGGCTGTTAGAAGTTAAGATGAGGCCAAGGGAGTTTCATTTGGTTTCAGAAGCTAGAAGGTATTTCTGTGTGTTTGAACACTACATGGGGATGATCCCTTAAATGAGAAAATGACAGTGAATCTGCATCTCTCAATTTTCATCAATGGAACTCCCTCCTGCAACAGAGGGCCAGGAACACAAAAGGTCACAGATGGCCAAAGCATAGAGAGTAAGAGTCTGCAGAGTGTGGGTCCTTGAACAGGACTCCTATATTAAACTCTACCCAACCAGGGCTCAGGGACCATTGAGGGAGAGGGAGCGGAAAGATTGTTAGAGCCAGGGAGGAGGTGCATGATCATACAGAAATAGCTCTACAGGCACCTGGGACCCTTCTCATACAAACCTACAGCAATGGTGTCAGCACGCAAAAGACCCATGCAAACTCAAGCAGACAAAAACGCAGCATGGAATTGTGGAAATGGGCAGCAGGCCCCAGTCTTAGCTGAAGAATTATTGGCAGCTGATTACTGCTGGGTGAGGAAGAACTGATCTTAAAGGGAGGGACTCTATATAGGCTGACTAGATCCCAGTGGATAAACTTGCACTGAGGGACATCTGGGGACACTAACTTGACATGATAGGCCTTAACAGGTGACAGAAGGTTGTGGGTGAAGGCTATGGGAGGGTGCCAATGCGTAAGGGGATATGAAGATGATTAAGATGTTCTGTATAAAATACACAAAAATTCAATTAAAAATTACAAAAAAACCCTTCAACCCCCCCTGCCACCCACCCCCAAACGATAGTGAATCACAGTGGCAATTGCTGAGTTAGACTTTGCCTTTGTGAAGGAGGGAGGAACAGGGCACTCAGTGGAAGGGGTCACACAGATGCCTGTTCGTTGTTGTGACAGTAGGGAAGGACAAACGGGAGAGCAGGGATAGTGAGGCAAAGACTGGGGCACTTGGTGTTTTGGAGAGGAGGAAATCCTTTTTTGATTGCTTTTATTTTCTCAGGAGGAAGTTGAGAAGGAAGATGTAGAAACAGTCCTTCACAGGGAGAGGAGAAAGTAAGGGAAGGAAGTGAAATTATCAGGGAGCCTCAGGCCATGGAAATTTATGTGCAGAACTCAAAGTGAGTCCAGCACCATGGTAGCTTTTCTCCAGTTAAATTCAGCTGGGACTTTTTTATGTTGACATTTGTTCTCAACCCAAGAGTTACATGGGTTGGGGCTGGAGAGATGACTCAGTAGATAAGAGCACTGGCTGCTCCTTCAGAGGACCCAGGTTCAATCCCCAGCATCCACATGGCGGCTAGCAACCATCCATAATTCCAGTTCTGTGGGATCCGACACCCTCTTCTGACCTCCTCAGGAACTGCATGACACAGGTGCCTCTACCTACATGCAAGCAATACACTCAAACATATGAAAAAAGGAGTTCCGTGAGTTTTCATTGCTGGTGAGAATATGGTGAAAAGAGAGTTAATTAGGATAAATTGGTCAGCTTGCTTATACTTACTTATACAGACAGATATTGAGGACTTACAAAGGTCTACACTTTAAACTAGTACCTTGAATTTTATGAATTATCCTGATGTAACCAAAATCTTGGATACATGTTTTCCATTGTCATATTTGTACAAACTAGAAACCATTTCTTTACTTATAAAGACTTATAAAGACATAGACTCCAGAGATTCTTCAGTTGTAGTATTTGTAAAACTGTGAAAAATCTCCATACTGAATTACAAGGACAAAAATACTACAAATTATATTATTCAGTTATATGGAAACAGAGTGTGATAGCCCAAGACTGGACCATTATATGCTCTTAAAATATTATTTTTTTTAAATTAGAAAACAACCAGAGGAAATTCTCACAATGTAACAGTATATGAAAACTCCATTACACTGTCTTCACCAGGCCACCACACTCTTCTCACCTGAAGTCTCCTAGGCGCCCTACGAGGCTCCCTGCATCTTTTCTCTCTACTATCTCTTCCATTCAGCTTACCACACTACAGCAAATGGGGTTTTTACTGAACGCATTCAAAGCACATTATTTTTCTGTTATGTGAGCTCTAAACGGTCTCCCATTTCTTGGATTCCGTTCTGAAATCTTGACCTGGCCTGTAAGAGCTTGTGTGATCTGTCCCTGCCTCAACTCCGGCTTTTCCAGCTCAAAACCCTTGTTCAGGCATGCGTTTCCTCCACTTCTGGGGCTCTTCACTCTTGCCCCTTCCTGTCCAGCTGAACTCTTACTCATTTCTTGGGTCACAGTTGACACATCTCTGCCTCCAGAAACCTTTAAAAAAATTTTTTTGTTTTTTATTATAAATATTTTATTATTTTTATATTATGAGTGTTTTACCTGCACGATATAAGTGAACCTGGAGTTACAGATAGTTTTTAGCCACCATGTGGGTGCTGGGAATCAAACCCAGGTCCTCTGCAAGAGCAGCCAGTGCTCTTAACTGCTGAGCTATCTCTCCAGCCCCAGAAACCTCTTCTGACTTGTTTATGTTCAAAATCAGTTTGGTCACAAGTAATGTTCTAAACTGATACAAGTAACCAGGAAGTTCAGGCTTGAGCCAGGCCTCAAATATGTCAACAGGGCTTGATCATTTCTCTATCAGTTTACCCAATATTCTTTTTTAAAGATATCTTTTATTTATTCTTTGACAATTGTATACATGTTGTCTTAGTCTGTTTTCTATTGCTGCAACAAAAACACTAACCAAAAGCAGCTTGGAGAGGAAAGAGTTATTGCATCACCACTAAGATGAAGCCAAGGCAGGAGCTGAAGCAGAGACCATGGAGGAGCGCTGCTTACTGGCTTGCTCTGGTTGCTTGGGCTCAATGTGCTTTCTTTCTTTTTTTTTTCATATTTTATTTATTATTTTTTAGGTGTATGTGCCTGCATGTAGGTAAGTGCACCCGTGTCATGCAATGCCAGTGGAGGACAGAAGAGGCTATCAGATCCCCTGGAATTGGAGTTACAGACAGTTGTTAGCTGTCATGTGGGTGCTGGCATTCAAACCCGGGTCTTCTGCAAGAACAACCAGTGTTCTTAATCACTGAGCCATCTTTCCATCCCCTCAATGTGCTTTCTTATACAACCCAGGACCACCTGCCCAGGGGTGGCACCATCCACAGTGGGCTGGGCCCTCCCACATCACTCAACAATCTAAAAATGCCTCACAGACATGCCCTCAGGCAAGCCCTATAGAGGAAATTCCCCAACTGAGGGTCCCTCTTCCCAGGTGTGTCAAGTTGACAGCTGGAGCCAGCAAGCACACATGTATATGATGTATCTTGATCATATCCACCCCCAACTTCTCCCCACTTTCTCCAGACAAACTCCCACCTTTATATTCTTTCCTTTTTTTCTGATTGGTTTTCCTCAGTATTTTTATTTATTTGTTGAATTTCTCTTCTCTTTCTTATTTATTTATTTATTTATTTATTTATTTATTTATCTTTTTGAGACAGAGTCTACCTGTAGCCACAGCTGGCCTGGAACTCTGTAGACCAGGCTGGCCTTGAACTCACAAAGATCTGCCT
The DNA here is from genome assembly GCF_000622305.1 of Nannospalax galili. NCBI lineage: Eukaryota > Metazoa > Chordata > Mammalia > Rodentia > Spalacidae > Nannospalax > Nannospalax galili. The sequence continues at coordinate 10,260,684 of NW_008360326.1, read as the reverse complement.
GCCTCTGCCTCCCGAGTGCTGGGATTAAAGGCGTGTGCTACCACACCTAGCCTCTTTCATATTTATACCACCTTCCTTATTTTATTCAACTGTTTGTGTTCTCAATCAGGATTTCATTTTCTTCTCTGAGTTTTTTGAACATACTTATAATCATTCTGTTGAGTTCTCTGTCTGGGATGTCAGCTATCTCACTCTCACTAGATGTCATGTCTTCTTGATTTTTTTTCATGTTTCTTTTTTATTATTTATTATTTTTATTTTATGTGTATGAGTGTATTGCTTGCATGTATGTAAGTACACCCATGTCATGTAATGCCTTCAGAAGTCAGAGGAGAGGTCAGAAGAAGGCGTCAGATCCCCTGAAACTGGAGTTAGGACAGTTGTTAGCTGCCATGTGGGTGCTGGGAATTGAACCCAGTTCTCTGCAAGGGCAGTCAGTGCTCTTAAACTGCTAAGCCATCTCTCCAGCCCCAATTTTTTTCATGTTTCTTATACTGCATTGGGATTTATGCACCTGATGCTATTTCTTTTTTCTTGGTTTTTTTTTTTTTTTTTTAAATCAGCTACATAGTCTTTCAGTTGAAATATTCACAGTGTTTATGTGGGACTCAGTTGTGGCAGAGTTGAGTGTGAGTATGTAGTTCGGAAAATAGTTCCTCAGTCCAAGAGCTCAAGGTACCTGGAATAAACTATTATTTCCTGAGCAGCATATTAACTGTGAGAGCAACAAGCTGCTTGGTATTGCTGCTGTTCAAATGTGCTATTAGTCAACTGATAATGGCCCCTTTGACTTCAATAGCTTCTAGAGGACAAATAACCAAGGAATGTAGGAAGCATGCTCAGATTTTGGTTAATAAGGTTAGGAATAGGAAGGAAGTAGTGTGCGTAAGGATAAAATTTAGCTATTAGACCAACTTTGATTTTCTTTAGGTATTTTATTTCATTTTATGTGTATGAGTGTATTGCCTGAATGTATGTAAGTACACCCATGTCATGCAATGTCTGAGGAGGTCAAAAGAAGGTGTCAGATCCCCTGGAATTGGAGTTATAGATGGTTGTTAGACAATCATGTAGGAATTGAACCTGGGTCCTTTGTAAGGGCAATTAGTGCTCTTAACTACTGAGCCATCTCTCCAGCCCCTAGATCAACTTTGAAATGAAAAAGGCGAAGAAAAAAAAAAAAAGAGGTTTAGGTAGGAGGAGAATGTTGGGAAACCAATAAGGTCCACAGATTTTAGAGATTGTTAAAGCTATGGAAGATTATAATTAAGAACTGAAAAGAGGAGGGGATGGGACGAGAGAAAGAAGATGCAGGAGTAAGAGGGGGCAGGTGTGAGATGTGGCTGGAGTACAGTAATTAATGCCCTACAGAAACATAAGCAGCAGTTCTAAAACCTAACAACAATACGCAAACAAAAACAAGACTACCCTGAGACATAGATGCAGGGAAATTAAATAATAGAAAGTAAGAAACAAAAGGAATACTTAGGAAATAGATTTCTGGCACAGCTGCCCCGAATTGAAAGGTGAAGTTCTCAGATCCCCCCTGCTCTAGCAGGCTCCACACGTTACAGTACAGTTCCTGCTTCCAACAGTTCATGGTGTCCTCCCTAAGGGGCCTGAAGTCTGCAGAAGTGACAGTCACTGAGGCCAAACCACCTTACCTGGTCTAAGGTTCTTGATGCTGGCTCTATCCTTCTGGTGGTGAAGGGGCTGCAGAGCTCCAGCTTCCTCTTCCATGCATATCTTAACAAGGAGAGTGGAAGTACTTCTCCAAGAGAAATCCCCACCTGTCCCAGGTTTCTGTCTTCTTAGTTTGGGTCTGGACTCTGGGCCTGTGAGTATTTTATAAGCAATAATTATTGCTACAGAAAGGCAAATTTCTGATCAACATGGATTGGGTCACATGCCATCTCTAAAGTTCCCTATGTTCCTAATTAGGAATTATAGGAGGTCGAGGGAATGGATCTTGGAGAGGCAAGCAGCAAGTGTTTGGAAGGAATTTCTTTCTTATGTGTCTGCATGGTACCTGATCCTCTCCTGTCATACTATTTGTGATAGCTACACATTTATGTAAGCGATTGTTTGCTGAATGTGTCTTCCCCGGCGTGCTGTAACTCACTTAAAAGTTTACATTTATTTATTTGTTTATTTATTGTGCCGCTCTGTGTATCAACATGTATACGGGTGTGCATGTGCTATGGTGTGAATATGGAGGTCGGAGGACAACTTTCAGGAGTCAGTTCTCTCACCACGTAGGTCCCAAGGATCAAACTCAGGTCATCAGGCTTTGCAGCAATTGCTCTCACCTGCTGTGTTACCTTGCTGGCCCTGTACACTCGCTTTGAGAGAGACCACAGTTCTTTTTTTGACTATATTCAGTGCCCAGTGCAGTTCTTAGTGCAGAATAGATGTTCAAAGTAAGTTTGTTCAATAACTATGACACTAAAAAATAAAACAGTGGGCTACAAGGCAGCACATGTGGTGGTTTTAGTCCACCCATACTGCTATAACAAATGTCCTGAGACTGTGTAATGGATAAAGAGCAGAAATTACTCTGGAACTCAGAGTTCCAGAATACAGGGTTAACATGCCAGTAGTTTTGGTGTTTGGTGAGGGCCCTGTGTCTGTTCTAAGGTGAAGCTTTGACTACTTCTTACTCCGGAGGGACTGATGTTATGCTTTACATGATAGATAGGACAGAAGGTCAAAAGGATGCTAAACTAATTCTCACCAGCTTTTTTTTTCTTTTATAAGGATAAGCCCCTATGATTTAATTATATTATCAAAGATCCCACTTCTATTTTTGTTTAAAACAGAGTCTCACTCTGTAGCCCTTTGCTGGTCAGATATTCACTCTGTAGCCCTTGGTGGCCAGATATTTACTCTATAGCCCAGGTTATCCTGCTTTAGTCTTCTAAGTGCTGGGATTGCAGATGTACAGGCACAATGCCTGGCTAAAACCCCCATAACCTTATTCTTATGGGTTGGGGTTAAGTTTCAATATAAATTTGAGAAAGGATACATTTAAACCATTGGAATAGGATTCTAATTTTTATTTTAAAAATGAAACCTCTTAGCTAGGCAGAATGATATCTGTCTGTAATCTCAGCATTCAAGAGGCTGAAGTACAGGGAATGACAGTTCAAGGATCGTCTGGGTCACTCTGTGAGGCCCTATCTCTAAAACAAGAAATATAAAAGCATGAGCTTTTTTCTCTCCCTGTCTGTTTCTAGAGAACACGGACCTGCAAGGAAAGGTAGCAAACACAGCTGGTATTTCTTGGAGGCAGAATTAAGAGTGAGGTGTTAACAGAACACTTGAATGTATTCTCCATATTTACACTGAACCTATACTATTTTATGACTGAACAATTTCTGAATGTATTTGGTAGAGCTTTTCCACTTAGAATAACTGTCTGTCTTGTTTTGCAAAGTAAAGGGGTTCCTAAGGAAGGTTGATGTATTAGTTACTGTTCTGTTGCTGTGATAAAATACCATGACCAAGACAGCTTAAAGAAGGAAAGGTTCACAGTTCCAGAGGGATAAGAGTCCATCATGGCTGGGGAGGCCTGGCAGGAGACAGCTCTAGCTGAAAGCTGAGAGCTCATATCTTTAAGCACTCCAAGGAAGCAGAAAGAGCAACTGGAAGTAGGGTAAGGCTATGCACTCTCAAAGCCCACCCCCAGTGACAAGCTTCCTTTAGCTAGGCCATACCTTCTAAATGTTCCATGATCTTTCCTAAACGACATCGTTTAGTGCTTAAATACTTGAGCCTCTGGGGGATGCTTCTCATTCAAACCACCATAGCTGGAAACTAAGTTTCACCATGATCATAAATTCCTTGATACCACACAAGGGTTACTGGAGAGGCCGCCTGCCTCCACATTAATAGGAGAGCAAAGAAAACAGAAAGCAGAGCCAGGACCCAATTACACATGCCTGTCACTGTGCAGCTGCCTCCTAAGCCAACTTTGAAGTTGGCTTTTCCTTTGCTTCTCTTGTTTTATACTTGTGGCTTGATTGCCCTCAGCTTCTAGACTGTTAATACTTTGAATTCTTATCATTTTGTCTTACTGTCTCTTTCTAAGTTGTTCTTCCCTGCTGTGAATGCAGGGCAGCTCTCCTGCGTCTTCTCTGTGCCTTTGATTATCTAAAGAGTAAAACTCCTAAGTCAAGCTGATCGAAAAGTCCCGATGAGGCATGACACAGAATCACATGCACAAGTTCAGAAACACCTAAGCTGAAACATTGGCTTTGGGCTTAGTTAACACACTTTGAGCCCCAAGCCCTCTGGGGTCTCCCCAGGGGCTCGTCTCTGCAGGGGAACATCTCCAGCTACTGGATCTCTGGGTCTTCCCTAAGGTGGACCTGCCTGTTGATAGCCTTGATATGGAGCCAGGAGTTCAAAAGAGAGCAGGCACGATGGAATAGGACTCAGGAATTCAAGGGGCCAAGGCAGGAGCAAGAAAAGTTCAGGGGCTGGGGTTGGATGTGGTGGCATACACTTTTAATCCCAGCACTGGGGAGGTAGAGGCAGGAGGATCTCTGTAAGTTCTAGGCCAGCCTCATCTACATTTTGAGTTTCAGACCAGTCAGGGCTACATAGTGAGGCCATCTCAAAAACATTGAAAAAAAAACATTAAAAAAGGAGGTTCAAGGCCTATCTGGGGCTACAGAGTGAGTTCAAAGCCAGCTTGAGTCCCTCTCAAAATAAAAAGTAAAAAGAAGGGTGAGGATGTAGCTCAGTGGCAGAGCTCTTGCCTTGTGCGTGTGAGGTCCTAGGCTCGATCCTCAATACTGAAAAGAAAGGAGGGAAGGAAAGATAGGACAGAAAAACCAAACTAAAAGCTGCAATCGGGCATCCCAGAACACACTGCTTCTCCCTGCTGTGATGTGCTGATGCTTCTCAGGAATCAGCCTGGATCCTGATGCCTTCATTCTGGCTCACCTCTGCTTCTTACTAGCTGAGCCTGCTTTGATCTTGCCACCTCAGAGCCTGAGGCAGCTCATCTGTATAGCAGTACCCTGGGCTCAGCGCCTCCATTCACGTTTTGATGGCAGATAAGATAACCTACTCAAAGTGTTTAGCTGACTGCAGGCTTCCTTCTTAGGGTGACTTTGGGTGTGCTTTGAGAATGTGGAGAGAAGCCACCTAGACAGCAGAAGCCCAAGGCAGTGTCCACTCCTCACCTCAGCAGGGTCAGAAGGAAGGCAAAGAGCTTGTGGTTTCTGTTAACCTCTAATCCCACCGTCTCCTACAGGGGCCATGTGCTGAGGGAACTTTCTCCCATTTTAATGATTGACCTAACTAAGTCTTAAGGCAAGGGCACTGAGATTTCTTTAGCTTCAAAGCTCATCTTTAGCAATTCTGTCTCTTTCCCACTATCAACAAAAACTTTCAAACAGAAGGCTCTGGGTGCTTTGCAATGGGCTCAGCAAGGTGAGTGGTATAGAGCAGGCCCTGCAGTGAAGTGAAGAAGGGAGCCCGCAGGGAAGAGAAGCACAATGGTTACTCTAGTTAGGTAAACCCAAAAAGCCAGCACAGGGAGGGAACACCGCCTGGGGACCAGAGTAGGATTTACAAAGCAAATTTCTGCGGTTCCCTCCTTTTTCAGCAGGCAAAACTACTCTGGCCGGTGTTTAACTGTTGTCAAATAATCTTCTTCCACACCTCTGTAAATGTCACACACCAGGTTGAATGGATTGTCAGACTATATGGCAACTGACCAGGGGATGTAGAGGCAGCCTGCTTTGTGGGAATTCTGATGTTGGAAGCTGTTGCCTCCTGGGTACCTTTAGTTTGATCTCCGGGGTCCCATTCCCACCTAAGATGCTCTGGCACTTAACTCCAGCCACAGAGGTCTTTGGTGTCTGTCCAAAAGGACAACTCCTTTCCTTTAGAGCACTGGCTTGTCTTTCTGGGTCTCCTGTCACCTCCCCATGGGGTAGCCTACTTGGCTAACATAGTAGTTGCCCTGTGTCTAACCCAGTAACAGGGGTCTCCTTAGCATTCACTGGGCTTTGCTGCAATGTATTCACTTGTTTATTATGTGCTCTCCCACAAGAGACTGTGAGCTCCAGGAGGAAGACACCCAGTGTGTGCTCAGTTCTGTCCCCAGGGTTCCCCCTATAGGGCCTGCACAAAGGAAAAAGGACAAACATTTGTGGCAGGAATACAGGAGTGGAGTTCTCTGTGTTCCTGTCCAGGGGGTCCTGGAGAGGACTTCCACTTATATGCCGGCCTAAGAGCCTTCCAGGAAAAAAAATCAGCCTTTTTAGAATCATTGTGTCTCTTTAGGTTAAAAAGCAGGAACCAGTCCACATTCACAAAAGGAACTTGCTGCTCAAAAACTCTGCTTACAGCTCTGGGGGTGGAGAATCCAAGCTGTACAGATGAAGGAGTCTAGGCTTAAAAATCAAGGGCAGGAGAAATAAGTGGAAAAGTCAAGCTCCCACACCATAAAACTTAGAGAACTTCAAAAGGGGGCCTGTTTAAAATGACCTATGTTCTTGGATTACAAGGTATAGTCAAAACAAACTGAAATGGGGCGGGGGCGTGAAAAAATTCACGTTTCTACTCTCAGAGCTGCCCTCTCTACGAGGTTCAGGACCAGACAGCCTTCAACAGGTGTAAAGGGAAAAAAGGATCTTTGCCAGGTCCAGGAACGTCTGTCCAGGGCATGAAGTATTCATTCCCGGGACAGAATCAGGGAAGCGGACGTCTTTCTCCCGGTGGGAAGTCCAGCGGGGTTCTGGCTCAGGAGCTGTGGGCTGCAGGTGCTGCCCAGTGCCCAGGCATGCGCAGGTGCATTGGCATCCGCAGGAGCCAGCACCCAGCCGGGCTCGGCGAGCAGAGGCCAAGGGGCTGGCCGAAATGCGAGGGCGGGGCGGGAGCTGGAGAGTGCGGAAAGTGCCGAGGAGGAGAAAGGGAGGGGAGGAAGGGAAGAAGGAGGAGTGCCAGGAGGAGGCCGGTGAAGAAGAGGAGGAATACAGGCGGAGAGGGCAGGGAGGAAGGATCTGGGGAGGAGCGCAGGGGAGGAGCGGAGCCTCGCGGGGAGGAGTCTGCAAACTTTCAGTTCAAGGGCATTGTGGGAAGCAGCCATGGTCTGAGACTGGCGCCTCACCTGTCAGCCTCAGGGGCTGCTGTGCTCGCCTCTGGCCCCTGCGTCGCCCGCGATCGTGATCGCAGCTCTCAGGACAGGGGCAGCGGCTGCGGCCACCATGGTGAGTGCGGGTGCTCATCCCGGGGGCACCCGCCGGGGCGATGCCGAGCGCGCTCCCGGGGACACCTGCGGCTCCAGGGCCGGGCCGGGAGGGGGTGTGGACCGAGCCTTGCTCGGGCCCCCGGAGTCACGCTCGCAGGTGGCCCTGATGCATAGCACAGTGCAGAGTTTCGGGGGGTGCGGAGACCCCTAGCTGCGATTCCCGCGGCTACCGGGCGCCCGGACTCCATTCATTCCCATCACCTTCCTTGCGCGCTTAGACTGTGCCAGGCTCGGTGCCAAGCGCGGAGCTGTCGCAGGGGACCAGGCGGAGCCCCTGTGCTCAGGGAGCTTACACTCTTAGCAGAGGACGCGGAGGGAAGACAGGTTAAAGTAAAGATTAACTCCCGAGCCTAGGGAGAGCTCCAAAGCTTCAAACAGCCGGCAGAGAAGCAACTTTTGATTTAGTGGCCTCTTTTGAGGAGGTGACATTTGATCTTTAGGAAATTCTAGAGGGGGCGCTGCTGGTAGAGGGGTGTGCAGAGGCAAGCAGGGAAAGGAAACTCTGGCTTCTGGTGGGAGAGGCGGGCGTTTCCAGATAAGGCAGGTCATCAAACGCCAAAGAAAAGTTTTGGTTTTTGTTTCACCCGTTTTAGCAAGAAAACCGACTTTATCTGTTCAGTGCTTTAAGGAGAGCTCTGGCTGATGATAGAGAATGGGCTGTGTGTGTTGAGGGCGGGAGGGGGGGCGGTGTCAAGATGGAACCAGGAGAGGAAAGTGGGTGTCCTGCTCGGCTGGGAGCAACACCTCAGGCTCCTCTTGCTTTATGTTGGAGCAGCTTTCTGGGATGGCATTCCCCTGAACTGTAATTCTTCAAGCTCACTCACTTCCCAAATTCAAAGAAGAGAAGTGACTTCCTGCGGGAATCAGCAGGCGGTCTCTGGATGGACTAAGAAAGGTGATTGATGAGGAGAGAGGTCCAGTGCTGCATACCCCTGGCAAGGAGCCCCAGCAAGTGAGTGAGGCTCATGGTTGTCCTTTTTGTTTGTTGAGGGTTCCTGCTAAATGCATTGGGAAAAGGCAGCTGTAAATAATGGAGCAGCTCTCCTGGCTTGCTCAAGTTTCTCAAGGAACAAGGTGACAGTGTGCCCAGGCAGCCAGCTCATTTGCCTAGTGGAGGTGGAATGGGGCCTGAGTTTCTGGGTAGTCCAAACATGCTGCTTCTGTGGCCTAGGGCAGGATCCGAGGGAAGGACCTAGAGTTCTAGACAATTCCTGGTGGGAGTTTGTTTTTCTTGCCCATGTCAAGTGATAGAAGTGTGGGACTTTCTCCAGCTTTCCAACCTGGCCTTCCCAATGGGAAGTAGTGTTACTGAGCACCCTAGATAAGCTAGCTCCTCACCTCCATCTACTCCATCTACCCGAGCAGCCTCCGAACCAGGCTGTCAGCCCTTTGACCTCTCTGGGTTTGTTCATTTGTTCAATGGGGATAGTATCTACTCCTAAGTGATCTGGTGGGTGTTCTGAAAGTGTGGCCTGGGTACTTCATGGAATCCTCAAGCCCTTCTCTAGAGGTCTGCAAGATTAAAGCCATTTTCACAGCAGCAGTAATTCTTGTTCTTTCGAGACTAAAATGAAGTTTTCTTGAACTTGAATGACTTGAAATAATATTAGCACAACAAATCAAATTCAGAAGTAGACAGGGGCATCCGCTGTCCGTTATTAGTCCAGATTAGGAAGATTCGCAAAAATGTAGCACAGTGCTGCTCTCCAATTTCCTTCCTCTTCTTTTCTTTTCTTTTTGCTCTTTTCTTTTGCCTGCCCTCCCTCCCTCCCTCCCTCCCTCTCTTCCTTCTTTCCTTCCTTCCATCCTTCCTTCCTTCGTTTTTAGACTGTTACACTCCATAAGCCTGACTGACCTCAAATTTGTGGCGATCCTCCCACCTCAGCTTCCCAGGTACTGACATTACAATCACAACCTGCCACACTCAGCTCACTAATTTCTTTTTCTTTGGAAAATATTGTTACTGGTTCTAAAAATGTTATTTATGTTGTTGCTGTATAATAGGTTTATTATTTTTTAAAGAAATAGTGAATACCTGAAATGATTTTTCTATTTTATTTTCTAATACAGTAAATATCAACAGCTATAACCTATGTAAACAAAAAGGTATTTGGGATTCTTGTTTTTTAAAAAAATTTATTACATTTTATTTTGTGTGTGTGTGTGTGTGTGTGTGTGTGTGTGTGTGTATTGTGTGTGTGCCAAGGTGTGAGTGGAGGTTTGAGGATGACTTTTGGGAGTTGGTTGTCTCTTTGCACCATCTGGGTCATGGGTATTGAACACAGGCTAGGAGGGTAGTGCCTTCACCTGTTGAGCCTGTTCACTAGCCTGGGTTCTGGTTTTTAGTGTCTTGTCCTAGAGGCTTGTGACCATTGTTGTGGAGATGTGGCACTATCATGAGCAAGCTCACAAATGCTCTAAGCAGCTCTGCCCTTGTAAGTGCTCACCTTCATTTCATCTCTCCTGTTCTGCTGTGAGGGGCAGGAAAGGGTGAGTGGGCTGCCAGCCCCACTGCCCAGTAGCCCTGGTGCTCTGCCTTTGCTGTTGACAGCTGATGACTCCCTCTTTTCCTCCTGTCTTCATTTCTAGATCCCATCTCCCTGACTCTCAGAAGATGCTTACCAAAAGTCACAAAAAGTGGTTATCCCTGCCTCTGTGCTGTTTTCTATGGGTAGGGGGGCACCCTACCCAGCCTGTTTGCATCTGGATCCTGATGTTTGAGTCAACTGTGTGCTTTATCTTGTCTCTGTGTTTGAAATCTCTACCTTGAAAAACAATGCTAGGCCTGATGCGCTTCAGGAATCCCACACCTGCCTTGTGTTTTCAAAATCTTATCTGTAGGAATTTACTGTTGAATGCTTGACGGAGTTGATGGAGGAGGGTTTTGTGGGTATTGTTCCTTCATTTGTTTTTACCTTAAGATAGCTCTGGGAACAGCTGGGGTGATAGCTAGGGGCTTTGGGGACACCTTTAATAAAAATGTGAGTGCACTTTGGTTTATGATATCCACATGCTTCTGAAAGTTGAGATAACTCATAAAGCCACCTTCTGAACAACATACTGTTATCACCATTAAGGAAACGCTAAAGGAGACCCCTGTGAAAATACAGTTTTATGTTATAAATTCAGTTCTCATGTTTGGTACTTGTATAGAGTGTGATAGACGCATATCCAAAAATATCCAAAGGTTTTGTGTTTCTAATTTTTTTTTTTCAGTTTTTTTGAGTCCCGAGGGCCCTGGATCTGGCTGTGTAGACTGAACTGGCCTTATGTTTGCAGCAATCCTCCCGCCTCTGCTTCTTGAGTGCTGGGATTACAGATGGTGCTACCATGCCTGCCTTGTGTTTGTGGTTTTAAATACGAGCGAGAACTTGCGAACTGAACTGTAAAGCCATTTCTTTCTTTGAATTTTTTTTCAATATATATTGTTATTGAATTTTTATGCATTTAATATAATACACCTTAATCATGTTTAGGCCCTTCTCCCCTATCTGCACCCCTTTGTAGCCCCCCCCCACCGGATTTCACATATTCCATCATATTTGTTGAGGCCTATTGAGTCAAGTTTGTGTCCCCAGATGTTCCTTGGTGTGAGTTCATCCACTGGAGCCTGGTCAGCCTATCTAGAATCACTCCCTTACAGAAAATCAACTGTCCTTTCCTGAGAGCAGTGATCAGCTGCAAATAGTTCCTTGGCAAAGGTTAGGGCTGCTTGCCCATTTCCCCTTTTCTATGGTGGGTTTTTGTCTGGTTTGAGCTTTCCTGGGTCTTGTGCATGCTGTTACCATTGCTGTAAGTTCATATGAGCAAGTTCCCAGAAGCCTGGAAAAGTGTTTCCTAAGCTCACCTACTACCTCTGGCTCTTACAGTCTTTCCACATAAAGCCATTTCTTTATCAGATTGACATTTGTTTGAAACAGCTACGTGAGCCCTTCTCCTAAATCAGATTGAAAAAGAAGCTCCCCCTGTTTGTGCAGAGCATGAGGAAGAAGAAAGGAACCCTGATCCTGTGGACCACGCCACTCTCCCGCTCCGTGATAGAGCAATTTTATTGTCTGAGACTTAGATAAATTGAAATAAGTCTGGAGATGTTTTGGCAATTTAAATACAGCTTGAGGGGATGGAACCCATTAAAGCAATGAGTACTTTCCTTATTGAGGCTTGGTCTGAGCTGTTGGCCAGCAGTTAGTGGAGGGTGGGGGTGGAGTGGGGGGCTTGGGAGGAGTTGGAAGAATGGTCCTAGGAGGGACACAGTTGCCCCCTCACCTACAGTGGGCCTCTCCTATATGTCTCTCACACCATTGCTAAGGCTGGCCTTTAGCCCTCCACACAGAAATCATTACTTCTCAGCTCTTTTCTTTTTGTGGTGAATACTGTCGTCTGCTTACAAGTTTTATGTGGTGTTTTACTAGCTGGACAGAATCTGTGCACTGTGGGTTTGCCACACTGTGTGATCAATAATGTCTGTTCTTTAGGAGTTTGTGAATTATTTCATTTTGAGATAGGACATACTTGATAAAATTACTCTCCCCTCTACGTACACACACACACACACACACACACACACGCACGCACACACACACACACAAATAAAATTCCTTTAAGAGTCTCCAGAGGCATGCACTTCCTGACATCCCTCGAGTCATTTTTCCAGTTTTTATCTTCTTGTTACTGTAGCCAGAGCTTCTCGCAGAGACCAAGACCACCCTGTGGTTTCTTCCCTGGCCCCATTTTTATTTCTCTCACAGAATCTTCTTTTCTGGTAGGTCTTGTCCCTCCTGATAATTCTTCTTTATGGAGTTCCTGGTTCTTTTTGAAATATCCTAGCCACTTACCCAGGAAAACTCTCTTTAAACAACTTGAAGTTCCCAGATTCTGTGACTTGACTTAAAAAACAACGGGGAAGGGGGGAGGGCTGGGAGAGATGGCTCAGTGGTTAAGAACACTGGCTGTTCTTGCAGAAGACACGGGTTCAAATCCCAGCACCCACGTGGCAGTTAACAAGTCTGTTCTCCGAGGGCATTGCACAACATGGGTGCACTTACCTACATGCAGGCAATACATGCATACACATAAAATAAAAATAATAAAGTATTTTAAAAAAAGAGGGAATGCCCTTCAATCTCTCTAGCTACCACCCCAACTAGCTAGAAAAATGTACTGATTATCTGACTACTAGGAGCAGGGTCAGTTGGGAATTCTAACAGTACAAGAGAACACTGCAGATGGTTCCTGTTAGAAATGGAATGCCCTTGACCACTATGAGGAAGCTGGCCCTCAAAAATGCTGCCAAAATCCCTGTTCTGAAAGCTTTCTGACAGGTAGAGCTAGTTCCAAAATCACTCTCTCTAAGTACTTTCTAAAACTGCCAGGAGAAAAGTAAGATGGTCACTCATTAGTCTTGCAGTGCAATCAGGCATAGACCTAAAGTACATTCAGTTGAGAATAAGGGCATGTGGAGGTCTCGCATGTAAATAGCCTGCTGGATCTTCTCATGCAGAGTTTCTGCAGTGATAGGAAGACTCTTAAATGCCGTGGGAGTCTTCCACACTGAGTACAATAGAGGGGGAACTAAGGCTGTGATTTGCAAACTGAGGTGCCTGTTCCCTCTGTGTGCTCGCTCTTCCAGAGGGTGGATGCCAAGGAATAACCACTAGTCAGCCGCGGAGCAAAGTCAGTATTTTTATATTATAGCACATGTATATTGAAGTTCGAGATATGAAAGCTATACACACTTGAAAGATGAGGTTCCAAGATAGAGACTGACTGTGGCTAGCTCTCCGGATTTCATGAGGCTTCCAGCCTTTCCTGTCAGTATTTGGATGGAAAGACTGGAGAGACAATGTTTTAAAGCAGGAGACGGCACACTTTTCTCTGGAAAGGCTATTTGGTAATATGTTAGGCTTTGCAGACCCTGCAGTCTCTGTCAGTCACCTCTTCTGTTGTGGATCAAAGCAGCCATAAAATATTGTACACAGAAATATATTGGAGGACCAGCTTTGGTCTATAGGTTGTAGTTTCTTGACTTGTGCATGTGTTCACATGTATTTGTGTCTATGCACATGTGTGTGCAGGTACCCAACTGCCCACATGCTTATGTAGAGATCAGACGTTGACTCCAGGTGTCTTTCTCTATTGTTCTCCACCTTAATGAGACAGGTGGAGAAACTGTCATTGCTCTCATTGAATCTGGAGTGCACCACTTTGGCTACTACCTAGCCAGTGAGCCCCCTGTGTCTGCCCCTCAGCACTGGAGTTACAGGTCCACAGTATAATGCCCAGCATTTACAGGAATGCTGGGGATATGAACTGAGGTCCCCATGCTTATACAATAAGCACTGTACCTGTTGAGCCACCTCCCCAGCCTGTTGCCCACATTCTGAGGCAGCCATAGCTAATTTGCTCATTTGTCTATTGGATAAATACATTGGGTATCAGCTTTATGACAGGCTGAGCTAGCTACTTAAGTTATTGTACCCAGCACAGACTGAAAATACAAGGTTTAATTTTCAAAACATTTTTAGAATTTCCAGACAATGACCCCGAGCATCAAATCCAGCAGGTCCTTCTGAATCCAGGCCTCTATGCAGAGACCCCCACATTCACAGAGCCAGCCCAGGCCTCAGAGCTTGACTTAAGCCAGGAGCTCCCTGACCTTATGGAGCTTATCTTCTTACTATGATATTCTCTAAGCTCTACCAGTGTTTTTGATCGTCACACAGAAGAGGAATCTACATTGAGCACTGGCCAAGCAGAGCATTCTCTAACTGATCTTACTGTTACCCTGTGGGAAGTTGCAGATGTTTCTGGGGCACATGATGTGGGGTCACTACCAGGCATTTGGAGTGGGAGTGCTATTGACTTTGGTGGCTACTTCCTTGGCCTGTCTGGAGTTGAGATAGAAGCCAAAGAGGCCCCATAAAATAATCACAAAAGTGTATGCTTGTATGTTTACACATATGCACATACACACACACATACACACTTCGTGACGGACACCTACCTACCTACCTACCTACCTATCTACTTGTTTTAGCCTCTTGCACTTGCAGGACTATCGAATGTAGCTTGCCTTCTAATATGGCATGAGATGAGCAAGTGAGGGGGCGGGGAAGAGGGTGAAAAGATGTCATCCATCTTTCTTCAGTGGCTCTGAAGAGACTTCTTAGTAATGAGGTAAAAACCGTTAAAAACCGGGGGCTGGAGAGATGGCTCAGCAGTTAAGAACACTGGCTGTTCTTGCAGAAGACCCAGGTTCGAATCCCAGCACCCACATGGCAGCTAGCAACTGTCCATAACCCCAGTTCCAGGGGATCTGACAGCCTCTTCTGTCTTCTGCAGGCATTACATGACATGGGTGCACTTACCTACATGCAGGCAATACACGCATACACATAAAAATAATAAATAAGGGGGCTGGAGAGATGGTTCAGTGGTTAAGAGTGTTGACTGCTCTTGCAGAGGACCAGGGTTTGATTCTCAGCACCCACATGGTGGCTATGATCTGTCTTTAACTCCAGTTCCTGGGGAATCGACGCCCTCTTCTGACCTCCGCAGCATTGCATGACACAGGTGCACTCACATATATGCAGGCAATACACTCATACACATAAAAAAATAAATAAATTAAAAAAACTTTTAAAAATGGTTAAGCTGGGCATGGTGGTGCATGCTTTTAATCCCAGCACTTGGGAAGCAGAGGCAGGTGGATCTCTGTGAGTTCAAGGCCAGCCTGGTCTACATAGTGAGTTCCAGGACAGCTGGGGCTACAGGGAGACCCTGTCTCTAAAAGACCATAAAAAAGGTTAAAAACCATTAAAAACAGAGATATTTGTTTGTCAGATCCTATGGGGTTGGCCAGCCTGGGCTATCATAGGAAGATCTTGTCTCAAAAACAAAAAGAGAAACAAAAGAAATTCTGTAACAGTAACTTTCTGTTGCTGTGATAAAACACAATGACCAGAAACAACTTGTAGAAGAGTTTATTTGGGCTGACGGTTCCAGGGGGAGCCATCCTGTTGGGGAAGGCATGGATGTGGGCAGCCAGAGCAGGAAATTGAGATTACGCCTCTAACCACATGCAGAAAGCAGAGAGAAAGAGCTGGAAGTGGGGTGAGGCTATAAACTCCCAGTGCCCATCCCTAGTGATATAGTTCCTCCAGCAGGCCTGCACCTCCCCATAATGCCCCCAACACCACCACCAAGTGGGGACCAAGTATTCAAGTGCCTGAGCCTATGGGGGATATTTCTCATTCAAACCATCACATTGCCCAAGAAAAAATCAAAAAGTGCTGGAGAGATGGCCCAGTGGGTAAAAGTGCTAGCTATGAGGATTTAGGTTCAAATCCCCAGAATGCATGTAAAAATCCAGACACATAGTCACAACGTCTGTAACCCCAGTGCTCTCATGGATAGAGGTGGAAAGAGGAGATCCTGCAGAAGCTTACAGGCCAGCCAGCCTGGTGTGCACAGCACAAAACAACAGAGACCTTGCCTCAAAGTGGAAGGTGAGGAGAGACACCCAAGGTTGTCCTCAGTAACACAGATGAATGTATACATACGCATCACATACACATACACACACACGCACACACACCCACGCATCCATACCCCCCCCCCCACAGAGACTCTGGTCACCGATTCACATTATCACAGAATTATTTGGTTTCAAGTGTAAGTTTCTGCTGTGTGGCTATTTCAGCTTTTCTCCATTCTTTTCCCCCTGAATCAGGGCAGCAAACTTTATTTTGCAGCTGAGGCTATGAGAACTGAGTAAAATTACTGTTAGCGAGGAGTGTCAGAATTCCATCTGTGACAGTATGCTGTCAGAAGCGACATTTCTATATGCACACAGTTGGCCGAGTGCTCCCTGTGGAAGTGACTGGGTATCCTGCAGGGATCTTCATGACACCCCTAGCTGTTCCCTTCTAAAGGAAGGTGTAGGCATCCTGTGGTGGAGAGGAGAATGCATTGGGATAGGCTGCCCTGCCCTTTGTTAAGTCCCAACCTCACGTTTCTTGTTTATCTCTGCCCAGGGTTGGGTTACCTAAGCATTAGTGAGATTACAGTGCCTCGCACCCAGAACACATTCCACAAATATTATCTAGGGTTATTTTAATTTTATTTTTTTGTCTTTTTGAGACAGGGTCTCCCTGTAGCCACAGCTGGCCTAGATTTGTTATGGAGACCAGGCTCTTTATCCCAGAGTGCTGGGATAAAAGGTGTGCTCCACCATGCCCAGCTAACTAGGATTATTTTTAAGAGAAATAAGAAAGCACTTTAAAAGGGATTATAAGAAATTTATTTGAATAAACAAAATAACAAATGAAATAGGCTTCAAAAATTGAGTGCTGTGGAAAGATGAGGGCTGCAGGAATATCACATACTAAAAGTGTGATTCAAAACAATGACTGTTTTCTTTCTCTTCTCTCCCTCCTTCCTTCCCTCTCTCCCTCCCTTTTCCTGTCAGGGATTGAATTTAGGGCTCTGCACATGTCAGACAAGTACTTTCCACTAAGTTGTATCCCCTAGCTCTCTTTTTTAACTTTTGATACATATTTCACTAATTTGTTCAGGGTGGCCTTAAACTTTCTCTGTAGCCCAGGAAGGCCTTGAGCTTTTGATTCAACTACCTCTGTCTCCTGAGTCATTGGAATTATAGCCCCCAGTCACTTGCCTGGCTCAGTTTCTTTATTATGCAGTCACATCCTCAGTTCTCAGTCCACTATGTGTAAGTCCTGCCTTTAAAAATTCATTTGATCTCATGGTTTAAGAATGCAGCCAGGCACAGAGGCTCATGCCATTAATACTAGTATTGAGAGGCTGAGGCAGGAGGATTACCATGTGTTCCAGGCCTGCCTGGGTTAAAAGTGAGTTCCAGGTCAGCTTGGGCTACAGAGGGAGACCCTGTCTCTAAAAGCAAAGCAAAGGAAAGCAAAACAAAACAAAGAAACCAGCAAAAAATGCAGATAACCTAGTCCACACTGAAAAGAAATAAGAAGAAAAAGTAGAGTCTTGAGTATACATAACAAGGTTAAACTGATTCCTGAACTTTGTTGGTGCAAACTTTGAGTGACATGGTGGGCATGCTGTTGCCTGCTTCTTTACAAATTCTGTTTGTGACTGAAGGAATTTCTGTCAGGGCACAGAGTCCCTGGGGATATATTTTTTTTAATGAGCACTGAGTGGGCTGAAGTAGAAAGAAAATGTTCTTAATAAACATTTAAGTGAACATTGCTATGCAGAGTGATGAGTTTAGCCTGTGAAGCATGTTATCTTGAACAAAGTTAAAGAGATTCACATTAGGAATGATTAAATCAGTACTAGAGAAATGGCTCAGTGGTTCAGGGCACATAGTGCTCTTGCAGAGGGCCTGAGTTCAGTTCCCAGCACTCATATCAGGCGGCTCTCAACCACCGGTAACTCCAGTTCCAGGGGGACCTGACACCTCTGACCTCTTCAGGCACCTGCACTCATGTGTACCTAACTCCTCCCACATACACATAATTTTAAAAAGAAAGATAAATGAGCACTGGTAAGAAATAGGAATAGGGTCTCAAGTTATTAATGTGTTTTTGTCAGCTTTGAAGTGGTACTGAAATTGCCTGGAACTTGGACTCCCGTTTCCAGTGTCTGCTTTTTCTTCTCTTGAATGATTTGAAACAGAATAAAAAACTGGTTGACCTCTCCCCAGACTCCAAAGAAAATATAATCAGAGCATATTTACTATAGAAAAACAAATTAAACAGCAGGTTTGACATACTCAAAGTTGCTTACACCGTCTGGGGGAAATGATAAATGGAGAAGGACTGCATTTATCATATATCAGGGGATTTTCCCACTTGTCTATCTTCCTGTTCATAACTGCTGTGGTTACTAGGAAAAGCCTACGAATGTAAGATTGTCTCTTGATTACCAGGAGCTCATGGGGTGCTGAGGAGAAATCTCTCACATGCAAAGCTAGACTCTCACAGCAGCAGAAATTAACCTCTGTTGCATGATGCCCAAGTTCGATTGCTGCAGAAAGTCAGTGGAGGAGATGGGAGGGACTCCAGGGAAAGACTGGCTTTGGACTGAACCCTGAAGGGCAAGGGTGACCCTGCCTTCAGCTGCACAGATGAGCGTATATATGTGAGAATGTCTGCTACGTGGGTGAAGAAAATGCAAATCTTGAAGAACCTATGGAAAAGCTGGGTGTATACTCTGAGTGTCGGTAATCCTGGTACTCTTAAGGGAGAGATGGGAGACAGATACAGGAGACTCTCCATTAGATCAAGGGCCAGCTAGCCTGGTGTGCACAGCAGAAAAACAACAGTGATGCTACTTAAAAAAAGCCAAGGTTGTCCCCTGACTGCCACACCTACCATCACATATATGAAGGCGAGCACACGGGGGTGTGTGTGTGCACACATACACACATCTAGCATGCATGAGGCCTTGGTTTGATCTGTAGCGTTGCAAAAATAATATCAATATGAGTAAATTAGGAAAAGAAGAATAATAACAACATGAGCAGAGCAACTTGTATGCATACTAAACCTTTAAAGAACATCATAATTGAAGGACGTTACAGGTTTGGATTAATGAGGAGCACATTTCTGACATGAAAGAGAAAGACAGAGTTGGGCAGTAGGGTAGGTTCTAGCAAGATATGTCTTAGGACCTGCAAGCAGGTTGGCTTGGCTACACATAGGAATGATTTTGGTAAACAGTGCTTTCGTCCCTTGAAAAAACAAAAACAAAGACGAAAAAACCGATCCCCCCTCAATCCCTAGAAATCTACAGCCTGAGGAAAAGGGGTGGGGGCATTTGGATATTGAGTGAAAGTCAAAGTTCAGAAGGTCTGACTTTTTAGAAAAATTAATTTTGAACTCATTTTGTTGGTATGGAATCTAAGTGGTGTGGCAGCTGTGGTTGGGGCGAACACCTAAACTGAATCTTCACCATCCTTCTGTTTGGGTGGTATGGATTATATATAGATGTGCAGCTGTTACTGATTTGAAATTCCCAAGTGAAGTTTAAGATATTATGTGTGTTTTCTGTTTTTCTAGATATGCTAAGCAACTATAGCTCAGACAAACTTGCCTATGGGTCACTTTGAAAGAAAATTCTGGTAATAAGTACTTTGCATGGCATGTCAGTCCATGCCTATTGAATTTCAAATGTCAAACTTATTTAAGTAAAATAGTAAAACAAAATGAAATGTTCTTTTCTTTTTTTTTGAGACAGGGTCCCCTGTAACCCCAGGTGGCTTGGAGCTTGCTATGTAGACCAGGCTGGCCTCAATTTTACAGAGATCTGACCACCTCTGTCCTCTGTGTGCGGGGTTAAAGGTGTGCACCACTGTGCCCAGCAAATGAAATGTTTTGAAGCATCATGGGCTTAATGTGAAAAGTTCAGCTCTGGTGTCTGTGTAAGCATTTGCAAAAGACATTTGTGTGTTAATTGCAAGATGTATCACTTTAAGTTGGGAGTGCTTTTTAAAGCTTGAAATAGTGGGATTATTTGATTTATTAGTTAATAAAAATTAGATATCAAAAATATCTTTTAAATCATGATAGAGAGTAAATTATTTATGAAGCAATTAGATGGGCAAACATTATGTCTGTAAAATTTAGATTGGTGCCCATCTTCTGCACATCAGTCAGTTTCAAGGTCAAAACTTTGATATTTTAAAGACAATTAAATCTTTCTAACAAAAGTTACATCAAGACTTAAAAAAAATAAAACTAATGCTTAAATTCCCTTTGTCCTGAGCTTATTTTTCCATTTAGTTAATTAATTAAGTGGATATACATGTCATGACTTGTATGTGGAGGTCAGAGGACAACCTGTAGGAGTTGATTCTCTCTCCTTCCTCCATGTGAGTTCCAGGGTTTGAACTCAGGTCCTCAAGCTTGGCAGCAAGTGCCTTGAGCCATTGAACCATTTTTCCAGCTCCTGAGCTATTTTTATAACCTGTAAAAATACTTGTATTTTATAAATAACAGTTTAAAGGCTGAGATAGCTTCCTAATTTTTTAGTAATTATTATGTTTGTAGTTTTTATGTTTTTATAATCTACTCAACAACTTAGAGTTATATCATACAGTCTAGATATTATATTCTACAGTTCTAGATACAGAAGCAAAAATGTTAGGACTTTGAGTAAAAGTGACCCAAAGGAAGGAAAAAAGACTCAAAATTCTTTTTGGTTAGCTGTGGAAAACTGAAGTATTTTTTTTAACACCCTTGAAAATTTTATAATTAAATATCAGCTTTACTGCCAACATTAAAATTATATTTTGTGTGCCAATAACTTTATGGTTTATTCTATAGCTATACATTACTAAACTTATGTTAGATTGCTGAATTTTAAAATGGTTAAAGTGTTTGGCAAGGGAGAGAAATGAGAAAACAGTGTGCTTTTCTCTGAGGGGTGAGGTAAAGAATGGTCATTTCCTGACAACATCTGTGGTACTCTCCCTGAAAAAACTTCATGAAATTTGAGCATTTAACAGGTCTGATTAAAACACATAAGGACAAGCGCATGTGTGCACACATACACCCCCCCATTTCGTGCACACACATACATGTCTATACATGCACGCACATGTATGTCCATACATGCACACTTATGCAAGCACATATATGCAGACCTGCTCACATGCAACACACAGTGGAGTGCATGCACACACATGCGCACATGAGGGTTTACAGCATGTACACACATGCACACACATGCATGCACACACATGTGCACACTCATGTGGAACATACACCAATGTGTACATACACATATGCACACATACACATGCACACACACATTTTAAGATTTGAAGTGCTTAGTCTGTCTGCACAGACAGACTGCTGCAATCTTGTAATCAGCTGGTACTGGGCATGGTTTTGGTTGTTTGCTGTACTACCTGTTAATGAAAGCTGGTAACCACCAGGCAAAGAGCAGGAATATGTTTATCTCATGGCCCACTTTCCATCACATCACATGATAAAGGCAGAAAAAGACCATGAAAGGAGTCAAATAATGAATCTGAGTGTTAGGCCTGCTGCATTATTGAGTAATTAGCCTTGGCATAACTTTAATGCAATTAAAATAGTGTGAAGATTTTTCCCCATGACTAAAGCTTATGTAAATAACCATTAATTAATGTCATCTTCAAAATAGTTCTTAGTTTTTAAGGTTTTGAAAGACAAGAAAACTTTGAAAATCCACAGCAGGGTGTGGCAGCATAGCCCTGTAATACTAGTGCAGGAGACTGAGGCAGGAGGATCACTGGTTCTATGGCCAGCCTGGGCTACATAGTGAAACCCTGTCTCAATTAAAAAAAAAAAGTTACTAAAATTTCGGAGCCATTGCTCTAGAGCAATAGTTTTATATCCAAAAATTTACATATATTTTCAGGAAATCCATAAACACCCTTTCTTCCAGAGTATCCTTGATTTTAGGGCCTATCTTAGAAACCTAATAGAGTTCAGCCTGGTTCAACAACTAACCCTTCTAGAAGTCTCTACATGCCAATGTATCTTTGTCCTCAATATGATACTTGGCCTAGGAATGTAGATTGATCAATGTAACATGCAAGGAAGCATCTAGCACCATGCCTGCCATGGACTGGGTCAGTATTTGTTGACTATACCCTGTCATGTGGTACATGATGTTCATATTACTTGTTCCACATATTTGTGTCTCTGTAGAGAAGAGTGTCCATGAGAAGTCAGATGACAACCAGAAGATTTCTTGGAAAAATCAGAATTAGACTAGCAATAGGGGTAAGTCAAGTAGTTCATCTCTGGTGTACTCCAACGCACTGGTTGCATCTGTTTCCACTCTGGGTGAAGGAGTCAACAGTACATAGAATCTAAAAGACCAGCAAGGGTACCTTTCCCCTTTGAGAGGCGTTCACAGATTCTCCCAAGCCATCTACCTTTTCCAGAACTCTAAGCAGACTACTGCTGTGAACACTTCTATCCTCAGACAGGATTTTGTAGATTCCATCCCAGAACCACATGTCCAACTGTGTCTTATTGCACCATGATTACCCATGACCCTATTGATTGGGTCATTCCTTGTACAGAAGGCTAATCTCACTATCTATAAACTTTTTTATTGTGAAGTTGTGTGAGATTATAGTCTTATGAATAGTCTCTGTTGTGCTGAGTCTGGGATTCTGTATCTATATGACCCACACTCAAAGGCTCATGTTGGCAAGGAGCAGTTCCTTTTACACCACACAGATGAGGTGACTACAGTGGATTGCTGGGTAGGATGTGTGCTAGGATGGTGGAAACACCTCAGGCATTAGATCAGGTAGCCTTGACTTGGTTCCTGTCATGGGGGAGTATCTACAGCCTGCCTGTCAGTACCTGCTGACTGTTGCCTGCTATTGGTGATTCTACGGCTGTAGCTACACATGCTGCTTCTTTTAGTGGTATTGTATGTTCATGGCCTGGAGCCTGGCTTCACTCAAAAGAGACATCTGATCTCCTGAATTATTTTTGGGAAATGAGGAAAGTAGTTTTTGTTATCAAATGCACAAGCTCGGATGGAATGCTCATCCACTCTGTCATGGAGGGTTGTCATCAAGTATATTATATTGCATACTTTGCATTCTTCATTCAACCAACGGGACCAGCTGTGACAAAGTTCTTTCCTGTAGCATTGTATCCTGTGGACTGCTGGGAAGCATGTGACTAAGGTAGTTCATATGCTTGAATTATTTCCTGTGGAGTTAAAGCTGTTTATATTCTACAGAAAAGGCGGACCCACCATCTGAAGGTTTCTTATAGGGTTCATATGTTAAGTTGGTTTTACTAATT
The DNA here is from genome assembly GCF_000622305.1 of Nannospalax galili. Lineage (NCBI taxonomy): Eukaryota > Metazoa > Chordata > Mammalia > Rodentia > Spalacidae > Nannospalax > Nannospalax galili. Next base: position 10,237,605 of record NW_008360326.1, on the reverse strand, counting down.
TGTATACATATTCATCGTAGGGTATTCCATAGTTCTCAGGAATCTATAGATAGTTCATAAATCCGAAAGAGACACTGATTGTTAGGTATGGGAATGGGATCAGACTCTAAAGAATCATGACTTCACTCCGCCTGGAATTAATTAACTCAGTCCCTCTGGTTTCCTTGGATCTTATCCACTGAACTGTGGATAACTTCCCCTGGAATTAGCACCTCTAGACTCTTCACCCCAAAGAAGATGTGTTGCCAGCCAGTCAGAAGCTAGACTAAAACTTATCAAGCATGAACTGATGGCTTTAGAACAAAACTATTTAAAGAATTTCCAATGTGGTTTATAAAACAAAGGTTGATTGGGTCTTTGTTCTTACTGTCAGCCTGAAATCTCCTGTACAACTTTGGCACTTTTGTGATTAAAAAAAGTGTGTGTGTGTGTGTGTGTGTGTGTGTGTGTGTGTGCGCGCGCGCGCACGCGCGGTGGGGTGGGGGGAGGGGAGGGAAGAGCATCGGTGTCCTGCTCTGTCACTCTCCACCTTATTCCCAGGTGACAGGGCACCTCACTGAGCCTAGAGCTAGGCTGACAGTCAACAAGCCCCAGCAATCCTCCTGTCTACCCCCACTCCCTTGCTGGGATTATAGATGCACCTGTGGCCATGCCTGGCTTAAAATTTTTTTTATTAAGTTTTATGCATTTCATATAATAAATCTCAATCAAATTTAGACCCCCTCCCCATCTGCTCCCCCCTCATAGCCACCCCTGCCCACTAGATTTCATGCCTTCTGTCATGTATGTTAAATCCTATCTGTTCAGCATTTGTACCCTGATGTCCCTTGGTGCAAGTTCATCCACTGGTATCTAGTCAGCCTATCTGGGGTCATTTATGTGGGTACTGGTGATTTGAACACAAGTCCTCATGCTTGTGCAGCAAGCCCCCTTACCTACTGAGTCGTTGCCCTAGCCCCCTTGTGATAGTTTTTAGTGTAACATAAAAACCTCATCTTGATTAAGGACAGCTGAGAGTTTCTAGATTTGTAAGAAAAGAATTTTTTTAATATTTTTTAATATTTTATTTATTATTTTTATTTTATGTGTATGCGTGTATTGTCTGCATGTAGGTAAGTGTACCTGTGTCATGCCATGCCTGCGGAGGACAGAAGAGGCTTTCAGATCCCCTGGAACTAGGGTTATGGACAGTTGTTAGCTGCCATGTGGGTGCTGGGATTTGAACCTGGGTCTTCTGCAAGAACAGCCAGTGTTCTTAACTGCTGAGCCATCTCTCCAGTCCCCAAAAGAATGTTTTATGAATAGTATATCTTATGAATAGTGAGAATTTTATTTGTAAAGTTTCTTAGGGTCTTTGGATAACTTGGCTTATATACAGAATTGATCACTATGTCTTGGAAAGCCAACGATGGTTTAAATTCTACTTTTACATTTGGCTTCAGAATTGGGTGTTGTATACGGAGTAGAAAGTCCAGCCTTTATTTTTATTTCCTTATTAAACTTGATACAGTGTCATTTGAGAACTAGATAGGGCAGAACAGAAGGAAAGGCTGAAATAGCCACTGTCTACAGTTGACAGAGACACAAGGAACAGGGGCAGGGCATGGCACACGGTGATGCCAACAGTACCCTGCAGCCTCTTCTTAGCATTTTTCCCTAAGTTGCTGAGTGACATCTTCCTCCTCAAAGTCAGATAATGTCAAGACCTCCCTTAGTTGGAGAGCCCAAGCCACTTCCGTTTCTTGAAGCCTCTGGTGTGTAAAAATATGAAGTGTCTAAATAAGGCTAAGTGCATTGTGGTCCACTGAAAGCCTTGCTTGACAAATGGAGGCATGCATTGCATACAAAATGCTGGTAGCTTCCTTTTTCCTTTTCCAAAAAGTTTTAAGGATTCATGAAAACATGGATCCACTGCGCATGCCTAGAGCTTGGGATGGTAGTAGGACACATGCTTACAGAGGTGCAGAATGCCTCTGACCATCCGGGCTCCCCTGTGACAGCCAGGATGATGTCACAGCTCTAAGTAAATACGGGCCCCTTCGTGGATGTGAGGGCTTTCTCTTCCTTTTCACGTTCACCTGAAGGAGCACTCTCATTCTGTAGCATTGCCTCATACATTGGCCCTCCTAGAGTCCATTTGTTTGGAAAGCGGCTTCTAGAAGAGGTGACGGGCTGTAACACAGTGCATTTAACCCAGCTGTATCCTCCAAATAGGGCTAGCGTTGGTGAAAGTATTCAGAGCTGGGCATGTCCTCCCAGCCTGCCCAACTGCAGTTCTAGCATTTACAGCTGGATGACTTTGGCTGGGTTACTACATCTCTCTGAGCCTTAGTTACCTCATTTTTCCTTCAGTGCTGGCTTTGCACATGTTAGGCAAGCATTCTGCTGTGGAGATTAAGGGATTAAAAATTTAGCACAAAGCCTGAGATGGAATAAATTATATTCCAAATAATGCATTTGTTGTACCGGACATTCCTTCCTCCATAGACTGATCTATTTACCCTTGCTCTTTGGTCACAGACAGTTAAGTCTCATGTGGTGAACTAGATGGTTACATCTCTAGGCATCAATTCCCAACCGTTGTCTTTGGAACTCATAGAAAAGGTTATCCACTGCAGTATGGTGATAGGCTTTCTGAGGTCAAATGTCAGGCCCCATGGGAATCCCAGAAGCCCTCCTTTTAACCACATCTGCTCAGAGTTTAGTTTTTATCTTTGTGATGCACTTTTATTTGAATCTAGAGTTTTCATGCTAAAAAAGTCAGTCCCCTAAACTTGAAAACAACTTGTCTTAGTGCAAGGGGCCAGAAAGGGGACTGGCACCAGCACTCTGACCTTACCAAGGCCTACACACATGCAGGCAGATGGGGAGAAGATTTTGATCAATTTAGTCATATTCATATTAGTCTGTGATGTTTGGCTTCTGAGAGAGATCAGAAGCCTGATGACTGATGACTGAGAATCCCTCTTGTGGCCCACTATGTGACGACCGTGGAGGGAGAGAGACGTCTTGTGTGAGTTAACTAGAAGGAGCAGTGGGCAGCTCAGGTTCAACCCTCCAGAGATGTTGGTCAACACAGAAATGGTTCTTGGTAAACGCTGAGCTTTTATGCACTTTCATGCCACTATGCCGTGTTGTTTCCTTGGTTTATTTATTTTTCTTTTATGTGTATGAGTGTTAGGCTTGCATGTGTGTAAGTGCACCTGGGTCATGCAGTGTCTTCAGAGGCCAGAAGAGGGCATAGGATTCCTTGGAACTGGAGCTACAGACAATCATAGCTGCCATGTGGGTTTTGAGATCTGAACTCAGGTTTTCTGCAAGAAGAGTCAGTGTTCTTAACCACGGAACCATCTCCTGAGCCCCTGCTTTGCTGTTTTCTAAGGCTATTATTATAGTGGTTCAGTAGTAACAGATAGAGAGTGGGCAGATTCCACTACTTAAAGGACCTTCCTCCTGAAACTGTAACACATCCTCCAGTTTTCCAAATGTATGACCAAGAGGCCCCAAGACTGGGAACCCAAGTGTGTCTCAAATAACCCTTGAAACCTGAAATGCCCTCCAAATAGTTGTTTTTATATGGAGTGTTAAGAGGGTTTTTTCCCAAAACATTCGGTGAAGAAAGGCAAAGGATTTTGGTAGCTATTTCTCCGAAGAAGACATAGAAAGGACTAATAAACTTGTAAATGATGTTCAACATCACTAATCACTAGGGAAATGCAAATCGAAGCCACAGTCAGATAGCCCATCATAAGCATCAGGATGGCTGCTCTCATAAAAGCAGAAAATATTGTGCGCTGTGAGTAGGCACGTAAAGTGGTGAAGACATGTATGGAAAGAGGTTCTACCCTATGATAGGAGGTTCACCCTATGATACAGCAGCCCCTTTGGGATTTGCCTCTAAAGAACTCAAGAGACTCACTAAGGCAGTTACACGCCCATGCTCATAACAGCATTGTTCACAGTAGCCAAAAGGTAGACACAACTCATTGTCCATTGATGGAAAAACGAAATGTGATGCTTATATACCTATGAAGGAATGTTGAAAGTGTGAACCATCATGTCATGCTTTATTTTCATTTTTCTAGAATTCAAAACTTTAGTATTCTTTTTGACTTTCATTCTTTTGCTGTAATTTGGTAAAATCTTTACTTTTTATGGCTTTTTATTCTATCCTAGGCCAATTAGCATTAGAAAAGGGGGGGCGTTCTGATATGCTCAGTCTGTGAAGGTACAATGTATTTAAATTCAACTTCAGAATCATAATTTGTAAAACTCTGAGAAAGATAAATAAATTATATGTAATACACAGTTAAAATGAAAACAAAACAGAAACTCCAACTTCAACAAACTTTAATTTTCCACCCCTTTTTTTTAACTTTTAAAATTTCATACATTTCCCACTCAAATCCAGATCCATTGCCCTATCCATGCCTCCCACTATCCCCCACCGTCATACATGCTGAGTCCTATTCATTCAGGTGTGTGTACCCAAATGTCCTTCAGTGTAAATGTATCCATACCAGTGGTGGTATGTTAGTCATACTGTCCCTCACCCAACAGCAATCAGTCCCAAATAGTTCTCAATCTAGTGCTGGCCTGCTACCTATTTCTCACCTCCCCTTTGGGCCCTTGTTTCATTGAGCTGACATGAGTCCTGCACTCGATGCTACCACTGCCACAAACTCACATGAGCAAGCCTCCAGTGGCCTGGAAGCCTCTACCTCCCCGTGTTCATGAACCAGCCTTGGCTCTTACAATCTTTCTGCCTCCTCTTCCACAATGGTGCCTGAGCCATGAGTGGATGAGGTTCCATATGGAGTCCCATCCTACACTCTACTGTCTGTTATTCTCCAAAACTTGGCCAGTTGTGGCTTTCTGTGTGCATTGCACTCTGATGTATGTGGAACCCTCATTGGTGACAGTTGAGGGGTGCCTTAGCCCTCCCTGCTATGTTCTATGAGCCTCAGTTGTAGAGATTCTACTGCAGATGTGTGGCTGCTCTTGCAAAGGACCAAAATTTGGTTCCCAGCACCCACCTGGTAGCTAACAATCGTTCTAACTTCAGTTCCAGGGGACAAAATGTCCTGATCTCTGTGGGCATTGCACGACATGGTGCACTTACATACATGCAGGCAGTACACTCATTCACATAAAATAAAAATAATAAAAATATTACAAAAAGAAAATTAAAAATTTTAAAGATATGTATATATAAGCAGGATACTCTAAGTATCACCAGGCTGGGTAAATTTACTTTGACAAGGTGTTGGACAAGGATGAGAAATTCCACTCCTACCCTCGAGAGGTGGTGAATGGCTGTGAACAGCAGCCTGGATCCTACATCTAACTTCATTCACACTGTTTGTGGTCTCAGTCAATTCCTTCCCTTCTCTGTACCTGTTTTCTGACTTTTTAATTTTTAAAAATTTTTTTAGAAGAAACATTTCATTACAGCTTTAACATACTCAATAACAGTTTCCAGAGCAAAGATACATCTCTTTCAAAAGTGGCTGTTCGCTGTTGAATTAAAACAGGTATACAATACTGTATTCAGTATAAGCCCTATAAGACATTGTTTCTTACAGAAAGACTCATTGTTTCCTTGCTAATAGCACTGAGATGTTGGCACATGCATCTCTCATCTGTATGTATCTGATTATTAATAGTCATAATTGGTTGCACTCCGATCCATGGCACCTGTGTAGGATAAAGTCATCGGGCAGATTTCAATGGTAATGTTTATCGTCTCTACTAATTAACATGACGTAAATTTTTATGTTTCCTCCTCAAATATAATTCTTTTTTTGTTTTTTTCTTTTCGTGTGTGTGTATATCACACAGAACAACCCAAACCATCTTGTTCAACTATACACCCACGTCCCAGATGGCACCCTCCCATAGCCTCCCTCCCCCCACGAGAGCCCTTATACTCTGTTATCCCTGCTACTGTCTGCTGTGTTCTCGGCACTCCCAGACATTTCCCAGTATTTGTTCATCTGGTGAATCTGTCAGCCTGTCTAGAGGTCTTTGTTTTAGGAAGGTCAGCTCTTCCTCATCTAGCAGCAATCAGTTGCCAGTATTCCTTTAGATAAGATTGGGATCTGCTGTTCATTTTCCCAGTTCTATGCTGGGTTACTATCTGGGAGTCCT
>NW_008360326.1:10230588-10231332 GCF_000622305.1 Nannospalax galili | reverse complement strand
CTTTGGTTATACTTTCCTTTTGGGTGTTTAAGGCCATACAGTTGACCCAAAACCAATTTATTTTTACTCTTAAGGCTGTTTGAGGATCTGTTCCTCAGGGGTCACATGGGCTTGGGAGGAGCCCCTGGGTCCTTTCTTTTACCAGTTCCACCTATGTGAAGATAAGTCAAATGTCCTGCTGGACCATGCCTGGCTTTTCTTGGAAGCATGGATGAAATGATTACTCTGTGTTGACCCTTCTCTTTGTAGACTGGCCACTGGTTCAAGTCCATCTGGTGGGTTCTCCTTGGCCTCCTTGATCAAGAGGACAGGTGACCCACCACAGTTACAGGACATTTAGAGAGATGCTTATGGTCCCCTGGAACTAGTTGATCTAGGAGGGCAAGGAGCAAAAACTGTCCTTTATGTCCCTCTGACCAAATTAGTATAGGCCTCAAACTATGTCTGCTAAACATCCAATAAGGTTAGTTCCACCAGTCTGGTACTTTTAATTACTGTGTGTCACGTAGATAAATCTTGGGCAAAGACCAATTGCTCTCAGATAAACATTGCCTAGATATATATTTCTTCATCTGTTGTGTATAATTTGTCAGTAGGTTGTTGGACTAATATGGTTCCCTCTGGTTTTTAAAACCAGCTAGGCATTTATCTCCTGTATTGTCTAACCCCTGTATCATGGTTTCCCCAATTAAGGTGCCCCCATTTCCCCTTTCTCCCTTAATAATACCCTTTTCCTATGGTCCT
>NW_008360326.1:10229009-10229901 GCF_000622305.1 Nannospalax galili | reverse complement strand
CTCCAACATTTGGTATCATTTGTTTTCTTGATCTTAGCCAGTCTGACTGGGGTAAGGTGAAATCTTAAAGTGGTTTTAATTTGCATTTCCCTGATTATTAGTGATGTTGAACATCTTTTAAGATGTTTCATAGCCATCTTTACTTCTTCTTTTGAAAACTTTCTGTTCAGCTCCTTAGCCCATCTTTCAATTGGGTTGCTTCTTGTCTTGGTTCTCTGTTTTTTAAGTTCGTTATATATTCTGGTAATTAAACCTCTATCAGATGTGTCGCTGGTGAAGATTTTCTCCCATTCTGTGGGTTTTCTGTTTGTTTCCTTGGTTGTCTCCTTTGATGTACAGAAGCTTTTTAGTTTAAGGAGGTCCCACTTGTTAATTCTTGCCCTTGTTTCCTGGGCTATTGGTGTCTGGTTTAGAAAGTCCTTTCCTACACATATCTTGTAGGATTTTGCCAATACGTTCTTCTAAGAGTTTCAGAGTTTCAAGCTTTACACTGAGGTCTTTGATCCATTTGGAACTGACTTGTGCAGGATGAAAGATAAGGATTTAGTTTCATTCTTCTACAGGTGGAGATCCAGTTTTGCCAGCACCATTTGCTGAACATGCTCTCAATCCTCCAGTGAATATTCTTGGCCCCTTTATCAAATACCAGGTGGCTGAAATTGCATATACTCATACTTGGATCTTCAAATTTGTTCCATTGACCTATGGGTCTATTTTTGTGCCAGTACCATGTTGTTTTTTATGACTATAGCTCTGTAATATAGCTTAAAATCTGGTATACTAATCCCCCCAGCATTGTTCTTTTTACCCAAGATTTCTTTGGCTAGCCAAGCTCTTTTGTGATTCCATATGAATTTTAGAATGATTTTGTCAAGCTCTGTGAAGAATGTCG
>NW_008360326.1:10228796-10228970 GCF_000622305.1 Nannospalax galili | reverse complement strand
TATGACTCTTGGTAGGATGGTCATTTTCACAATATTAATTCTTCCAATCCATGAGCATTGGAGGTCCTTCCATCTTCTGAAGTCTTCCTCAATTTCTTTAAAGATTAAAAATTTTCATTGTAGAAGTCTTTAATGTCTTTGGTCAGATTTATACCGAGATATTTTATTTTATTT
>NW_008360326.1:10226733-10226901 GCF_000622305.1 Nannospalax galili | reverse complement strand
ACCATTTTCTTGGTATATTTTTTTCCATCCTTTCACCTTAAGATAGTATCTATCCTTGAGAGTGAGATGGGTTTCATGCAGATAACAAAAAGATGGATTTTGTTTCTTAATCCTTTCAACTAGCCTGTGTCTTTTGACTGGGGAGTTTAGCCCATTGATATTTAAGGT
>NW_008360326.1:10214344-10226496 GCF_000622305.1 Nannospalax galili | reverse complement strand
TTCTTTTGTAGCTTTCAGTATTGTCTCTTTGTTTTGTACGTTTAGTGTTTTACTACGATGTGCCGTGGAGAGTTTCTTTTCTGGTCCTGTCTGCTGTTCTATATGCTTCTTTTATTTGTATGGGCATGTCTTTCTTTAATTTTGGGAAATTTTCTTCTATGATTTGTTGAGGATCTGGCCCATGCCATCATCTTGGGATTCTTCTCCTTCCTGTATGCCTATGATTCATAAGTTTGGTATTTTTATGGTGTCACACAATTCCTGCATATTCCATTCTTGTGCTTTCTTAAGTTTTTCATAATCTTTGCTTGAGTGGTTTTGTTCATCCATTTTATCTTCCAGTCTTGATATTCTGTTTTCCATTTCATTCATCCTGTTGGTGAGGCTTTCTCCCGTCGTTTCTAATTGGCTTACTGAGTGTTTCACTTCCTTCTTTATTTCTGCCTGAGTATTCTTCAATATTTCTAGGTCTTTTCTGAATTCATTCAGATGTTTATCCCTATCTTCTTTCAGTTCTTTGATTTCTTTGTTTGTGTGTTCTTTAAATTCACTGAATTCTTTTATCATGTTTATAATTGTTCTTTTGAGTTCCATGTCCTGCATTATGTCTAGGGGGTTCTCATTGTACTCCTCTAGAGGACTATTGGTACTTTTGGGATATGTTATTTTGGTTTTTCATGTTATTGTTTTTTTCTGTGATTTTGACATGTGAATTTGTTTTGTACTTTCTGATTCTTGTCTGAGACTCAAGCCTTCAAGTTTAGGTCTGCTTCTTTTTGCAAACTTTATGTTCCTTTGTGGTTTACTTTTTGGGCATGAAAAGCTGGTTCCTCTAAGCTTCCGGTTCTCTCTTTTAATTTTATATTGGAGTGGCCAGATTGCTTTTGTCTTCAGGAGTTCCCATAGATGCCCAAGTGAGATGAGGCTTAGATGCTCTCAGGCTTTCTCCTAAGATCTTGATCCCTCCAGGAAAGATATTGTCCTCAGGAATTTGGGGGTTGGACTGGCCTGAGAGCAGGGCCCATGAAAGATGTTTGTCTCAGGCAGCTGGTAGCTGTGCCACACAGAGATGCAAAGGGAGATGGGGGTGGGGAGAGGCCCTAAGGACTCCTGGGGACTACAGGGAGGAACTGGCTTGGTCTGGATGCAAAGGATCAGGAAGCTGGGAGGTCAACCCCAGTGTCCAGGAAAGAGGATGGTGGGTTTGCAGCCCAGGGAATTGGAGGGAGGTAAGGGCAGGACTAGGCCCACCGCGGGAAGGTAGTGGGTTCATCTGGATACAAGGGATCAGGAACATTGGTAGTTCCCCTGGTGTCTAGGGTGTGAAGACAAGGAATGTGTCAGTACCCAGGCCAGGAGAGAGGCTGGCAGTTTTTGCAGGCACAGGGCAGCAGAGGGAGGTGAGGGGGGGACCAGGGCCAGAGGGCCATAAAGAACTGGGTTCCTCTGGACACAGGGGATCAGGAAGCAGTGGTGGTTCCAGGCCGAGAGGGCAGCCCTGGTGTCCAGGAAAGAGGTTGGAAAGTTGTGCAGCCCAGGGAAGCAGAGGGAGGTGAGGGTGGGACCAGGCCCAGAGGGCTCCTGGGGATTGCGAGAAGGAAACGGGTTGGTCTGGATGTAAAGAATCAGGAAGCAGTGGTAGTTCCTCTCATGTCTGGGGTGCCAAGACAAGGAATTGGACAGTACCCAGGCTAGGAGGAGAGATGGGCAGGGGAGATGGGAGGGTGAATGAGGCTGGGGAATTCAAGGCTCGGAGGGTGAGATGGCCTTACCCAGAGAGAGACTGGTGGGTTGTGCCAGTTTTCTCACTTTTAAAATATGGAATTAGGGGGCTGGAGAGATGGTTCAGGTGTTACGAGCACTGGTTGCTCTTGCAGGAGACCCGGGTTCAAATCCCAACACCCACATGGCAGCTAACAACCATCCTAACTCCAGTTCCAGGGAATCCAAGGCCTCTTCTGACCTCCACAGGCATCACACAACGTGGCTACACTTACATACATGCAGGCAATACACTCATACACACAAAATAAAAATAATAAATAAGATATTGAAAAATATAGAATTAGAGTGACTGATTTAAGAGGGTTTTTCCAGACCTTTGTTGGAGGGCACTCAGCATGCCAAAGGATTTTTAGACTCCCTGATCGGCTCTCTAAGCCTGTTGCCACCACCATGACTGCTTCTTCCCTTTGGTTTGTCTCTTATTCCTTGGGTTTTAGAAGGGAGTCTCAGGAAATTCCCCCTCACCTGTGGAAATCTTAAGATTATTTTTAGCTCTTGTTTGCCTCTCTCACTCATGGCCAACCAACCAAGTCCCCTTCTGCTGCGTAAATAGCTTGGAGCCCTTGTACACCTTTGCCTGCTGATCGCAGCCACCTTTGATGTCTGTTGCTTGCCTCTCTCTGTTCTTATGATCCTTCATTCCCATCCCTTTTAGACTAAAGTCCGTATTTCTTAGGACAAGACTCTCCCGGAATCTGCCTCTGCCCTGCCAGGTGTGTGCTATGCCCAGGTCTTGGAAGGTGCCATGTACTTTCTCTCCTTGTGTCTTTCTTGTCAGTAGTTTTCTCTGATCGTTCTTAGCTCTATATTCACCTCCTTTCTACTCGGCTAAATCTCTTCATCTTTCAGGTCTTAGATTGAGTCACTTACTTCCTCTGAAGCCCAGGCTGTTCAAGAACTCTCGCCTCAAGTAGGATTATAAGACTGTATCACCAGACCTGTCTATCATTTGCTTTAAAAGTTTCCTCATTTTTAGACAGAGTCACTGTGATGGTTGGTTTTAATGGCAAGAACTCTGACTAATGCAGCCACTTTCTTTTCCAGTACTCCTTGCATTGCAGCCTTGACACATCGTGCTTGGGTGTGATTCATGCCATTGGACTGTTTCCCACCCTCCATTAGAATGTTTGTTCTATGAGGGCAGGATCCTGTCTACTTCTTGGTAGTAGTCTCATCTCTTGACATAGTGCCAAGTGAATAGTTGACATTCAGTAAATATTTGCTGAATAAATACATGAAAGAAAGAAGGAAAGAAAGGCAAAATCAATGTGTTTTCAGTACGAAAAGAAGTCCATAGGCAGCAGCTGTACTTTCTTTTTCTCTTGTTACCATCTTCCAACCACAGTTCTGTTAGTGACAGGGGCTTCCCAACTCGTGGAGCCTGCTTGGTTATCTCATAATCTCAAAGGAAGTAATGACTTCTTCTTTCAGTAACCTGACAGACCTTTGATAGAGATGTCCAAGAAAGCCTTTCAAGTTCAAGTTCCTCTTCTCATTTGTATGAGAAGAAATAAGGTCCACGTTGGTTCTAGCTGGTCTTAGATGACTTCAGATATCCTTTTCTGCTTGCAAAAAGTTGACTGCTTAAGAACCTTTGCTTAGGATTTTATTCACCCATTTTATTTTCACGTCTAAGCTGTATGTACAGCTGTGACTTGGACTGATTCAGTGCTAATGCCATTATGACTTCAGTAGAAATTTTTCTATGTTAATCTCTATAATTTTAGGTCTTTTGGACTCCCTTGTTTGATTTTATGATCAGTCCAGAAATCTTTAGTTTTGAGTAGGTGGAGGGAGCATTCAGAGCTATGTTTATGTTATAAAGATCATTCCATATCGTATTGACTTTAAAAGTGGGCAAAGCCAGTCTTATTGCTGTCAGTGCATGTGTTTTTGCTTTCTGCTCAAAGAACATTGCATAGATATTTAGAAAATGGTCCCCGGAGTTCAATCCCAGCTCTAGAATCTCACAGCTAATTGACCTGATGAGCAATTGTGCTCAACTTTTGAGGGGCAGGAACTCCAGATTCCTTTTCAATCGTGTTGGGAAGTAGTAACTCCTTTCAATTTTGAATAATATTAAATGAGTTACATGTGAAAATGCTTTGCACAGTGCCTGATACACATTCTAGACGTGCCCATTATGTAGGTCTCTGGTGTTAGCAAAAGACTTACATGGTTATAATTGTTTGCATACATACACAAAACCAAGAATAGTAATAGCTTTAGCTTTTCTGGACAAGAAAAATTGGCATAGGACACTGAGTGCAAAGAGCCTTGGGCTAGCGGACACTGACCATTCTGACTGTATTGCTTACTGCTATACAACCTAGGTATAGTTCTAAATTCTCTGGCCTTAATTCCTTTAGTTTTCTTCTTTTCTAATATATATTTCTTTTAATTCCTTTTCTTGCTTTATTGCATCAACTAGGACTTCCAGCTAATGGGATAAGCACTGAGAAGTAGGGAAGAAAGAGTCCATCTTCGCCTTGTTCCAACATCAAGAGAAATGTGTTAGTTCTGACTGTGACTTATAATGTTAGCTGACATTTTTTTTCAGGCTATCAGACTGAGAACATTTCTTTCCATTCTTAGTGTCCTGAGAGCATTAGTATGTGTGGGTACCAGATTTTGCCAAATGCTTTTACAGACTCTATTGATGTAATTATTGTTTTCTTCTGTGGGCTGTTGATGTCATAGGTTGATTCAAAAGTATTAAACCAGCCTTGCAATCTTGGGATAAATCTCATTTAGACATGGGATATAATTCTACTTGTGTATTCTTAGATTTGATTTATTTATATTTTGTTGATGATTTTTGTACCCATGTTTATGAGAAGATTTTTTTGGTTTTAAATGCAAAGGTTTGCATCAATCAGTGCTATTTCATCCTTTCTAATAAATGTTCTTTTCACTTTGTGGGTCTAGGAAATGAATGACTATTTTATTTTAATTATCACACTCTGGTAATTAATATTTGCTAAGTTGAATGGATTTATTTCTGAAATGTAGATGATTTGATTTTATGATGTTGACTTACAACAAGCTAGAAAATGATTATGATTTTTGGGGGGTTCTTTTTGAGACAGGGTCTCCTTGTAGCCCCAGCTGGCCTGGAACTCTCTGTGTAGACCAGGCTGTCCTTGAACTCACAGAAATCCACCTGCCTCTGCCTCCCAAGTCCTGGGATTAAAGGCATGAGCCACCATGCTCCGGCTGATTATGATTTTTTCAAACAGAAAAATATGTAAACAGAAATACTGACTCATGGTTCTGGAGGCTAGAAGTCCAAGGTCAAGGTGTTGGTGGGGTTGGTTCCTTCTGGGAACTGAGCAAGAATCTGTGCTGTGCCTTTCTCCAGGTTCTGGTGTTTTGCTGACAACCTTTTGTGCACCTCAGCTTCTACTGTACCAGCTCTGCTTTTATCTTCCCTGACATCCCTGTGTGTGTGTTTCTGGGCCCTCTGGTCATATTGGTTGGTAGTCTACACTGTATCAGTATGGCTTCATTTTAACTCATTCTCTCTGCAGCAACTCTGTCTAAGCAAGGTGAGATTCTGAGGTTCAGAAGCTTAGGGCTTCCACATATGAATTTTCAGGTGATACAATGCAATTCATTACAGGCACATTGTTCCATCCTTTCTATATAACTCCCCTTCTTCTGTCTTTTCCTCCCTCCCTTCCTTCCATGATAGCTGAAGACTCTTACTGTACTAACACTGTGTAGCTTCCTTGAGTTCACAAGATTTTTGTTGTTTTTGAGACAGGGTGTCATATAGCCAAGACGGGCCTTGAATTCCTGCCTCTGTCTCTGAAGTGCCAGAATTGCAGGTGTCTACCCTATGCCTGGCTAGAAGGTGTGTGTGTGTGTGTGTGTGTGTGTGTGTGTGTGTGGTTTTGAAGCTACTCACTTGGGAAATGAGTACCTTATTTAACTTTCTTTTTTCCTCCTTTTCTTCCTTTCTTCCTTCCAATAAATGTTATTGTGCAATATAGGTGGATGGATAACACAATTTTATGAGGAAACTTTCTTTAAATAGAGGGAACGTGGAAATTTTATACAAATAGCCATTTAGGTAATTCTTAGTGGTCAGTCTTTTAATTTGCAAATTACTCGTAACTGGCACGTGTTCAACCCATATGATCATCTGTCTTTGTATCATTTCAACCCTTTTCCATTGCTTTTATTTTATTTTTCCTCTTCCTCCTCAAACTTAATTTGCCTCCTTCACTGAGCATTTTGTGTAGTATAAGCAGATAGTTCTGCCACCAGATGGTGTGCAAGGACTGGGAAAGGTTTGAAATATGGCAGCTAATGTGGTTGGCTTTCAGCATTTTATTACATCACAAAGTTGATACGAAACAGGCCAAATATGAGATTCTGTGATTGTACAGAGTGTAATTATTTATTTACATTTTCTTTTTCTTTATATTAAAACAGAAACCTAGTCTAGAAATCTTGAGGTATAATAAACTATAAAGTTTCTTGAATAAATATTAATGGGAGAACTTAGTAGATTTGACAGTAATATTAGGTTGAGATGTAGAGCTAAGATTCTGGGGTCAGAGGACCACTTCCTGGAAAGAGTAGCTTCAAAGCTGCAAAACCAAATCTTTTGGTTCTGGTGAAGCTATGAATATTGGTGCAGTTAGAACCTTCACCTCATTTCTAAACTTTTTGTGTATGTGTGTTTACGTGTGTGCTCACATGCCACCGCATGTGTGGGTAGATCAGAGGATAACCTTTGGTGTCAGTCTTTACCTTCTAGCTTGTTTGGGACAAGGACTCTTTTGGTTTGTCACTGTGTAGACCAGACTAGCTGACTCACCAGCTTCTAGAGGATTCTCCTTTCTCCTTCTCCCTCCATCTTGTGTTAGGAGCACCGCAGCATCCAGCTTTATATGGGTTATGGAGATTCGAACTCTGGTCCTCATCCTTGCACAGCAAGTGTTTTACCTATTGAGTTATCTTGCCAGCCCTTAGCCATTGTTTTTATTTAGCAGTCTAAAGTAAGACCTGTAGGCAAAAGCAACTCAGACCAAGTGCACACAGAGTGAGTTTTGTTTAGCATGGTCAGTGTCTTCTGGGTTTATTATAATTAATTAGCAATATTAAAACAAGTCTATAATGATCTAGATGTCAGGCTTCCTGAAGACCTGGCTATAGAAATTGTCATGTTTTCTTGGTAACACACCTGACTGTAGCTGAGGCGTGGCTTCCTCTTTCACTGGGACTTGAGTCTTAGAGTTGACAGTTGTCTTTTTCAGCTCCCGTTTTATGACATTGAACCTTTGCTCATGTTTAATTTGACACTTGCCTCTGTGAAGCCCATGGAAGGTATTTGAATGTGTAATTTCCTTTCCTAGCTCAGAGGTGGTGAGGAGAGACTAGAGTTGGGGACTGACGCTTCGTCAGTGCCTCTCCTGTCTTCTAACTCCCACTAACTTGGCTGTTGGGGGAATAGAAATTGGTGGCAGAGAGTAAGTGATTCACCATAAACAAGTACTGCAGTTTCAGGAAGGAATCAGCAGGAAGGGTAAAAACTGAAATCTCAAAAATACAAAACAACTGTTGTTAGTTAATTATAGATGAAAGGGAAACTCATCTAAACAGAAGCAAAGTAAAAGGAACTGCAAAGCAAACACCTTGTAGGGAACTGGAAAAAAAAGTGAACAGATATAAAAGATATTATAATCAGAAAAACTATATAATCAGAAGAGCATTAACTGATCTACAGGCAAAAGAAAGGGATCCAGAATGATGGATCTGTAAGCTTGTGGTATTTTTGGGCAAAAATATTTAAGCATTAGAGAGGCGACTAATGAAACCCAGTGATTGAGGAGATGTGGCAGCAGGTCAGTAGTCATTGGTACGTTATGACCTAAAGAATCAGTACAGTGGCTGTGTGGATACCCAAGAAATGGATGCCAGCGTTGGTGTCTTTCTCTCTGGATTAAATAATAGAAGTTTATTTTTCCCCATTCTGGAGGCTGGAAGTTCAAGATCAAGGTGAGGGCAGGGTGGCTGTCTCTTCCTGGCTTCAAATGATGCCTTATTACTGAGTGTCCTCACATGGTCTATCCTCCGTGTGTATGTATTGGAGAGAGGCAGACAGGCAAGGGACATGTCTGGTGTCTCTTCCTCTTATAAAGACACCAGCCATATGAGATTACGGCCACACTCCATTGGCTTCCTTTAAACTTCATCACCTTAAAGGAGCTAGCTCCAATAGAATCACATTGGGGGCCAGGGCTTCAATATGTGAATTTTGTTGGGACACCCTTGCAATCAAGGGTGGAAACTGCTTAGTGAAAAAGAATGGGGTGGTAATCCAGAGATTCCCAAAGAGGGGAGCAGAGAATGTTTTTGCTCACCTCGATGAACATAAATAGGAGCCACTTCCTAGATGAGTTATCAGATATGGCTGGCACTTATTGAGTACTTACTTTGTGCTTCATTCTGCACTAAGAGGTTGATGTGTATTGTATCGTTTCATCCTCCGAGCATCATCGATTTTATAGATGAGGAGACTAAAGGCCAGAAAACTCAGGTAATTTCCCCATATTCACTTAGCTTATACACAACAGAGTCTGGATCAAATGCAAATCCTCAGGCTACCAAATACCAAAACAACCAGCTTCTTCATTGTCTGCTGCCCTACCCTGGCCAGGGATGTGGTTCAGCCTGTTGATAAATAAATGCCTAGCTTGCCCTGAGTCAAATTTAAACTGCCCTTTTAACAAGTACCTGGCATGCTCTGATTCAAATCTAGATTAGCCTGTTCATAAATACATAGCATGCATTGGACTTAACCAGAAAATGCAGTTGGCTCATACAACTTTGAATGAATGGCATGTGAAAAATCTGAAAGAGCTGATATATTAAATTGTGAGATACATTGCATTTGTTTCAAAGCCCACTGAGTTAGAAGCCTGGCCGATTGTCCATAAACTTTTTATCCTAAGAATACATATAAATGACACTGGGAAATTTCAGTCTGGTGAATCTGTGCATGCTGGTAAAATCTCTAATGAGAGTAGATTATGTGGCACTTATCAAATGACGTCAAGGTGGCTGTGGAAGGGGAACTGTGTGATGCTGGAGCCTTTTGATAAGGTGACTGCCCCATGCTGGTAGAGACATAGCAAAGATCACTATTTGCAGTTATGAACATTAGCTGGCTTGGTGGACATCCGTTCTTCCACTTAATGAAAGCTCTCCCACAGCAAAGGGATATGCAGCCCGGAAAGATAACCTTGTAGCTTTTCGAGTGGGCTTAGGGGAAGGACATGAGGATCATTGTTAAAAGACTTACCTTTGCATGTGAATGCAAACTGTGAGCTCTGGAGTGGTAAGTACTCAAGTCAGCCCTGTGTGAAGGTTTTATGATTGATAATTTCTTATAGTTGATCTGGCAGGAAGAGAATGGCCAGATCCTTGGGTTTGCAGAAATGATTAAACTTCCAGCCAGAGAGTTGTTACACTAGTTCCAACAAGTTGAAGGGAGACCTAGCAAACCTGTAAGTTGAGCTCACTGCATCTGGAGAGAAGTTATTCCAATAATACGGTTATGAAGTCCACTAAAATCCCAGACTTTTAGAGGAAGACAATCTCAAAACAAAACAAACAAAATCTCAAACAAACAAAACAAACACCAACAAAAACTCCTCAAACCAAACTAAACCAAACCAAATCATAGTGTTCTTTAGTCCTTAGAGAAAACCAAAAGTAATTTTCTTTAAAAAATTTTAATTTCTATTATTAGTATGTGTGTGAGTGTGCTTGTGTGTGTGTCCGTGTGTGTGTGTGTGTGCATGCGTGTGTGTGTTTTGTGTGATGCTTGTGTGTGCCATTCTGAGTATGTGGAGGTCAAAGGATAACTTTCAGGATTGTTTCTTTCCACAGTGTTGAGTCAGGATGTCTGATTTCTGTCACATTGTATACTCCAGGCTAGCCTGTGAACTTCCAGGTAATTTTCCTGTCTCACCTCCAAGCTCATCATAGAAGTAGGGGGATTAAAGATGCATACCACTGCTTCTAGCTTTTTTTAATGAGGGTTCTTACAATTGACTTTATCCACTGACTCATTTTACCAGCCTTCAAATAATTTTCTACCATGAATATTTACACACGTCTAGTTACCATTTCGGCAGTTCCATAGGTATTTGAGTCTGTTATGCACTACGAATGGAGTTGGAATTAGACATTATTCAAGAAGAAACATGCAAAATAATAGAGGAATTAAGTAATCGATGATTGGAAAAGATGCATAAGAAGTAAAATCAGGACATATTTTATATGTATCCTTTCATTTAGAAGCTAGCGATCTAATAGTATCCTCACCCCATTAACTGACTGAAGAGGAAAGGGGCCCAGATAGAGTGAAATGCTGTCTCATGATGGATAGTTTATAACAATTACTGAATTTAAGGGTTTTCCTTAAACAGTGGAAGGGGATAGTAGCATCCTAGAATACATGTTCTTATTTTTAAAATGTCATTGTCAAATAGATATTTCTTCACCTCTTGTTTATACCTTTTGAAATTACTATTTATTTTTTAATTCAAGATCTATACACGCTGGCCCACAGACACTTCCAAAATCAACTACAGCGAAGTGATTTGTGATGAAGGCAGTGTCTCCTCTTCCTTGCCTAAGTTCGTCTCCAGGAGGCAATTGTTTTCAGTAATTACGACCTTTTGTTTTGCTGTTTCCCCCCATGCTTCTAAATACTATGCTGTACTGATAGTTTTCCAGTCATCGCTTTTGCATTATCTCCCGACTTCCCATTACAACATGCTCCTCTTCCACCCCAATATGCGCACATAGGCATGTGCCTGTGGGGTGTGCATAGGTGTGCACACACATTTCTCTCTCCCCACCCCTCTTCCCTTCTCTTCCTCTGCCCGCTTCTTTCCTTTCCTCTCTCTTCTCTCTGTTTCCCTCTTTTCTTTCTTATCATGTCTGTGTTTCTTAGAGTTTATAATTTTTTCCATCTGCTTAGATTTGGATCTAGCAGTATTTTTTTCTCCACTGTACAGCAGACAGATCTTTCAGATGCCTAGCGATCATTTCTCCAACTCTACAAAGAAATTATTCATAAATTTTACTCCCCTCCACACACAATGGGTCCTCCCTCCTTCTCACCGTTACCATACGCAGTGGCCGGTGTATGACATCACGCTGCCCTTTCCCCCCTCAATGCCTTTCGGCTCTGGTTGCTTGTGTTCCAGAGAACACAGCTAGTTGAGTTTACTTTTCCATTTGCCAAGGTCCATCTTTCAGGGGATTCTGAGAAATACTAGAGTCAAATTTCTTTTATTTAAATTTTAAGCTTTCATATGTGTATATTATGTGTATATGTTTCAAATGTGTGTATACTGAGTATGTTCCCCCTCATAGCCCCTTACCCCCCTTTTTTTCTCATCCTTCCCACTTCCTGTTAGCCCTCTTTGTCGGCCTAGACAGATTTTTTCTCTTTTCTTTGTTATTCTTTACTTTCTTTGTTTACTATTTGTCTATTCAAAAATAGACTGGTGAGGTGGTGCACGCACCTTCCACTAAAACCAAACCAAACATGTCAGACAGTTCCTTACTTCTTTCCCTTGCCTGGCAGTGTGGGGGAATGTAGACTTCTGTTCCCTCAGCCTCTAGTGTTGAGGCTCTAACAGAGTCTGAGGCTTAGTCTGATTTCTGATCTCTTGCTTGGGAACCATTCATGTTTCTGCAGTCTCTTAGGCTACTTACTTTATCTGGGTTGTTTTGAGGTTTTCTGCTTTTACGCTTTTAAAATCCATCACGCAACACACTTGATTATCTTTCCTAAAGTGAAAAGGTAAAGCAGAAGGTATTATGTCGACAAAGACACAGCAGAGATAATGGAGAGATAAGACCCGAAGAAATTGTTCAAGGCTTTTCCCAGGATTAAGTGGATGAGACTTCACCTTAGGAAAGACAGTCAACATCCAAGAGAGTGGTAGGCATCTGTAAATATTTAAGAACTAGATGGTTTGTGCAAGTCCTCTGAGTTATGGTAATATGGCCCTTTAGGTTATAGTCCCATGCAGCATAACACTGTTTCAGTGGACAATGGGCAGCTGGTCCATATATAACTGTGGCCCCAATGGAGCTAAAATACTCCTGTCATCTCATGATGTCATACATTGCAACATCATGGTCCAGGTGCAATGTGTTAATCATGTGTTTGTGGTGACGCTGTGCCAAAAGCTACTCCAGTGGCATAGTCTTTGCTAAATGTCAGTATCCTTAAATAATATAGTGGGAATATGTTGTGGTGTGTGTGTGTGTGTGCGTGTGTGTGTCTGTGTGTGTGTCTGTGTGTGTGTGTGTCTGTGTGTGTGTCTGTG
>NW_008360326.1:10207372-10214239 GCF_000622305.1 Nannospalax galili | reverse complement strand
CAGTATGGTGATACACACCTTTAATCCCAGTACTTGGAGGCAGAGGTAGGTGGATCTCTGTGAGATCAAGGGTAGCCTATACATAACAAGTTACAGGCCAGCTGGAGCTACAATGAGACCCTATCTCAAAAAATATTGTTATATACATGTGTTCATGATGTATGTACGTGTGTATCCCTGTGCACGTGTGTGCGTGTGTGTGTCTGTGTGTGTGTCTGTGTATGTCTGTGTGTGTGTCTGTGTCTGTGTGTGTGTCTGTGTCTGTGTCTGTGTCTGTGTACATGTTCTCACTCAGCTGTGGTCTCTGGGAATGCTGAAGGTAGTAGATGTTACCTGTATCCTGGGAAGACTTTCAACATTCTCCATTTTCAGAACTTTGTGTTCTCCTGGCCTTCTAGGAACACGGTGCCCCTAGTGTTTCTTGTGGGCATTCCCTGGAGAAAGCCGGCTGCTTTCGCTTCAGAATCTACTTTTTCTTTTTGGTCTTTGGAATCTACTTTTTAAAGTGCCAACATACCCTGTTTTGTGAAATCAGCCCCACAGGTCACATTTCTGTCTCTTTTCCATCTTCCAAATATTATTGAAACCTCTGGGGGGCTGTTATCTTCCTGCTAGTCACTTAGTCTTTGGGATTTAACTCATTATTTAAAATTCCAGTACTGTTATTTTACTGCTATTTTAGGAGGAAGACATGGTAAAGGCCCATCTTTAGTCAGTGTTTATCTTGAAGTTTCTTTGGATCCCTTGTTGCAGTTTTAAGCTTCCCAAGGTGAGGATACAAGTATTCCATTAGCATCTTTCATAACACATAGGCACTAGTAAATACTGGCCCAGTGAATCAATGATTACTTTAGCTGATGACGTTATTGTTTCCCCTTGGGACTGTTTCTGGTTAGTTTTGGAAGGAGGGAAGATTGTGGGCCGCCAGGTGGAGGGTTTCTCAAGCCGACACTGGTGACTAGAGGAGGAACTTTTTTTTTCCAGTTTGCTTATTAATTTGTCAGCATCAAAGAAAAGATTGGAGCTTGTTTCTCAGTCAAAAGCAGGCCCTCTGTCTTCATAGGTCTCGCCCATTTGCCTACTTGTTCTCTTACTGCTCTTCTCAGAGTGCACTGGTTTGATATATCCAGACAGTCCCACCTAAACAATTGCTTCTAGTACTTTGAAAAAAATTCTATATGTAGTCTTCCTGGCACCCAACATTCTCTAAGAGTTAAACATTAACAGAAGTTGAAAACTTGCTTTTCTGTTAACACTTCCTTAGTGATCAGGCTTGGGTTCAAACGTTTGTTTTGCCTCTGTAGCGCATGAATGACCTCACTGCTGAACCCCATGTTCCTGTTGTCCTCCTTGTTCCCCACCACTCCTCCTCTTTCTCCTCCCCCTTTTAAAAGCCACAACCAATAGCAAGAAGCACATTTTATATGACTACCTAGTATAAATATATGAAACTGGAACAAAGGATTTTAAAAAATTATTTATTTATTATTTTTTATGTGTATGAGTGTATTGTCTGCATGTATATAAGTGCACCCATGTCGTACAATGCCTGAGGATGTCAGAAGATGTTTTCAGATCCCCTGGAACTGGAATTATAGAAGGTTAATAGTAGCTAATATGTTGGTGCTGGGAACTGAATTTGGGTCCTTGCAAGAACAGCCAGTGATCTTAACCACAGAGTCATTTCTCCAGCCCCTGGAACAAAAGCTTTAATATTTACCCTTACTATGATTGACTGCTCAGAGATACACTGTTCTATTTTAATGTCCACTAAAAGTATGGCGATTGGAATCCTTTTAGTTTGCTTTATAACCCACTGCGTTGCTGCCTGCTGTTGTGAATAAACCTTAAACTGAAGGGTCACATTTCCTTCCTCACTTTCTTCATCTCATTGACAGAATTACACAACATTGCCTTGAACTAGGGATGATTAACAGGGTTCCCTCATGCTAATAAGGTAATAAGACAGATCTTGTAAACCCCTTATCTTTGTCCTCATAATGCTCAGCTAGCATCTTAGTCATATGGCTAGGAGACATTTAGTCTGGTTACACAGTTTGCTCTTAAAAAATGCTATATTTTAGAGAAGTTTTAGGTTCATAGTACTCTTGAGGAGAATGAACTAAGGTGCCCCCTGAAGACTCAAGCCTCCCTCATTGTCAGCACCCTATGCCAAAGGGTACATCTGTTATAAATGATGAATCTGTATTGATTTATTATTGCCACTTAGCTCCATAGTTTATATTAAGCTCCACTTTGCTGTTGGGCATTGAATCAGTTTGCACAAAAAAATGACATATTTCTGCCATTATATGATGCAGGGCACTTTCCCTGACAACCCTGCCTGCTCTGCCTGTCCTTTCCAACCACCGGCAGCCATGCAGTGCGACTATAGGCTGCCCTGCATAGGGTGCCATGAGGTAGAGAAAGAACCTTGGCATTTACTCAGTATTAAACTTCAGACAGAATGCTGACTGATTTTTATTGAACTCATAAGACTTTTTATTAAGGATTTTTATAATTATACTATCCTACATAAAATGAAAATAAATCTAGTCGAACACAAAGAGGAAGTATAATGTATAATTCTACTGTCCCTGGAAAGTTTCCAAGTACCACTGGAGATTATGAGCTGGTCATCAGATAGTCATGGGGGTTCCCATCTGGGCAGTCTTCTATGATTCTCCTCAGGAGCATCTGACACTTCCATATAGAAGAAAGATAGGAGTGGTTGGGCCAGTCTGGGGTGGGAATTTATGGAGTGGCTATACAGGTTTGAAAAGGGACTGAAGAGACAAAGATCAGAATAGTGCTGTTCAGGTGCTAGATCATGTGTTCTGGGCCACCAGAGCAGGGGACCTGTCAGGTTGATTGTCTTGGAGAAACATGTTCTATGCATTTATATTTGTGATTTAGATCCTGAAACACAGGATAGTCCTGAGAATGTGGTGCTCATGGTGCAACAATATTGGGGTCAGGGAAAGGTCCCTGGGTGCCTCTTGTCTTGGAAGCTGGTGAGCGTCCATTTCATGAATTGAACTTAGGAACAGATAGCTTTGCAAGCCTCGAGAACTAAAACTACTATTAGAAGCTTTCACTGCACATAATGAAGTAGAAGGAGGATATGAACACTGGCTCAAAGTAATAGACTAGATAGATTGCCACTCATCTGCTTTATGCTTCTCTCATAGTCCCGGTGGCACCTCCCTGGACAGATATATATCAATGAAACACCCAACCTCTTCAAGTTCTGGGTCCTGTGAGAAGTTGGGGCTTTGCCCAATGAAGTCAAGCATGGCTCTGGTGGATACTTTGAGGACAAAGAATGCTTGATTCACCTGATTCTCTTTTGCGTTTGAGAGACCATAGATGCCCAAACTATACCTCTCAAAATAGTGGCCAATTGAGTGGCTCCTCCTGAGAAAAGGGTGGGAATTCTGGGTGGATCGAGGGGCAAACCTGGGTTAAGCATTTGAGCCAAATGTATAATGAGACCTTAGTCCAACTCAGCACACTTTGTTGGATTTTGCTCTTTTCTTCCCAGAAACATTATTGAGGGAGATGAGTGGATGCTGTTTCCTGAAGTCAGGCAAAGTTTGTTAACTATTTGCAAGTACCGGGGAAAACCACTTTCATTTGTCTTTTTTTCTATTCTTAAGCTAATGTTAATAAAAAAAATGGTATTTGATTAACCTTGAAATGTACCCTGGATGACTATACTGATAAATTCGATAATATTAATTGCAAGAGGGGATGACCATGTGAAATCAGTACCATTCAGACAGTCATGGTAGTTCCCATCTGGGCCGATTTACAACTTGTCCAACCTATGCTGTAAGTCTGAGGAGGGAACTGGTGACCCTGTATGAGCCTAGCCCTCCATCAGAGCAGAACTTGCAAGGACTAGATCTTTCAACCATGACTTAGGCAATGCAGCTACTGACTGTGCTTGAATTGATTCATTCCTTCTTTTGAGCAAGGAGCACAATTTCTATTTTACATGGGCTTTGTGGATGTGTCCTTACTATTCTTTCACTTTGAATTCATTGCTGGGATTCAAAGTTACTCATTCATTGTTCTAGGTTGTTGGTTCATGTGAACACAGGCATCTGATCCTGAGAAACTTCAGCATGAAAGAACTGGGAAGGAAAGCAGCGCTAACAGCCTCACAGAGGAACCAAGAGTTGATCTGAATTTACACTAACATTTAGTCTATGGGGAATTCCAAAGGACTCTCAACACTGAGAGTCATGAGACCTGAAAACAGAGCCAACAGGAACCAAACAGAAAACCCTATTTCTTCTGGAAGAAAATGGTTGAGAGAGGCTTGTGAGATTGTCTTAACTATGTGGATCAGTTATTATTCCATGGATAATGGAATAGTCTCCTTGTGTATGCCCTGTGATAAAATTAGGGAAAACTGGTTTAATTTGTAGCAGAAGACAGTTAGGATTGATGGGAAGAATATGTTACTTACAGGGAATGAAAGCGAACATACTCTGAATTGGTGGATTTCATTTCTCTGGCAAAACCTGACCATTCCCTGGACTTTGGAGCGAACAGTCTTATCTATGGCAACAATCCAAAGCTGAGCCTCATTCTTTTTTTTTTTCTTTTTGTCTTTACAAAAACTTTATTGAGAATTTCATATGTGCATATAGGTGTGTTGATCAACTCCATGCCCACTTCCTCCCCTCCAACACCTCCCATATCTCCCCATCACTTTTTCTTTTTCTTTTCTATTTTTTTTTCTTTCTTTATTTTTATGGGGCTTTTGGCCACTCTAACATTCCCCCCTGTGAAGAGGTAACCCTAAAATCTTTTAAGGATTAGATAAGAATAGGAGGTAGGAATTGGCTAGGCAGTTAGGGTAAAAAGACCCCAAAGAAAAGTAGCCAGTTTCTTGGCTAAAAGTCAAAATGTCCTTGGGCCTCTGAGCCTCGTTCTTGAGATCCTGAATTCTGTGTTGTTTCTTTTTAATTTTATAACTGTTCAGTTTATATTATTAGAATGGCAAATCTCTTCTTGGAATCAAAAGTGCCTATCTCAGTATGATTCCTAGGAAATAGTAATTGTGTTCTATTACTGAATTATATCTGTCTGATAGGAAATAGTATTTAAGAAAATGCAATGTTCTAAGCAGATATTTAGTGTTCCAGGCTTAGGAGGATGTTTCTCAAGGCAGCTGATTGAGCAGGAATTTTCAGTTTTCTTATCCTGTGATCTCAGGGCTTTGGATTGTGTGCTCTTCCTCACTTTCTCTTTTTTTCTTCATTTTCTTTGCTTAAAACAAGCAAGAAGGAGAGGGCATGAGTAACAATACTTGTCACACAAGCCTAAGAACCTGAGTTTCATCCCCAGAACCCATGTTAAGATAGAAGAGAAGAACTGACACCACAAAGTTGACTGTCCTCTGACTTCTGCGTGTCAGTCATGGGGGCACATATGCGCCCCACTTCCTCGTTAAGATAGAAGAGAAGAACTGACACCACAAAGTTGACTGTCCTCTGACTTTTCTGCGTGTCAGTCATGGGAGCACATATGTGCCCCACTTCCTCCATCATACACACACACACACACACACACACACACACACACACACACACAAATGTGCTAAATAAAATAAAAAAGAAGACCCTGAATTCTGTAAGTTAGAAGTTCTGAATGAGGATCCTGGTTTTATTTGGTCTTCAGGTATCAATGTGTAGTGAGTCATTAGAACAAGTGCCATGACATTTAAAGACAAACCTTTTTAACAAAAAGTAGAATATTTGTAAAAAGTATTTAAAAAATAATTTGTTATTTTGATTTTATGTGTATAAGTATATTGCCTGCATGTGTGTAAGCGCACCCGTGTCATGTCCTGAAATGCCTGCGGAGGTCAAAAGAAGGCATCAGACCCCCTGGAACTGGAGTTCTGGTTGGTTGTTAGCTGCCATGTGGGTGCTGGGAATTGAACCTGGGTTCTCTACAAGAGCAACCAGTGCTCTTAATCACTGAGGCATTTTTTCAGCTCCTGTAAAAAGTATTTTTAAACTGTAGTTAGTCTTTATTTATAGCATGTGTTGTTCCATTCACAGAAGAATTGAGACAATGCATTTTTGCTTAAATCAAAACAAACAACAAAAACCCCCAACAAAAGACCTACCTTCTAATACCATGGGTTGAGAAAATGTAATCTCTTATAAACTGAAGATCAGTCTGAGGCTGGAGAGATGGCTCAGCAATTAAGAACACTGACTGCTCTTGCAGACAACCCAGGTTCGATTCCCAGCTCCCATATGATAGCTAAAGACTGTAACTCCAGTTCCAGGGCATCTGATGCCCTCTTCTGACCTCCTCTTGCATGGCACGGTTTCACTTATATACATGCAGGCAATACACACATACGCATAAAGAAATAATAAATAAAATATTTTAAAAATGAAGATCAGTCTATCTGATGATTTTTTTTTAGAAAGTAGGATCCTTCGTGCCTGCCAGGGATTGAAGTAAATATCCAGATATTAGACTGCCTTTTCTCATTTGACGTTTTTTAAGTTTACTAATGTATGAACCTCCATTTCAAAAACATATCAAAACTTACTTGAAAACAAAATCAGGTTACTTGCTGATGTAGCCAATATGTTATCTAAATTGTTACACATTCAGCTTGATAGGGGTAATTGTTGGCTCAACCGAGGAACCCACACAGATGAGTGCAAAGGTCATGCTTATAATAGATGCTGGCCTGTTTCTTGATCTGTTGCTCCTCCTCCTTGCTTTCTCTGCCTCCTCATTTCCTTCCTTCCTTCCTTCCTTCCTTCCTTCCTTCCTTCCTTCCTTCCTCCCTCCCTCCCTTCCTTCTTCCTTCTTCCTCCCGTTCCT
>NW_008360326.1:10185920-10207358 GCF_000622305.1 Nannospalax galili | reverse complement strand
CCCTCCTTCCTTTCTTTCTATACCATCATTGTGTTTTCATGGTTGTGATGGAGAACTAGGATGTAATTTATTTTCTTTATTTTTCTTTTCTTCCTTTTTTGTTTTGCTTGTGAAGGAAGAATTTGTTTGCTTCAAAGAGTGCTACTGCTTCCTTTGATACGTTTTTCTTTCTTAATGGGTTTACAACTCTTGGAAGGAATTAAAAATTTTTAAAGTGTTGTTTTCTTATAACAGAAGTAATTGATATATGTGATGGATCATGTTTTGCCCCTCTGATGGGTAAATGTAATTTATCAGCTGAGATGGCTTTCAGGCTGGTAAATATCTTTACACCGAACATTCATGGGCTGAAGCCACTGAACGTGTTTGCCTTGAAGAATGACTTGGCTGACCAAGCCCCGGGTTTCTTTTGCTCTAGATACATTTCATCTTGCTCTTCAGTCGACAAGGGAAACTGCGGCTGCAGAAATGGTACACCACGCTCCCTGACAAAGAGAGGAGAAAGATCACCCGGGAAATCATCCAGATCGTCCTTTCTCGTGGTCACAGGACAAGCAGCTTTATTGACTGGAAAGAGCTGAAACTTGTTTATAAAAGGTGTAACTTCATGGAACCTGAACTTCCCACCGCTCCTTTGTTTTCATCTGGTCCTCAATATTTTACATTTCAATACCAATGCCTACATTTTCTGAAATCTTTGACGAGCAGTGTCCAACTGTTTCTACCATGAGCGAACTAGTAAAGAACTCCCTTAGATTAAAACAACTTTTCTGTGTTAGGATGGCTTCTAAATACGTCAGTGTATGTGGATTATGCATGCACATGCTCAAGAATATTCCATGAGCACCTGTTATATTCACAGCATCATTCTGATGTGGATTCCGTAGCAAACAAGACAGATTATGTTTTTGTCTTAAGGGAGTTTTACTTATTTTACTTACTTACTTTACTTATTTATTAAGTAAACAATATATGTCCACCTAGTAACAAATGCTGTGGAAAAATTCAGGTGAAAATGATAGAGAAATAGCGATCATGTTCAACAGATAGCTCTTATTATATGTGTTCATATTTGCAGATGGGTAAACTGAGGCACAGAGTTTAAATGTTTAGTTTCTAGTTACAATAATTAAGTGATAATCAGTAGAGCCAGGACTCAATCCAGATCTTCCTTTAAAGCCTATATATGGATTGAGGAGATGGCTCAGCAATTAAGGGCACTTACTGCTCTTCCAGAGGACCTGGGTTCAGTTTCCAGCACCCACATGGCAGATAACACCCATCTTTAACTCCAGTTCCAGGGAATCTAATGCCTTCTTCTGGTCTTTGCAGGCATTGCATGTACATGGTATGCTTACGCGTATGTAGGCAAAAGACTCATACACATAAAAATAAACAAAAATCCTTTTTAAAAACCTATGTATTCTCTTTATTTACCTTTTTGAAGTGATAAGACCATACTAGAAAGAAATCTTAGTTTATAAATGAGAAATCCAAGGCACAAGAGTTTAAGGAAGATTTTCAATAGGACCCAGTAAATGGATGCCTAAATTAGAACCTAAACATAACCACCCTGGCCTGGTGGTTCACATCGAACTAGAGTTTCTAGAAGGAAAATTATGCTAGTAATGCCTTTGCAGAGGGTGTTTTTAAAGCCTGATGGGAAAAGAGAGATAGTTTATGTATGCTTGACATTTAGTGGCGTCTACTACTGGCATGTGCCCAGGCAAAACTCTTTTTGTCAAGTCTGCATT
This sequence comes from Nannospalax galili, assembly GCF_000622305.1. Classification (NCBI taxonomy): domain Eukaryota; kingdom Metazoa; phylum Chordata; class Mammalia; order Rodentia; family Spalacidae; genus Nannospalax; species Nannospalax galili. The sequence continues at coordinate 10,205,604 of NW_008360326.1, read as the reverse complement.
TAGAACTTGATAAGGGAGGGTGGGCAACTTGTAATGAAACGTCATATAAAACCAGATGTTGGGAGCGTAGACCCCTGAGTGCATTGCTGAAGGTTCAGATTTCGGAAGACATGACTTATACAAGGCAGAGAGAAGCTTGAACAAACACCATAGATTACCATGAACCAAAGAATTCTGTCCGTTTGATCATAGCTCTGCAAGGTAAAATTCTGTTGAGAGTTTTTCATGTAATTAATGGGAGTGGTCTAATCACTGCAGTATTTTTTATATATTCTGTTTTATATTGGGGAATATTCTGGAAGCTGTGGGCAATGTTTTACTCTTTGATGGGGAGACTCTTCTGGGGAGAGTGGGAAACTGCCGATTTACTGGGGAAAAACATCTTTAGGTTGTTTAATATCTCATCCAATTTTGCTTCTTTTTTTTTCTTTTCAAGGTATGCTAGTTTATATTTTTGCTGTGCAATAGAAAATCAAGACAATGAGCTCTTGACACTAGAAATAGTACATCGTTATGTGGAGTTGCTGGACAAATACTTTGGAAATGTAAGTGTCATTTTGGCCCTTTAGAGTCAGTCTCCATCTTGGCTCTTGCCTCAGCTCTTCTTTTGGGTTCTTTTCTCTCAGTGCTAAAATATGAATTGCATTGTACCAGGGACCGTGCTGGCCCATCTTGGATCAGAACCCATGGGATTCCTCCCCACCTATATTTCTTAGTAAAGGAAAGACTCAAAAGAGGTATGCACATCTCTCCTTCAGATCACAAATATGCTGAAGACCTTGTTTCAGGGAATCAGAATTTACCTGTCAATGATTCTTTGATATTAGTTCCTTACTCCCCTTTGGCTTTGCCATTTCTTTTCTGTTTTGATCTCTAACTTTGTTTAACGCTACAAGGACTTGTTAATATTATTAACACACAAGAAAATAAAAAAAAAAATCCCAAATCCTTTTATTTCATCTTGCTATTCCACAGTCTTTTTTTAAAAAAAAATTACGTCCAAGTAACAGATGAGAAGTATTCGGGATCCATTCACTCTGCACCATCTTGCAGCACAGGTACCATACTGTTGCCCCACAGACACTACCCCATTGACATTTCTTAAGCCTTAACTTGCTTTGCCCTCTCTGCAGCACTGGATCCTTGCTCATCCTTTGAATTCGCTTTTCTTTTGCCATGACATAGCTCTCTGGGGGGGTCTTGTGTATCTTGAGGACCCTCCTTGTTTTTTCTTCTCAAGTTCCTTCCTCCTCCGTCTACATGCTCTGCCTGTCTTCCCCCACCTGCCTGGTATGCCTGCTGATCCTCCCTCCTGAAATCCACTGCCAGGTGACTCTCTTGGTGATGGCCTTCACTAAGCTTCTCATGACCTGGAACCATGCTCAGCTTTTGAAAACCTGCTCTGTCTGATGATTGGAGTTTATTGTGTTCCAGGATCCTTCAATGTAAAGTGACAGGCATCTCTGCCTTTGTCTGTTACTAGAACTTTCTGTCTATTCAAATTGAATTTAAAACTCATCCACCTTCATTTCACTCTTACTGGTGTAGATGTACTGAGGATTTCACTTTTAAGCTTCCTGTTTGGCCTTTTCCTGAACTCTCTTTGCATCTCTGCTTGGTCTGTTAGTGACAATCTTTATCATAAAGCACAATCTAGGTGGGGATATTGCTTCTTGATCACTTTACATCATCTACCATGAGAAAAACCCACATTCCCTAGGTCACAATTTAAGTCTTCACAGCAGTGGTCTCAGAGCACTCCTCCACCCCCTCTGTTCCCTTCGCTCACCTGTGATAGTCAGCATTTTAGGTGATGAAATAGCTCAGAACTTCCCACCTGGCACAGAAACTGCCTGACCACCAACCTGCCAGTCCCCTGCTAGAAACTTTTTTGGTTTCTTTTCTCCCTAACATTTATAAATACCGCTGAGCCAGATTTTAGCAAATGCAGCAGAGACACCAAGCAAATGTATGGTTTCAAGAAAGAGCATTGGCTCTGGGAAAAGGTTCCCCTGGCCATGATCTCGGCCTCCTTCCTCATTCACAGGGGTCTTTCATCAAGGGGTGCTGGGAGAATTTGCTTCTAGAAGAGTTTTCCACACTTTTTTTTCCCTCTGTAATGGAATGGGCAGAGTTTTCAGCATTGGTTGGGTTTTACCAGAAATTTTGCAACAGACTTCGCAATAATAAGTGCTGGAAGGGGTTCTAAAGGAATTCCCACCCCTGGCTTTCTCTTGTTTGTTTGTTTTTTTCCTTGTAAATGATTTTATAAGAGCTAACGTGTTGCTTCAGGGATTTCAGCTATTGTCAATATTTAGAAATAATAAGAGCTGCACCGTCTTTATCCTTCTTCATCAAGTTTATTTTCAATTTTTTGAAAAGCAAATCCATTGAGAATATAGTAATGGGCTTGAAAATGCAAGATTATTTAACTTCATCCTTTCTTTTATTCAAGGGAATGCTGGCATTTTGGTGCCTTCTTTTGAATTGAACTGCAGACGTGGCCTTTTGCAAGGGCCTGGAGGAGTTTCTTGAAGTCTGCGCTTTCCGTTAATCTGCTTTCCCTTCCTTATTTCTGAACGCTGGTTTGACCTGTTCTGTTTCCCTAGATTAAACCAACTGTGATCATGTGACCTGAAGGTGAATTTTGAGCTCTCTGTGCTGAAATTCAACCAGATATCTCAGAGCACATCACTTTTTAAGAGAATTTGAATGACCTCCCCCAGTGCTACGCCTCGGGAACTCATGAGGAGAGTTGGAATGACTTACTGTTTCTTGAACATTAACTTTCCAACCTATTCTGGTTTACCTTTAGAAGCTCTTTGTCAGGAACCAAAATTTAATTCACTAAAAAGTTCAATGAATCTTTCATTAAGCTAAGAGCAGCTAAGAACACTTCAAGGCTGTGTGCCCAATAGGTGTTCAGTTCTTATTAACTAACGGTGATGAGCAAAGGCCTCCAGGGCTGATTTTCATAGACACTGTCTCACAAATAAGGTATTTCTCTTTGGATTTATTTTCCTCTCATGCTAATGCCAAAGATTTCTTTGAATACTGCCCTCATACTGTACAAGGGAAGACTTTGTATCGAACCTCTCTTATAACTTTTGAAATTACAGTATTCTGAAGACAGATAAATAAAAAATTTCTGGTTACTAATTTAAGTAATATTTTTTAGCACTTTTCAATTCCAAGGAGATTTATAAGGATTAACTAGTTGGTCTTTCTATCTTCAGTAAACGTTAACCCCAATTTACAGAGGCTAAGAAGAAATGTCTCAGAGCTTCCTAGTTGTTGAGGGTCTGTTTGAAGAGTTAGATACCTGATGTATTATCATTCTAAATCGCAGGATGCATTTTTATTGATGTATTCAGTGTGTGGATGCTGCTGCCCTAAAGCACTTTTGAATTTGACCCAGAGAGATTTTCTTTCGTAAAAGGAAGAGCATCAAGTGTCTTCACAGATGCTGGTGTTGCTCACACACTAGCCAGACCCAAGATTTCAGACCTGTCACCCAGTTTACTGATGAAGAAAATGACACCCAAAAAGCTAATAGACTTTGCTAACCTCATGGGCTATCGTGAGGGTCAAAGGCAGTACAGAGCAAAACTTTATAAAACTGTTAATTGCTAGTTATGTATTTTATTGCTATCATTTTTTGTATAGCTTTATAGTATTTCTTATTATCTGAACAACATTTCCTTCATGTAACCTGAAACTTCTTGTATTTACTTTGGAACAGAATTCAGGAAGGACAGATGCTCTCAGATTCCACATTAATGAAATGTCAAGAAAAAGTCTCAGATTAGTATTTATTCTGCTGAAAGAGAAGAGCTTTAAGCCAATAGTAAAACCAAAGATTAGGAAGGAATGATAAATGGTCACTTTCTGGCTTTTGTAAGTTGTATATCAAAACCTACATACATAGGGTGCATGTGGGGGGAAGCAAAGCGGTCCTGTCCTTTTGTTTATTAGCATGGATTGTGGAAGAGCAGACCACATAAAGTTACATAACTAGATGAGTCTCCGAGCAGCAAAGGCATAGTTCTGACATACCGGGACAGAACTTTAAGGTAGAATTTAGAAGTATTTGAGTATTTTAAAAAATATTTTATATGTTGTTTTTATTTTGTGTATATATCGTTTGCATGTAGGTAGGTGCACCTGTGTCGTGTAGTGCCCATAGAGATCAAAAGAGGGCATTGGATCCCCTGGAACTGGCGTTACAGACAGTTGTTAGCCAACATATGGGTGCTGGGAATTGAACCCAGTTCCTCTGCAAGAGCAGTCAGTGATCTTAACCACTGAACCATCTCTCCAGCCCTGTATTGGAATATGAAGAACCTTGAATGTTGCATAACTTCTTCAGAGTTGGCGCCTCTTCTTATTCTCAGATACCACTGAACCATCTCTCCAGCCCTGTATTGGAATATGAAGAACCTTGAATGATGCCTCTTATTCTCAGAAGAAATTTGGCTGTAGTGTGGCACTTTGGAGTTGTACATGAAATAGTTGCTCATTTGCATCACGCTCTGTAATTGTGGATATCTGTCTGCATGTAACCTCACCTTGTTCTAATCCCTTGAAGCTAAGTAGGGTGAATTTATTGCCCCATGGCTATTGAAAGAGCCCTCAGGACTGGGAACAGGTGGCTGGGGTGTCAGAAGGTCCTAGAGAAAGTGTAGGAGTGTTGTCAGTTCTACTCTTGCTGGTTTATCCCCCTCACCTTGTTCTAATCCCTTGAAGCTAAGTAGGGTGAATTTATTGCCCCACGGCTATTGAAAGAGCCCTCAGGACTGGGAACAGGTGGCTGTGCTCTGAGTGGGGTGTCAGAAGGTCCTAGAGAAAGTGTAGGAGTGTCTGTCGGTTCTACTCTTGCTGGTTTATCCTAGCGAGGCTCCTCTCTGCAGTGGATTCCTGGTCTACACCTACCTTGAATGCTGAGCTTTCTCTGTTGTTGCTACTACAGCTCCTGACTTCTGCCTCTCCTGCCTCTGGTAATTGATCTCTTCTAGTACTTTCTTTTCTGTGCATGGATGTCTAATCTATTGTGATTTCTTTTTCCTGATGTTAAAATTATGAATTATGTAATTACATAAAATTATAAAAGAATTCATATTTTCATATCCTTCTAGATGTAACTTTTTAAATAAATGGATTGCATTATGCAGAGTTTATGTAACTTCATTGTCTTTAATTACAAGCCTGTGTGGAAAATTTTTCTACATCTGGCCATGTAAAACAACCTCATTCTTTCTAAATTATACCCAGAATTCCTGGGCCACTGTGGAGGTATACAGATATTATTAGAACAATTCCCTATGGTGGACTTTGGGTTGCTCCCAATGATTATTAAAAATGATGCCCTCAGGATCTTTGTTGTTCTTATACATTATTGGGCAGTGATTCTAATATAGCATGGGAATAAATCCCTTATAGAGCTGTTGGGCTTAATAAATTAAATTTTTTAATTATTATTACTGTGTATGTGTATATGGTGTGTGTGTGTGTGTGTGTGTGCCAGTGCATTGTGCATGTGGAGGCCAGAAAAATAACTTTGTGGAGCTGGTTCTCTCCTTTCACTCTACATGGGTCCTGGGGAGTGAACTCAGGTCCTCAGACTTGTGCAAGTACCCTTACCTACAGAGCCATCTCACTCGGCCTGTGCCCAATAATTTATACGTTTAGTAGTGACAGATATTAATTTGACTCACCAAAATGGCCTATAAGGTTTATAAATTCCATCAACAGTGAGTGTGGATATACATCACCAACAATGATTATTTTCATGTGAATATAAATTCAGTTTCTCTGATTATTTGAGGCTATGCATCTTATTAGACTTGTGTTGGCCTTTTTTTTTCTCTTTCTTGATGAATTATTTCTTGATAGCTTTATTTATTTTGATATTGTGTTTATCTTAGGTAGTGATTTTTTAAAAAAATATTTATTATTTTATTTTATGTGTAGGAGTGTATTGCCTGCATGTACGTAAGTACGCCTGTGTCATGCAATGCCTGAGGAGGTCAGAGGGGGATGTTGGATTCCTTGGAACTGGAGTTATGGATGATTTAGTGAGTCACCATGTGGGTTCTGGGACTCGAACCCAGGTCCTCTGCAAGAGCAACCAGTGCTCTTAACTGCTGAGCCATCTCTTCAGCCCCTTAGGTAGGGATTTGTAAGAATTCCTTCCACATTGTGAATCCCATTTCTGTCCTCTCTCCCCATCATTATGTGTATTTGAACATGTTTTCCCCAGTCTGTTGTATAAGTTTAGCTTTGTTTATAGTGGTATATGACCCATACTGTACTCTGACCTCTTCAAATTTTTACTTGAAAAGCTTTGATCTATTTACTGTCATTCACATTTATAGAATTGAAAGTTAAAGGAAGCGTTCCTAAGCTGAGGACGTGCCCTTCTATCAATCATGCCATTTTTCTCTTTGATAGTGCTATATCTCAGTGAACAAATCTTATTTTAAAATTGATAATATATATGTCTGAATGTATATACACACATATATACATATATAACTATACAGATACACACATATAGAGACAGAGGAATAAACAAGAGAGAGACTTTTGAGGGAACGGACAAATGTAGAAACCTATTTTCCATCCATCCATCCATCCATCCATCCATCCATCCATCCATCCATCCAGGCATCCATCCATCCATGCATCCATTCACCCACTCATCCATCCATCCATCCATCCATCCATCCATCCATCCATCCATCCATCCATCCATCCATCCATCCATCCATCCATCCATCCATCCATCCATCCATCCATCCATCCATCCATCCATCCATCCATCCATCCATCCATCCATCCATCCATCCATCCATCCATCCATCCATCCATCCATCCATCCATCCATCCATCCATCCATCCATCCATCCATCCATCCATCCATCCATCCATCCATCCATCCATCCATCCATCCATCCATCCATCCATCCATCCATCCATCCATCCATCCAGGCATCCATCCATGCATCCATTCACCCACTCATCCATTCATCCAACCATCCATCCATCTACTTATTGTTGATTCAGTGCAACTTTATAGTGAACTAAGAGACTAACCTTTGCTGAAAAGTTGGCTGAGTTTTTCATAGATGGCCATTTATTATAGTGGTATTTTAATTGTTTGTTCAGATGATTCTAGATTCAATTGAATCTGTTAGCATAAACCATGTTCTATGTGGGGGGGGGTCTGCACATTTATTGATGAGGCAATGCATTGAATTATTGACACCCATTGTATGTAAAGTTATAGCAATCAGAATAATAGAATTATTTATCTGGGAAGACATTAATCCCAGAATAACAGAGACAAAGCCTATAATGGCTGACTCATTCACATACTTCGCCATCATCACATCCCATTATTAATGCATTTGACTATGTTCTAGATAGCAGGGTGACATAAAGGTGACCAAGACAAGGTCTTTGTTCTGAGCTCCGATATGGGGATGATTTGTGATTATATATTCATTCCAGTGGACAGAAGACATGAGAATCTACAGGATGTAATGTGAAGTCTAAATGGGAAAAGAGGATCTGGGAATCATTGTGTGCCTGACCTTTTGAATTTATCTTGAATGAGCTTACTTTTGCCAGTATAATAAAAGAAAGAGCATTTAGGAGAATATTCCAGGACTTGCTGGCATGTGCATAAAAACACATGGTGAGCTGGTGTTTTGTGTGGCTGTAGTACGTGATGAAGGCTGGCACAGGAAAGCAGTGTTAGGGATGGGGTAGTGAGATCCTCTATGCCATGCTGAGGAATTAACTTTGTCTTGAATACCAAACCCCACACAAGGTAGGAATGAGATCAACATTTTAGAAAAGTGTGATTGATTGGCTTGAATGGTCAAAGATCATTGTTATAGCCCCAGTGAGAGGTGTTGGTTGCCAGGGCAGCTGTGAAATGGAGGGGTGGGAGGTTAGGGTTCTATTTAGACGGTGGAATCAATACGAATTAGTGACCACAGCAAGAGGGAAGACCAAGGGAAGGAGAGAAATGAAAGGAGGGGAAAATAAGTTGAACTCCAGCAGGAACTAGAGGGAACAGTAAGAATGAGATTACTAAACAAAATAGGGACTAAAAAAAAGATAGGCTTGGGATCAGTTTGGAACACGGTGATACGGGAATGAAGAATGCCCAAGTGAAGATATGTAGTCAGCAAGCGAAACCACTGGGCAGATGGGAATCAGAGGTGGTTTGTTGAGCTTCCTGCAGGATAGAGCAGCTGTGATATGGAGGGACGAGTGGTTAGGGTTCTATCTAGATGGTAGAATCAATAGGAATTGACAACCAAATCAAGAGGGCAAAACCAAGGGATAAAGAGGAGCAGGAGAAGGGGGCTCTCTCTCCGAGAGTCAGTGAAGTTTCCTAGAAGACAGTGTGTGTTGCAAAGAGAGGAGGTTGTACGGAAGAACACCAACACTTAGGGAGAAGATGAATGGCCAGAATGAAAGCAAGATGTGGTGGAGATGTGGGCTGTTCTACAGATTGAAATGTCCTAAACACTCTATTAACTACTTCTTTTAAAATTTTGTGTGGGGAGAAGAGGTGTGCATGTGTGTCAGAGCATGCTTATGGAGATCAGAGGACAACTTGGAGTTGATTCTCTTCTTCTACCATGTAGGGCCTGGTGATTGGACTTAAGTCATCAGGCTTGGCAAAGCAAGTGCTTTTATCCACTGAGCCACTTTGCTGACCCCATACATCCTTCTTAATCAAATACAGGTAGTGGGGAGGAGTAGAAAAGTCATCCAGTGGGTCTGTGAAGGAATCATCAGAGTCAGAGGAAGACCGCAGACACTAGATGGCATTGTTAAGGTCATCAGAACAAGAAAGAGAGGAAATGTCCAAGAACTAGATTGATGAAGAGACTCAAATGCTACCGAGGGTGGGCTTGAGGGAGGACTGAGGTCTTTCATGTAGCTGATTTAAAAAGAGCAGCTCTAATTGGGCAGACATACAAAAGGAAAGTCAGGTGTCAGTGAGTTGTGGAGTTGGAGGACGTCAGTAAGGATAGTACTGAATTACTCTCTGGTTGAAGTGTCTGGGTTACGGTGGTAACTTGCTACCTGCTTCATTTACATACTGAAATCCATCAGACTCTGTGTTGGTCTGTGACAGTGGTTGTTAATGTGACGTTCCTCTGAGCAGAAACTTCAGTGCTGTGTGGGACTCTGCTAGAGGTGCAGGTTCTTGGTTCCAACCCAGAAACCCTGGGGTAGGACCTGCAGGGATAGCTTTTAGGAACCTTTTAGGTGAGTTTGATGTACTCAGAGTTTGTGACTCACTGACCTGACAGCCAGGATCTTCAAACCTGAGAGCTGAATGCTGGAGAATCAAAGCTCCGACCTTGTCCCTGAAAAGCAGGCAGGGCCCAGCTTTTGCTTGTGTGTGTGAATAGGAGCCTTGCTCCTCTGCTTAGCCTCTAATTTCCTGTTGCAAAATAAAACGGTATTATCTAAAGATGCACTCTGCTTTAACAGGATTTGATTTTACCTTCACTAACGGCTTGGAATTCCCTACTCCCATTTTTCTGTCCTGAGCATACCATGTGGCGTTTTTATTTTGGGCATATCACTTGAGTGGCAATGTTGGAAAAGCTGGACACAGTGGCGAATGCTTCACCAATTCTACTGCAACTTTATCGAAACATTTATTTTGTCCTTCCCAGGTCTGTGAGCTGGATATTATCTTTAATTTTGAAAAGGCCTATTTTATCCTTGATGAGTTTATAATAGGCGGAGAAATTCAAGAAACATCCAAGAAAACTGCTGTCAAGGCCATTGAAGACTCTGATATGTTACAAGAGGTCAGTGTGGTTTACTATGCTGGGGAAAGATGATTATGATGATGATGATGGTGAAGATAATGATGATGATTCCATTAATAATTATATTAGTCAACACCCTGAGCATGATACCCACTTTGTGCTGAGTATAGTTTTGAAGCAATTTACATGGATTAGCTTACCTAATTCTTTTAGGAATTCTAAGTAGGATTAGCCCATTTTTATAGTAAGTAAATGGAGACATCAAGAGGTGAAATAGACCTGTTCACATTCACAGTTAGTAAATAAGAAACAATTTGAACCCAAGCAGCTGGGTCCCTGAGTCTTTACTTATCCAGTTTGACTGAGATTTTGGGTCTGAGAATACCTTGTTCTCAAAAGGGTATCAAATACTTGGTGCTATTCTTTGCAAAGATAATTTGATGAGATGCATAAAAAGACTTTTCATTAAAATATTTGCATAGGCCTGGGAAGGAAGAATAGCAGTGTGCAGTGATTTCATTTGCTAGGAATATTAGACCTGTGCTGTTGAAGATGGCATTTGTCATTTTAATTAAAATTTCTTACCTCTCTTGGGAAAGCTGTAGGTGCGTGTGCTCATGTTTGCATAAATAAATTGGGAGCACTCGTGGCTTGCCTGCCTGGGTATAATTGGGCCCTGAAGCATGCATTTGGTGCTCCTCCTGACTCTGTGATTACTACATAAAATAGCCTGAAACTTTTATTTTAGTAGCAGCCCAGATTTGAATCATACCTAATAGGGGAATGTAACCTACATTAGCCCCTTCAAGGACACTGTGGAAAAGAGCACTTCTCTTTACTGGCCTTTGTTCTCCAAAGTGAGGTGGATCTGATGAGCCCTAGCTCATCTAGACCCACATGTATCTGTGGGTCTTCCTTTCCTCTCTTCTGCCTTCTTCCCTCCCTCCCTCCCTCCCTCCATCCCTCTTTCCTTCCCTCCTTCCCTCCCTCCCTCCCTCCCTCCTGTGTAACCCAAGATAGCCTTAAACTCATGATCCTCCTGCCTCTACCTCCCATGCGCTGGGATGACAAGGCATGTAGCACATCTGGCCTCAGTGGGTCTTTCCATCTTCCTGTTTTCATAACAGCAGGTCAAGAGCCAAGAGGAGTTCAAGAATTATAAAGCACCTTTTTAAAATTGGTGCTAAAGCCATTCTTCCTGCTATTGAAAATAAGAGGCTGATTAAGGTAATAAGACATTAGGCATGATTTCCCAGCAACTGTCTTGGCACTATGAGCTGATTACTTACTCCTGCCCATGGAGGGACTCCGTCCTCAGGTGAGTGGACATGAAGAAAGATATGGGTGGGTTCCTATCAGCAGCTCCATGTGCCTGTTAGGCCAATGCGTAGCGGTGTTCTCCCCATAAAGAAATGCATTAAAACTCTCAGTGTTGCTTGGCTCTTTTCAAATGCCACAGGAAGGGAATTTTACAAGGCACTGGCAGAATCAGTGGTTCGGAAATTCGGAAGAACAGCATTTCTTAAAATACCGTAGGATGGAGAGGTGGAGTGTGAGAAGTGGAGGCTATGCTCAACACTCCCTCCCTCTGGGTCCTTAAGCTGGAAGCTCCTTATAGGAAAGACAGACTTTTCATGGGGTCTTTGGCACTTCAGTAATTAAAGCTTCTTGAACTGAGGCCAAGACAAACCTGGGTTCTTTTGAAAATTCCCTCCTCCCTAGCAGTGTGAAACAGTTTTAAGAGCTTTCAGTGAATCTCTATTAGTGCTATTTAAATCTGGGAAGCAGGTGTTGGAAGAGTGAGCCATTTCACAGTAAAGTACTAATTGGTGGTTCATGTTCCTGGTGATTGATTGGACAATATGGCTGGCTCATCTCCCAGGCCCTGAATTAAGCCCTGTGCCCCAGTGAGTAGGCAATATCATGATTATCCTTAAGTTATACTTGGTGAATGAACAGAGCTTGCCAAATAGTGTTGTTAGTGTCCTTGTGGCCTCTGGTACTCATCTAGTGATGTCAACGAACATTTGGGAGAGCTTGTTGAAAAATTGGTTTTGCATGTCTAGTCTGCTTCAGAAAGTTTAGAATGAGTAGGAGAAAGTGCTAAAATCATATAAAGGAAAACTCTTGCTGTTTTATACCCTGTCATTTGAACCTAAGCACATTATTTGTAATCACTGTAGGTTAAGGAAGGCCTTTGCAACATTGCCTTTACTTTAAAACAACTGAAGAGAAGCTTGGGACTTTTCCCCTAGGTTTTTCCTAATAGAAGTTTCTTAGGACAGGGGAGGTAAATGAAAGTTCTTTTTGAATATTTAATAAGAAGACTCAGTTTCAAATCTCCAAGAGCTCAAAGCTTAACCTGTGTGTACTAGAGTTAGATGGTGATGACATAGAAACTGTCATTGACTGTGGGTGACTTACCCAACAACTTGCGAGATGACATAAAGTTAGATGAAAGAGACTGAAGGAAGAGTGACCATTAACTATTAACTGTGGAGGTTGTAATTCCTGGGATCATTGCTTGGGGAAAGCCATCAGTGGATGATCTTTGCAGACTGACAACATGTCAAGAAGGGAAGGTCAAACAGAGCTCAAGCAGAGGGCTTGTTTATACACACATGTAGATGCACGAGCAGCTGTTTGGAGTACCCCAACACTTTCAACCTTTAAAGCATAAACCAAAACCCTAATGCAGGAGAAAGATGTGGCACATACAGTATAGAATGCATAAGAAACACCATGGTGTTAGTCTCCAGAAGAGGTCCCAAGATACAGACTCCAGCCCTCCTCTTGGGAAGGCAAGGGAAGCAAATGTTTAAGCTTGTACCAATTTTAAGTCTGTTCTAAACCTTTTTAGTGGCAAGCTTAAGAAAACACAAACTCCTGTCAGTGTTTCATGTACCTTGAGTGACAGCATAGCTCAGCCGGGGCAGCTAGGGTGCTGTTCAGACCCCAAGTTGCCTAATGCTGTGATCAGAGCTGATAACCAAAGGCCAATGAACCTCAGAGCCTGTGAGGTATCCACTTCATGGCCCTTGACTGGTTTATGCTTCTTGTTTGCAAAAAGGGCCTCACAATGTGTTTATATAATCAATACATTTTAGTCAAATTTACACAAGTAAGATTTTTTTTAAACAGGAAAGATTATATAGCCATACAATGCATGTAAGATAATAGTGTTAAACAATTAGTGGAAATAACATACTCTTCTACATTTTATTTTGTCATTTTTAAAATAGCGAATAATGAACCGTCATTTCTTATTCTAAATAAACTTTAGACTTAATTTTGTATCTGGAACTTTTTAATCTTTTTTAAATAAGATAAACTCTACAGATTGAGTGGGCTGCTATCTAGCACGGATATCCCAATCAAGAAGATGCAGGGCAGAGGTCTTGGAGGATGTAGACTTCTCTTGGCCCAGTGCTCATTTAGGAGACTAATGAACTTGAAAGAAAGTTTGAATGACTGAGCATAGATAATTTCAGCAGTGATGCACTGAAATTCTAAAGAGAGCGGGGAATGTAGTTAGAAAACTTGATTTCTAACCCTGGTGTCCCCTAGGCAATCTGTTGGCCAGTGACCTGATCTCATTGCCATGTTGTCACTCTTCCCCAGGAGGTTAAAAGGAGGACTTATGCTGGGGTGCATATATAAGAGCAAATCAAGCTTTGGTTGCTAACCAAGCTGACTGGGACTTACAGTCAGTGAGTCAGTGTGTCACACTGGGACAGTGTATCACCTTGCTGTTCCTTTGAGCTCTCCTACTGATTTAACCTGGGGCCATGCATTTCACAAATATATATCTGTTTAGTGGGAAGGAACGCAAGGAAAAGTTCACCCAACTTGTACTATATAGGGTTTGCAACAACACTGTGGAACTATACTTGTAGTTAGGAGTCTGCTCAAACACTAAAAACAAAGAAAATGCTGGAAAAAATAACTTTGGAGCCTGTTAGCAAACTTGAAACTGGTAAGTAGGATGGAGAAAGAGGATATGGATGGAAAGCCCTTCCTAAGCGCATAGTAGAAATCTTCAGAACCATGCTGCATTTATCTTATCAGACTTGGCAGTAAGTATAACGAAGATGTTCTGCATAATACAGGAAACCAATGCACATGTTACACATGTGCATCTCAGACTTCTCTTGTACACATGTCTGCATGTGATCCTCATGGTCAATTAACAGACACATGTGCCTTAAACTAACAGTGATATCTTGACACTTGTTGCTTTAATATCTCTCTTATCAAGCATTCACTTCCTGATCAAGCTTAGCTTTTTCTCAGTTGAAAGTGATGTATTTCCAGCCATGTGGGTTATATATGCAAATGATATTCAAACTTTAAACCACTTCATTGGAATGCAAAAATTTCTGTCTGTATATGCTTTTGATTTTTTTTTCAATATTGCAAAAGATGACAATGAAAAGACATGTAGTCTGCTAAAGGATGTTTAAAAGAAAAATTATTCTGAGTCATTGTTCCCTTTCAGACAATGGAGGAATACATGAACAAGCCTACATTTTAACTGTCGTCTACTTGAAGATTCTGAGTGCTACGTGTTGTGAACCTACAAACTGGACTGCATCCAGGCTCCATATAGCCTCTGGCACCATGCCAAAAATAAAGGGATCCTTTTGTTAACTAGAAAATTAAACTTGTTGGTACAAAATATTTATACTACATGTTTGTATTATGCTGTATATGAGTACTTACTGTGGCTCTAGTTGTTCGACATAATTGCTGTGCACCTCAACGACTGAGTAATTGTTTGCAGTGTTTTAGCTTTTTGTGATAGTTGAAAGGCAATTTCAAAAAATTAGTTGCAATATATTTTTGTTGCCATTTGATCTTCTACTTGTAGGCTGAAAACTATTTTGTGATGATCCACAATTTTGAATGTAAAGTATATCTTTTATCATTAATGCCTTTCCTAAATGTTTAAAAATGTATATTAGTTCAAATTTATGTTAATAGTTCAGATTTCATACATGATGCTAGACATTTTTAATATTCTTAATACTATTATAATTTCAGACCAGATACAATGTATCTGACTTTACTACCTTGAATTTACTTTTTTTTCTGGGTAGGGATTATGGAAGCTAACCAAAGATGATATAGAACTTGATTTTGATGTCTTAGAAGGTGCTAGGCTGAGGTTTTAATTTTACTTTTAATTGAATATAAGGGACATTTCAATAAGGTTATATTTTCTACAAACTATATATTTATTAAAGTTTTAAGACATCTGGAGATACAATGTCTATGACATCTATTATTACAAAAATACTAAGAGATGAAAGCAATAGCATTTGGATTCTACTACCATTTTTAAAGTCTCATGCTCCAAGAGCTCTTTGTTGCTTGAGAGATTTTGTTTCAAACATTTTTAATGTAAGCTGGATATATCAGGCTTGCTTACTTAGGGCATTCATTTTGCACCCTATATGGGGACGACTTTAGGCCTCCTTTTCCCACAGAAAATATTTGCTGCTGACCATCATTATTATGACTATGTCACCCTCATGCTTCCAAAAGGACAGTTCTATATAACCAGGTACTAAACATGCTCAGATATTTAGAGGGAAGAAGAAAGTAGCTTATAATAGTTGTTCTTGGTACATGTGTCTGAAATTTTATGAGTGCATTTTCATTGTTGGTGTTGAGGACTGGAGTCACTCATACTGGAGTGGTTAGGACCCATGTGCTTTTTGTGAGACAAGTGTATGTTTGCTGTTAGATTCTGTGGGAGAGCTCACATAGTAAACCCTTAGAGAAGGTGATGGCAAAGATCCTGAGTGGTTCATCTCATCAGGCATAGCTGAGGGAAAATGGCAAGACACCAGGAGAACAGATAGGAAAAGTGACCAGTTCCTCAGTGTAAGCGTTTATTGAAAGGAAATACTGCAGATTGGCATATGAAGTAATCATTGGGCTAGTCATATCTGATGTATTTTCAAATTAATATAATTATGGCATCAGATTGAAGTTTGCCTTTTTTAATCAGCTTTGTTTAGCTCTTCTTCAGTTTTGTACTTTAATTTTTTGAAAAATCATGGCAAAACTGTTTTTTAAACAATTCTGTGAAAATGGACTTCATGTAAATACACCATGTTTTTTCTGATTCCTTCCCACTGTTTTTGGAAGACGTTGTCTCTTGAACCTCATTAAATGTAACTACATATATTCTGAATAATTATGTACTTGACACTGTCTAACTGGACAGGAATTCTCAGACCTTCTGTCAATGCCTACACAGAAAATGATATTTATATGTCATAATGGGATAAATTCAAGGGATTCAAGGAACAGCTTATATGAGCTTTAGTGAAAATAATCATTATATTTTCTTTATATGATATAATTATAACAGAAGCATCAAGTGTAATGAAAGTTAATACTCAATTTGTATAAAACTTCCAAATAAAATGTAAAAAAGTTAATGATGAACTTGAATGTGCCTTCATGAATGTGTATATACTTTTAAATCACGTTTTTATCTTACAATTGCTACCCTTGGCTCCTGGTGGGCTGCCTTTGTTTTCTTCATGGCGTCCTCATTTTCTTGGTTCTTACCAAGAAGGAGGAACTTCACAAAGTAGCAGACTGCTCTTGGGAGAACAGTGTCTCTTACTTTCCTGTCTACTTTATGCTGCAAAACCTAATAATTAATTAAGATTCATATTATAACACCTATGAAATATCATTGGTGAACTGCACATAATTTTACTTTTCTAAGTTTCATCAAACTACATTAATAAGTGCTAATGTGTTTTTCCACATGGTCCCTGTATTTTTGGATGCAGTACTTTCAGATGCACTGCAGCAGAGTAAAGCCAGCCAACGACAATTTTCCAGCAATGTATAAAGGGAAGGAAGGCCATTACTGTTTTCCAGTTTTTATTTTGATTTGTAACAGACTCCTGTTAAAACTGTCCCTAGACAATGTGCTTTGATATTAAGAAGCAATAATCTGTTTTGTCACAAAAAGCTAAAACCAGAAAGGTATAGAACATCTAAGGCTTTATTAAAGTCACTTCTTTCTCCCTTTCTCCCAACTCCTCTCCTCTCCTCCATCCTCTCCTCCCCAGTCTTCTTCTCTCCTTCTTTCCTCCTCTTCCTCTCCCTCCCTTCTTCCCTTTCCTTCCTCTCTTGTTTCTCACAGTATCTTGCTGTGTAGCTCAGGCTGGCCTCCAACTTGTGATCCTCCTGTCTCTGCCTCCCAACTGCTGAGAATATAGGCATTTGACAATACACTTGGCTTCAACTCACGTTTTTATGTAGCATTTGGTATGGAATTCAGGCTTGCAGGTGAACTTCTGATAAGTTCTCCGTGAATGAATTTACATACTCGCTGAATCCAGGGTCTTCTGGAATATGGGTTTTCAGCACATAACTTGTGCAATTTCTAGTTCAAAGCATTTATTGTTTTGCTTTCTAGTTTGTTTTGCAACTTTACCGAATAGTGTTCTAATGTTTCTGAGAGCATGTCTCTCGACTAAGAAAAGTCAGTAATTTGAGATACATTTATGACATAATCACTTTCTAAATTAGAATTATGTCGATGTCTTTGTTACATCATCTTTCTACTAAAAGCACTTTTCAAAATTGGACCCTTTCTTCTGGAAGATATTGAGAACTCCCATGCAGAGCATGTCATTCTACAATTGTGGGAAATGAAGTGCATGGGATTTCTTTGATTGTTGGCCTGACCTCATAATTAACTATACAAATGGAACTTGGTATTGTTAGAACCTATAAGAAGGCTTTCTGTTTTAATTTTTAAAAGAAATCTATTGATGCGTCTTCATTGTGCACGGTGACAGACTTCATGAAGACAATTTCTTATCCTTGCATGTGTTTAAAATGTGAATTTTGTGTGTAGAATGGATGTTTAGTAGAAAGATGCTGATATAATTTGTTTAGCATCCTTCCTTACTTGCTAGAATGCTGAAGTAAAGCATTTTCATTAGTGAGAAGGAGGAAGTTCAATAGTGACTTAAACTTTTTACAAACCTTTTATTTTGGGGAGAGGTCTATTGAATTTGTGAAGCCTCTAGTTTTAATAAAATTTTCATTATTGTGGGAAATTATCTGAAAAATTTAAGATTATATGAATAGAAAGAATAAAGAATTAAGGGAGTTGCATACAATCCCTTCAAAAATTCTTTCAAAAATTTTAGATAATTTGCATTCATTAGGATATAATCAAACAAACTGAAAATGAAAATGCAATAATTTTTTCAATTAGTGCAATTTAAATTGGGTGCTATGAAACATTAATTTTGGTTAAATTAAATGAATGTCCATTAAAGCCCTAAACTATAAATCTTATGTATGATTAAATATATTTTGGAGAATTTATTTTCTGTAATGAATTAGTTTGATGAAATTACATATTTCCATTATTAGAAATAAGCATTTTTGAGAAACAAAGCTTAATGGAATTTTATCGAGTTAGTTTTGAGTAATGGCAGCAGTAAAAGCTAAGACCAAAATGATAAAGAAACCAAGGTGTGTTAATGAGAAAAATGACTCACATCAGCTATAGGCTCTACATGGAGCATCTAATCACCCTTGATAATTGTCATAACCACAGAGAAAACAATTTTACATTGTTAGTTGAAACCTTACTAAAAATATAAGAACTCAGGGCAAATTAAGTTTGAAGAAAATTTAAATCTTTTAATGTACACCAAGAACCTCAAGCATAATAAAACATAAATTAAAAATCAGACCAGCTGCTGATATTAAGAAGTGCTTCTTGAGAGATATTTTAAAAATGTGTGTTTGTTTACTTATTTATTTTTAGCATGCTGAGCCCAGTTAGTGCTGCCCATGTGCATGGATGTGGAGTCATCTGCTGGGTCATGGGAACCTACCAGTGGCTACAATCCTAGAGAAAGTGATCCCCCACCTTCTCTGCAGCTATCAATTGCCAATAGCTCTTCACTTAGGGGTGGAACCTTAGGAGCCCCTGAATTCCATGCTGGCATTTTTAACTGGCTTGATTTTGTGTAAGTCTTGTGCGGGTAACCACAGCTGCTGTGAGTTCATGTGTACAACAGCCATATCATGTCCAGAAAACATTTCCCCATCCTCCAGCTCTTACATTCTTCTGGCTTCCACTTCTGAGATGTTTCCTGAGCCTGAGGGGGTGGTTGAAATAGATGTGAGACACTTTTAATCCAGCCCTGTCTGCTATCTGTTACTGCATTCTGTACTGAAAATGTTATGAGCCAAAATATGTACGTGCTGAATTAGGAATTTTTCTGAGGCAGCCATTCAAATATTATAAAATATAATTTCAGTGTTTATGATCTCTCAAATCAATAGGGAATAATGGCTTACATTTTATATGTATATATACTCATATGATTTTCAGTAAGCACTCTCTGACAGAAAACTATAGGCCACTGCACATAGGCTGGGGTATTTCCAATGGTTAGACTGTGTATCCTAGATGTGCTCAGCTTGAACATCACAATAAACTACAGCCTGGGAACCTCCAAGCTAGTGTTGACTGTCAGGGACAAGACTCGCGTACGGGACTAGAGAGATGGCTCAGTGGTTAAGAGCACTGGCTGCTTATGCAGAGGACTCAGGTTCGATTCCCAGCACACACATAGCAGCTAACAACTGCCTGTAACTCCAGTTCCCAGGGATCAAATGACCTCTTCTAACCACGGGCATTGCATGACATGGGTGTACCTACCTACATGCAGGCAATACACTCATACACATAAAATAAAAATAATAAATAAAATATTTTTTAAAAGGTGGGGGGGCAGGCTGGAGAGATGGGGCCCTCTTCTGACCTCTGAGGGCACTGCACAACATGAGTACACTTACATATATGTGCAGAT
>NW_008360326.1:10177588-10185352 GCF_000622305.1 Nannospalax galili | reverse complement strand
TTCCGATCTACGGTTCAACCTTGTTTATACTTAACTGTGAAAGAAAACTTCACATTTGGTTCTGAGCTGAGGAAGCAGTATTAGATGCAGACAACAGCTTGAAAAATGAAGCAGAAGCTAGACGTTCATTTACCAGATCACCTCCTGGTCCTCTCGGGCATACAGCTAGAA
The DNA here is from genome assembly GCF_000622305.1 of Nannospalax galili. Lineage (NCBI taxonomy): Eukaryota > Metazoa > Chordata > Mammalia > Rodentia > Spalacidae > Nannospalax > Nannospalax galili. The sequence continues at coordinate 10,185,181 of NW_008360326.1, read as the reverse complement.
TTCATGTCCCATGCCCCCCGGCAGGTCAGATTATTCCTGGTGGAATTGTGACCAGTGGAATGTGGGTCAAAGTCATGTCCCATTGTGGATTTGGCTCATAAAACTCTAATGTGTGGCCCTCTGTTCTCTGTCTTTCCCTGTTGCTGCTGAAGAAGAGTCCATGATGCACGGAAAACAGAGCCAGGTAAAGCACCTAAAAATAGGTTGTCAGAAAAGCCAGCTAGTCAACCTATTGTATGTAGTGGGCTTCTGCTGTCCGAAGCCAATGTACCTGGCTGTCTGTTGTCACACGGAGCCCACCCTAAGCAGTGCATGAAACAACCCTAGGCTTTTATGAACAAGAACATCAGGACTGCGAAATCATTTATTTTTAGAACACAGACAACTATAGCACGGAGCCCACCCTAAGCAGTGCATGAAACAACCCTAGGCTTTTATGAACATCAGGACTGCGAAATCGTTTATTTTTAGAACACAGACAACTATACCATCCTTTACAGTGAGCACAAATCACTGCTTATGTAGAAGATGGTGGATGACCTGTTTGAGTAGCAGGCTTCTGTTACAGTTTGAATGAAGAATGTTTCTCAGGGGCTTGTACTTTGCACACTTGTTTCCTAGCTGGTGGCACTATTTTGAGAGGCTGTGGAATCTTGAAGAGATGGGGTCAAGCTGAAGGAAGTAGGTCACTAGGGGTGGGCCTTTGAAGGTTATAGCCTGGCTCTTAGTTCTGGTCCTCTGCTTTTCTGCTGATCATGCTGTGAGGAACCTTCACCACATGCTCCCACCGTTATGACCCATGCAAACCCTACCAGGGCTGCCGTGATGGACAGAAATCAAGAGCCAAACTCTCTTCTGCAATAGGTTGTTTCTGTCAGATATTTTGGTAACAGTGAGGCAGCGGTAACTAAGCCAGCTTAGTATTAACAGAAGCAGAAGGATTATAATGCCATCCGTACATAATGGAAGTTTCACAGAGGCAAAAACTTGAGTCTCACTGCCCTGAGTGTGCATACAATTTTTTCTTACTTTTAAGTAAGTAAAAACTGTCTCATTTTACATGTAGATTAGATATAATTTTGTGCCTTAGAAAATTGTAAGAACTGGCAATATTGGGATCTCTGCATGGAGCTGGAAGGCTGGCAGTGCTGTTTGCTGTGTTCCCATCACTGCACCTGCCAACTTCACCAACAGCCATGGGGCAATCAATTCACTGCACCCAGCTTCAAGGGATTAGAACCAGGTGAGGTGACATGCAGACAGATATACTGACCCATTTCCACTTGATCTGTGTACTGGATTTATACCCTCTTCGAGGTCACAGATGAAGTCGCTTACTCTGCCCTCTCTGAGGCTTTCCTTGGTCTGACCGCTTCTGATCTTTCAAGTCACATATCCTTCCTTCCTTCAAACATCTTCCAAGTGGTACATTGCCCTTTTCCGGGAGGTTGCTTGTTTACTTTGTTCCTTTTACCTGAAATATCATTGACTCCATCGTCTATAGCCCAAAACTTAATTTTTAAATTTACATTTTATTTATTTATTCATCTATCTATCATCTATCTGCCATCTATCTATCTATCATCTATCTATCTATCTATCATCTATCTATCAATCATCTATCATCTATCTATCATCTATCTATCTATCTATCATCTATCTATCATCTACTTATCTATCTATCATCTATCTAGTTATCTATTTGTGTGTGTGTCCCTGCTGTCCATATCAAGCCCTGGTACAGTAAGTGTTGCTAAGTACTGAGTTAAAGATGACATAGTGACAGCTCAGATATGGTTGTCCCTGTGATAAAGTGATCAAAACTAAAACTAAACACAGTGATGATACTTTAAGAATTTCATTTCTTATGAACGAAAGAAGTGGGTTGGGACTAGAAGCCAAGCTACCGCATTTCCAAGTCAGCTTTAAATCAATACTGTTTTATACAAAATCATTCATTTTGGTTGCAAACCCATTGTCCATTTTGCTCTCAAGATGGAACAGACCCTGATGACTTGTGGTTATAGGAAGAAGAAGAGACTCTTAAAATATATCTACTCTGTGCTTGCCCAGAGCTGAGCACTTTTTGTGTGTTTAATCATTTTCACAGAGTATGACTTTAACACGATCATGGCAGAGGGCAGGTTTAGAACAGGCCTTTCTTTTTGAGGACTAGTTTCTCTTACTCACAGAGTAGGAAGCAGTGGCATGTTAATTCCTCTTTCCCTTCAATCTTTCTTTTGTCCTCTGATCCAAACATGTTGACTTTATTGCTCAGTACCCCATGATATCTGTACAAATGCAAGTGATAGGCAAACAAAGCCTGGGAAAGCAGATTTGTAAACAGAAGGGAAAAATACCTTTTAAGGAAGCATGACTTTACTGAAAGTGGAAGTTGCTATGGGGATGATGACTCCAGCCATACATAGAGGGGAGCTATTGCTCATAAGGGACAGAAGAGGTTGTCTTTTTCTTCCTTCAAATTTAGAACAGATGAGCAATTGAGGAAAACTGACAATAGTAAAATAGATAATGTTTCATGCTGATAGATGTAAAAAATCCCGTTTATTTGATCCTATACTCCATCCTATGTGCACATAGAAAAGCAGTAAAATAAAAATTTAGAGTGAATCATTGTGAAGGAGGCCCGAGAACCAAATTAAGACCTTTGTTGACTCCTGTAAACCATTTTTTGGTAATTATATTTTAGTAGCAAAGGCAAATTGGTTATAAGCAATAGAAAATTAAGGTTCATGATAAAATGCAGAAAGAAATAACAATAAACATCAAATAACCAGATGTTTCTTCTAAAGATTTATTTTTAGTTTTTATTTATGTGTATATGTGTATTTCTGTGTGTATGTGTGCCACATTTGTAGGGGTGCCTGTGGGGTTCAGAAGAGGCCATTGGATTCCTTAGAGATAGATTTAACAGGTGGTTTTAAGCTGTCTGTGATGTGGGTGCTGTGAACTGAGCTCAGGTCATCTGAAAGAATAGCAAGTACTCCTAATCTCAGCTGTCTCTCCAGCCCAAAGTTTTCTCTGAAAACATATACATGGCAGGGACCTCGAGGCCTTGATGTACCAGTGTGACCAGCTGTGCTCACCCTAACAGATGATTTATTGTGGACACCCTTTGTTGGTCTTAGTTGAGTGCCAGAATCTGAGTAACTCAGGTCCCACCAGCTTTCCTGGTTATGAGCACACTGTTACATGGCACTGCTGGCATATTAAATGCATCCCCATAGCATGTTGTTAACAGTGGGTGTCCAGAACCTTGAACTTGGTTTCTCTGGAACTGTGCCCCCTATGTCTTTCCCCTTTGCTGATTCTGCTATTGGTTCTTTCAATGTAATAATCTGTAGCTATGACTTTAGAAGCTTCAAAGTCCCACGAGTCCTTTCAGAGAATTCTGAGACTGAAGGTGGTCTTAGGGACCCCCACACCCAACCCAATTCAGACATTACTGTTCAGTGACAGGATGTATGAATACAAACCTAGGGAAACCAAGAAGGGTGAGTTGGAGGGAAAGTCTGGGAAGATGTTTGAGTACGGAATCCATAAACACTGGGGTAAAATTAGTACTTCTCACTCTATCAGGATTGTGTGTGTGTGGGGGGTGTGGAGTGCTAGAATGGACATGTCTGGGGTAAAAATTGTCAGCCAGCATCTGAAGTGAGCACATGCCAGGCTTTGTTTCTTTTGACCTAAAGGCAATCTCCATGTTCCCAAGGGAAGGGCATACATGTGAGTGTATATGTCAATATATATGACTGACAGTTATACATATATTTGCACATATATATTTATATTATGACTTCCACACATGCACTTTGGCACATATGCACATACTCATGTATGTGGGCATACACGTACACAAAATTAAAAATATAATAGAAGATTTAAAAATAAATGAATGAAAATTCATAGCAAAATTTGTCATTAGTGAACTTCAAGTGATAATTAGCCAAAAGTGAAAACTAAAAGTAGTAGCCAATACAAGATGACACAGGTAAACAACATATGTTGCTGAAGATGATGCTGGTGTGTGTAAACATTACGATGATCATACCCGCTGGGCAGGAATGCTGAAAATCTAACTCAGGAATCAGCAAACTATGATCCAGGGGCTAAATCCTACCTCTGGATTTTTGTACAGGTGACCAACAAGGTAAAATTAGTCTCTTATTTTTTTTTTTTTTTTTTTTTTTTTGAGACAGAGTCTCACTATGTAGCTTTGGCTGGTCTGGAACTTGCTATATAGACTGGGCTGGCCTTGAACTCACAGAGATCTGCCTGCCTCTGCCTCTGGAGTACTGGGATTAAAGGTGTATTCCACCGTGCCTGGTAATCTTAACATTTTTAGAAGGTAATTAAAAGAGGAAGGAGATGAGTGGGCACAGAAAGGGAGAAAACAGTACTCCGGAACCCCAACTCCCCAAATTCTTACTGTCTCATACTACAAATATTCCTGCTCTTGATTTTACCTAAGGGGGAAAAAAAATCTCAAATGTAGAAAATCTTCATGATGGAGGATGAGCTTTGCAACACTTTTGTAATAGTTTGAGAAACCATGAGTAGTCCAAATATCAGGGACAGACAACTGGTTATATGGTATTGATCATGTAGGAGGCTATTTCTTTGCCAGTAAAGTGGTGCCTAATGAAGACTCTGGAGAAATACTCCACGTCTGAGTCTGTGTCTTGCCTGTCTCAGAAGCCATTACAGACATCCTGACTCACAGACACTTTCATATTCTAAAGTGTCTGATGCAGAGGTGGAATAAACCACACATTTCATTTATATATTTATTCCTTTATTTATTTAAACTAATAACAACAAAATGTTGTACTTATCAACAGTGTTTAAATCAGGTTACAACTTATCTCCTCAAATCTTTATCAGTTCTCCATAGTGAAAACTTTCAAAATCCCTTTGCCATTGGAAACATACAGTGCATAATTACTATCTGTCGTCACCCTACTCTGTGACAAATCATATATTCTAAAACATGATGATTCTTTGCCTTAAACAAGATGACCTTTACTTAGAAGAATAGGCCCTGTCAGTTCCTGAGGCCTGAGACTTCACAGATCACTTGGGGGTATGGTCCATCACTGGCGCTCATTTCTTGTCTTTGAGGAAGATTCTGTTTCTTGACTCATGGGAGCTGTTCTACATTACACAGTGTGGGAGGGGGTTGTTGATTCTTAACTCTTCGTTTGTAGGCCTTTCTAGAACCACACATTGTGAGGCAATTTTCCACAGACCTTCTTCCCTGTGACTTTGTGTTTTTTGTTTGTTTTTTCCTATTAGCTTGGTTTCAGAGCATTGGCCAGGAATGAAATCAGGAATGCATTCCATTTTGCTGAAAAGCATCAGATTCAGGTTTACACTGTTAACTCATTGCCTGTTGTCAGTCTTTTTAATTCGAATTGGAGAACAACCTCTGAACTAAGATCTGAGGCCAGGAGTTCCCCCAGGATGGAGCATAGCTAAGAAACAAACCAGATCAGTCTCCTCGGTGGCTCTGAATTCTGCATTGGTTACCTGTTCCCTTCAGGATAACATCCCCTCCTTGGCATGGATGCAGGTCTACTTATGATGTCTCCAGCCTTACTGATCCCAATATTGCTCATTTATCTATCCCCCTGCCCCCCATAACATAGAATATACTTGCTTTCTTTTGCATGTTTGCTTGTTTGGAATCTATATCGTCTCCACTGAGATGCCCTGCAGGGCACTGAGGTGAAGCAGCTCCCTAGCTATTTTCTGCTCCATGATCCTGTTTCACTTTCCTTGTGACACTTAGGTTGTCTGTAGGTACCCTATTGCTTTGTTTCATTGATTAGCTATTTATTTAACTATGTGCACATTCGTTTATGCCCTTGTTTCCCCTTTCTACCTTTTCTTCTTTGAGGGCAAAGATCCTGCATCCCCAATGCCTAGACTACTTCTAGGAGAGCCTGGCTTTCAGTAGGCTCTCAATGTGCCCCTTACATGTCGTTCTTATCTTCAGGACCCAAGGGCCAGTCTCTTGGGTCTTCCAGATAGAAGAGGGTGCTTCCTCCTTTTTCTTCTCCCTACACAGCTCTTACATGGCTGTTGCTATTGTTTGATGTATTGTATACCCCACTGCACAGCAAAAGCCTCAAAAAGCAAAAACTGGTCTCCCTGTATCTGCAGTTCACACACAACCTGGCAGGCAGTAGGAAAAGGTTTTCAACCCTTGAAGCAATAAATGGGTAAATCCATAGTAGTTTCCAATGAATATTTATTGTAATAGGTATTACAATATTCTGACTCCTTTTACATTTTAAAATTTTTTATTTATTTTTATTTTGTGTATATGAATGTATTGCCTACACGTATGTGAGTGCATCCATATTGTGCAATGCCAGTGAGATCTGAAGAGAGTGTCAGATTCTCTTGGAACTGGAGTTATGAATGGTTGTTAGCTGCCTTGTGGGTGCTGTGAATCAAACCCAGGTCCTCTGCAAGAACAGCCAGTGCTCTTAACCACTGAGACATCTCCCCAGCTCCTCACTCCTTTCTCTTAAAAAGAAAGATCAAGCATGAAAAGCCTCCAGAAAATATTTTTTCTTCAAGCTAAAAATATGTGTTTATACAGAGAAAGCTCGGTTTGTGTTGACGCAGCCACCCCCTCCCCTTGTCTCCTACTTACCTTACCTCTTCCTCTGTCTCCTACTTACCTAACCTCTTCCTCCTTTTCCTTTTGGATTCTTTTTCCTCCTTACTCTTCTCTTTTAACTTGAAAGACCAAACCTCCAGAAATCATATGGAGGTAATAAACTTCTGGCCATTACAATCCTAACCCCACCCATTTCCCTTGTATTGAGGGTACATACAGAGCTGTGGAAAAAGGAATTCTTGAAACAGCTTCTAAGAGTTCATGAAGATCATGACTGCAGAGGTTGAGATTATGCTCATGCCAGATACCCTACACACAGGGAAACAGGAATGGACTAGAAGCATGACTGCTAGTGTTGGGAAAGCTAAAGGTCAGATGGCAGCTACGTTCAGATGATCAGAGTATGGAATTCAGGAAAGATGGAAAGATCATTCATTCATTCACTCATCCCATTCATATGTATTTGGACATACCTCATTTAGTTGGACCTCATTTGGGCACAAAGGGGTTTGGGATGAATCATCCTACTAGACAAGAATCAATGAACTTGCAATAGAGGAACTAGCTTGGAATGGAAGAAGCCCATGGGAGTTCAAGTTCAGGCCAAAGCCAATCCTCAAGAAACAACTATAAAATCAGTGTTTTCCTTTCTGGTTGGTATGGCAGGGCCAGGAGAAGAGGCACAGCTCATGGATGAGGTTGGACAGAGGGAGGACTCAGCAAGACACTTTGCACTGCTCTTACCAGTATTTTTTTTGGGGGGGTCTTTTAAATTTTTTTTAAATTTAAAACAACTCTTTTAGAAGAAACATTTCATTACAGCTTTAACATACTCAATAACAGGTTCCAGAGCAAACCTACATCTCTTTCAAAAGTGGCTATAAAATTTTTAGGTTCGCTGTTGAATTAATACAGTTATACAATATTGAACTCAGTATAAA
>NW_008360326.1:10176822-10177540 GCF_000622305.1 Nannospalax galili | reverse complement strand
AAAAAAGATCTCCATTTTGTTTTATAATATACTGTTCCTTGCAGAAAGACTCATTGTTTTTGCTACTAACACTGAAATGTTGGTACATGCATCTCTAATATGTATGTATCTGATTATTACTAGTTATAATCGGTTGCAGTTGGATCCTTGGCGCCTGTGTAGGTCTATAAAGTCATCGGGTAGATTTCAATGGTAATGTTTATCACCTCTACTAATTAACATTATGTAAATTTTTATGCTTCCTCCTCAAATATAATTCACTTTTTAAAATTTGTTGATTTTTTTGTGTGTGTATATTACACAGAACATACCAAACCATCTTATTCAATTATACACCCACTTCCCATATGGCACCCTCTCATAGCCTCCTTCCCCCACTAGAGCCCTTCTACTCTATTATCCCTCCTACTGTCCACTGTGTTGTCGCCCCCCCCTCAGCCGTTCCCCACTACTTGTCCATCTGTTGAATCTAGTCAGCCTATCTAGAGGTCTTTGTTTTAGAAAGGTCAGCTATTCCTCGTCTAGCAGTAATCGGTTGTTAATATTCCTTTAAATAAGATTGGAGTCTGCTGTTCATTTTCCCAGTTCTATGCTGAGTTACTAGCTGGTAGTCACTTTGGCCACCCTGGCCAACAACTCAAAAGATGGTATCTCCTATCTGGCATTGTTGCTTGTTATGTAGCCTTTAGCTATGCATATGGACTCTTAAAAAATTATA
>NW_008360326.1:10175163-10176163 GCF_000622305.1 Nannospalax galili | reverse complement strand
ACACTTCACATTGAGGTATTTGATCCATTTGGAGTTGACTTTTGTGCAAGGTGAAAGATAGGGGTTTAGTTTTATTCTTCTACAGGTGGAGATCTAGTATTGCCAGCATCATTTGCTGAACATGCTGTCTTTCCTCTAGTGAATATTCTTGGCCCCTTGGTCAAATATCATGTGGCTGAAATTGCATGTACTCATATTTGGGCCTTCAATTTTGTTCCACTGACCTATGGGTCTATTTTTGTGCCAGTATCATGTTGTTTTTATGACTATAGCTCTGTAACACAGCTTAAAATCTGATATAGTAATACCCCCCCAGCATTGCTCTTAGTGCTCAGGGTTTCTTTGGCTATTGGAGGGCTTTTGTGCTTCCATATGACTCTTAGAATGGTTTTTTTCCAATTCTGTGAAAAATGTCATGGGGATTTTGATTGGCATTGCATTAAATCTGTAAATGGCTTTTCGTAGGGATGGTCATTTTCACAATATTAATTTTTCCAATCCATGAGCATGGGAGGTCCTTCAATCTTCTGAGGTCTTCCTCAATCTCTTTCTTTAAAGAGTTAAAATTTTCATTGTAGAGGTGTTTAATGTCTTTAGTCAGGTTTATTCCAAGATTTTTTTTTTTGCAGCTATTGTGAAAGGGACTGTTTCCATGTACTCTTTCTCTGATTGCTTGTTATTGGTGTATAGAAAGGCTACAGACTTTTGTAGATTAATTTTCTGACCTACCACTTTACTAAAAGTTTATCATTTCTAGGAATTTTCTGGTATCTCTTAGATATAATATCATATCGTCTGTAAAACGGGATAATTTGTTCTCTTCTTTTCCAATTATTACTCCTTTAATTTCCTTCTCTTGTCTTATTTCCCTTCCAAGAGTTTTAAGCACTATGTTAAAGAGAAGTGGAGATAGTGGACAACCTTGTCTGGTTCCTGATTTCAATGGGAATGCTTCCAGTTTTTCTCCATTTAGAATGATGTTGGCTGTGGGTTTGTTATA
>NW_008360326.1:10173653-10174233 GCF_000622305.1 Nannospalax galili | reverse complement strand
AGCGTGTCCCAGAGGTTTTGTTGTGTTGTATTGTCCTTTTCATTTAGTTCCAGGAATACTTTTATTTCTTTCTTAATCTTTCTTTTGACCCATTCAACATTCAGGAGTGTGTTGTTTAATCTTCATGGGGTCATGTGGTGACGAGGGCTTCTTCCAGTGCTGATTGCAAGCTTTATTGCATTGTGGTCTGATAGAATGCATGGAATTATTTCAATCTTTTTGCATTTGTTGAGGTTTGTTTCGTGACCGAGTATATGCCCCAGTATATGGTTGATTTTGGAAAGTTTCCACGGGGCATTGAATAGAAAGTATGTCCTTTGGTGCTTGGGTGGAATACTCATTAGATATCTGTTAGGTCCATTTGATGTATGGTATTAATTCAGATGTCTCTTTGTTAACTCTCTGCCCTGTTGACTTATCTAATGGAGAGAGTAGGGTTATTGATGTCCCTTACTCTTAATGAGTTGGAATTAATCTGGGTCTTAAAGTCCTGTAGTATTGTTTTTATGAAGTTGGGTGCACCAAAGTTTGGTGAATATATGTTCATGATTGTAATATCTTCTTGATTGATTGTTCCTTT
>NW_008360326.1:10122489-10173604 GCF_000622305.1 Nannospalax galili | reverse complement strand
CATCCTTTCACTTTAAGATGGTGTCTGTCTTTGAAAGTAAGATGAGTTTCTTACAGACAACAAAAAGATGGGTTTCGTTTCTTGATCCATTCACCTAGTCTGTGTCTTTTGACTGAGGAGTTCAGTCCATTAATACTTAAAGTTATTAATGAAAAGCATGTATTGAATCCTATCATTTTTATTTCTGTTCACATTTGTGATATAGCTGTACTTTTCCACAGTTATACCTTCATTGAGTTTCTTTCCACAACCCCTTGGGTACACTCATTCCTTTCCTCATTTCTTTGTATTGCTTCCAGAACTCTCCTAAGGGCTGGTTTTGTGGACTGAATTTCTTCAGCCTATTTATATTATGGAAGATTTTTCTTCCCCCTTCAACTATAATAGACATTTTGGCTGGGTATAGTAATCTGGGTTGGCATCTGTGGTCATTTTAAACTGGGAATACTTTGGTCCAGGCTCTTCTGGCTTTCATAGTTTGCACTGAAAAGTTGAAAAGTCAGTTGTAACTCTAATGGGTTTTCCTTTATATGTGACTTTTGTTTTTCTTTTGCAGCTTTCAGAATTGTCTCTTTGTTCTGTACGTTTAGTGTTTTACTATGATGTGCTGTGGAGAGTGTCTTTTCTGGTCCTGTCTGTTGTATTTGTATGGGCATGTCTTTCTTTAATTTTGGGAAATTCTCTTCTACGATTCTGTTGAGGATCTGGTCCATGCCATTATCTTGGGATTCTTCTCCTTCCTGTATGACTATGATTCATAAGTTTGGTCTTTTTATGGTGTCACACAATTCCTGCATATTCCACACTTGTGCTTTCTTAAATTTTTCATAATCTTTGCTTGAGTGATCTAGTTCATCCACTTTATCTTCCACTCTTGATATTCTATTTTCCATTTCATTCATCCTATTGGTGGGGCTTTCTCTTGTCATTTCTAATTGGCTTACTGAGTGTTTCACTTCCTTCTTCATTTCAGCCTGAGTAGTCTCCAATATTTCTAGCTTTTTTCTGAATTCATTCATAAATTTATCCCTATCTTCCTTTAGTTCTTTGATTTCTTTGTGTGTTCTTTAAATTCACTGAATTCTTTTATCATGTTTATAATTGTTCTTTTGAGTTCCATGTCCTGCATTATGTCTAGGGGGTTCTCATTGTACTCCTCTAGAGGACTATTGATATTTGGTGGGGATATATTATTTTAGTTTTTCATGTTATTATTTTTGACATGTGAATTTCTTTTGTAGTTTCTGATTCTTGTGTGAGACTCAAGCCTTCAAAATTAGGTCTGCTTCTTTTTGCAAACTTTATGTGGCTTTGTGGTTTACTTTTTGGGCATGAAAAGCTGGTTCATTTAAGCTTCTGGTTCTCTCTTTTGATTTTATATTAGGGTGGCCAGATTCCTTTTGTCTCCTGGAGTTCCCACAGAGGCCCAAGTCAGATGAGGATCAGATGCTCTCTGGCTTTCTCCTAAGGTCTGGATCCCTTCAGGAAAGATGTTGTCCTCAGGAATTTGGGGGTTGGACTGGCCTGGGAGCAGGGCCCAGGAAAGATGCTGGTCTTGGGCAGCTGGTGGCCATGCCACCCAGAGATGCAGAGGGAGATGGGGGCGGGAAGAGGCCCCAAGGGCTCCTGGGGACTGCAGAAGGAACTGGGTTGGTCTGGATGCGAAGGATCAGGAAGCAGTGGTGGTTCCCTTGGTGTGTGGGGTGCCAATACAAGGAATGGGACAGTACCCAGACTAGGAGGAGAGATGGGCGGGGGGAGATGGGAGGGCGAATGGGGCTGGTAGAATCAAGGGCAGAGGGCATGATGGACTTACCCAGGAGAGGGGGGGTGGTTGTGTAGGACCCCTCACTATTACAGAGAGAACGTAGATGAAGGTACTTTTCAGAACCACCACAGAAGAAGCAGGATCTCAGGATCACACCAGTGCCAAGATGAGGACTTTTGCTCTGCACAGCTTAGTGGGAATTGTCTATAAGGAAATTACAGTGCTTCAGGGGAATGGAGAAGGAACCTAGATCTAAAAACAAAGAATAATTTAAGAAGACCCAAGAGTGGCTCAAAGGATGATTGTGGTAGGGAACTCCAAGCTTTTAATTGCAAATATTTCTGAAAACATGCAAGTGTCCCTTTACCTGTGGACTGAGCTTAGAAAAATAAACACAAAGACTATGGGCTGTTTCTGTCGAAAGGGCTTTAAATAACATCATGCATTAATAAAATGTCTTATTTTTTAAAAAGATTTATTGTCATTTTATGTGTATAAGAGTTTTTTCCACATGTATTTAAATGCACCACATGAGCACACTGCTCAGTGCCCAGAAGAAGCATCCGATCCCCTAGAACTGGGTTACAAATGGTTATGAGCCACCATGTGAGTGCTGGGAGCTGGACCTGGGTCTTCTGCAAGAGCAGCAAGTGCTATTAACTTCTGAGCTATCTCTCCAGCCCTGAAATGTCTTAAGTTTTTAATGTATTTGTGTGTGCATCTGTGTATGTATGTGTGCACATGCATGTAAATATGTGCATGTGGAGGCCAGAGGAAAACCTCGGGTGTCATCCTCAGAAACTGTCCATCTCCTTTCAGACAGGTTCTCTCATTGGCCTGGAGCTCACTAATGAGGGCAGGCTGGCTGGCCAGTGGAGCCCAGGGATCCTCCTGTTTCTACTTCCCCAGGACTGGGATTATAAGTGCAAGGCGCCATGCCTTGCATTTTTACATGGGATCAGGGAATTGAACACAGGTCTTTATTCTTGCAAGGCAAGTCCTTTACCCACTGAGTCATCCCTCTAGCCCTTCAACATTTTATTTAGAGGAAAAAAAGAAAAGAAGTAGCCTGGTGAGTGACTTTCCCATGGAGTAGAAAATTGTAGAGTTTTCACTGGAATGTACATCCCCATTCCCTGTTCAGTGTTGGAACTGAACTAGGATTTCTCATCGCCACCTGTAAGTTCCTGAAATTGTCCCTGGCTTTGAATTTCTCTGTGGGACTTTGTCTTTGGTCAGTTTCTCAGATTTTTTTTAATCTGCAAAGTTGGAAAATAAATCTTTTCTTTCATGTTTGTGGTGGGAATTAGAAGAAAAGCATGCATGAGCTTGGTTTGTGCCTGTAAATTAGGAAGTATCCAATAAATGTCAGCTAAACTCATAAATCCAGTCATGGGCCCTTGAGTGAGTGGAATTGTGCTGATACATTGACAGCAAGTGCTTTTCTGAGACATACACATGACAGAAAAAAAATTAAATGGGTTCAGGAGAGTGGCAAGTGGGTTGATGAAAAATGTGTGAGGAACTTGGCCAAAAAATAGCTGAGCAAAAGACCAATTCCTGGCTCACAATGTTTTCAAAATTGGACATGTGCATGGTCCTAGGCTGGCCAAGAAATACTCAGAATGGAAGCTGGAACACGAGGAGGCGGGCCTGCGTGGTCCTGCGTGGGGCTGCTCTGGGAGTGTGGGGGTCTCAGTGCAAATCAATGCATTTCCTATCTGGTAAATCCATGCAAACATTCCAGCTCTCTAGTCAGGCCTTGCCTCTCTCTCTCTCTAGGTTCTTTCCACAGATGGGAAAGAATACCTAGGGATGGACGAGGACCATGGGCTTGCAATCCCACCTTTGTGAAGTTTTCTTGAGCTGTAATGAAGCTTGCTTATATAGTCTGCATTTAACCATTGGCTGTATTCTCCCTCTTCTTTCGTGTTTTCCAGGTCTGACTTCTAACCTCTGGCTTCCTGCTTGCCCTCTCATAGTTCTATGTTGCTCAAACATCTTTTCTGGTATTTCCCTGTATGTAGCCTCAAATTCCTTTCTCTGGAGTTTCCCTATGGTAGATCTGAAGATGGGTACTAGTCTGAAGACAGCTTATCCAAGGAATACATGGTCTAGAGGGGCATCCATGTACGTCGGCAGCCACTACGCAAGCACTGAGATATGGCAGCACTGATGGTGCAGTTCCCACCCTGACTGTGCAGTCAATGAACCATGCAGGGAGTGGGCCAAGGAGGCCTCTGCAGGTGACACACAAATTGACACAAAAAGAATTTAAGGTCAGACTTTTAGTCAGCAAATACTTGCTAAGCACAAACTCACAAACACACTGGCTTGCCTCCACTTCCCCTCAAGGAGGGCAAGTGTGCTAATGGTTAGCTCTCTAATCATTTATAAGGAGTCTTTCGGTTACAAGGTTTCCGCCGATCTATTTTCCAAAGTTTGAAACAGCTAAGCCTTCACAGGAGGTATTTAAGAGAATAGGAACCTGTGCTGGAAAAGTACCTGATGAGCATTTAGAAACTGCACATTTGGAGACATTGAGCCACAGCATCTCCTAGCCCATTACTCATTCTGGAAACTTCTATTATGGAGAGCTTTCAACTTGGTATTGTTTACTTTATCATCAGTTTCAGTAAGCTACCCAGGGGCAGGGGTTTTGATTTACTCGTTACTGTCTCCCCAGGGTCTATCGCATTGCTTGTTAGTGAGTTGGTGCTTGGCAAGTTATTCTAATTGTGTCAATTTCTGCGTCACCTGCAGAGGCCTCCTTGGCTCACTTCCCGCATTGTTTAGTTGGAACTGCATCATTTAGTGCTGCTGTATCTAGTCCTTGCACACTGGCTGCCCACGTGCACGGATGCCTCTCTAGACTATGTATATCTTGAAGTCAGGGACTTTCTGTTGCGCATCATTTTATCCCCAGAGCTCAGTACGAAGACTGGGTACCTGGCGACTAGGACTAGACCTCTTCTGAAGCTCAGTCTGTTTTCAGGAGAGTCTGTCCATTCTTGAATGAATGACTTTTGCTACTTCTAATGATGGAAACAGAAAAAGAAAAGCCCCAACGGAGAACAAGATAAGTCTCATTCTCACTAGTTTAGTTTACATGGGATCTATTTTATGAACATTCAAATGTTTATGTTTAGTTCGCTGAATAGTCTGGTCATCAAGGACTTAAATTGCCCCTGGGGAGGAAATGACGCAGAGACTGACTGATGTTGATGTGTGACTTTATGCCTCAAAGTGCCTCAGCAGCCTGTTCACTCATTCCCAGCCTCGCTCTGTTACTGTATTTATGGTGTGAACTTGAATTCCGAGGGCTAAATATAGTGTCAAGAGCCCCAGGCAATTTATAGGAAGCATGACCAAAAGTTTCTCATGCTTTCTATCAAGGTCTTGTTTCATCCCATCTTACTTGTTTGACTTCTTTGCTCTAATTATATCTGGATGAACCAAGAGCAAGGGAACGTTTTATTAAAAACCTCATTTAAAGTTAAGATGCATCGCTATCTGTGATTTCTACTGTAGAGCATATTCGAAGTGCATTTTATTTACACTTTTCTCTGTACCCCCTTCCCCTCCTTCTTGTTCCCCTTCCTCCTTTTTCCTTCTTATTATATTTTATAAGTTGGAGACTGATGCCTCAGTGGAAGAAGGTAATGGTATCAGGACTGTAATTAGATCATATGACAATGACATTGCCAGGTGGGTCAAAGCTGAAGTCAGTCCTTGTTCCAATGGACAAATATTAAAAGCAAGATTAGGTTGCTTTTGAGGAGTCTAGGGATTTTGTCTACTTTTGGGAAAGGGCCCAGGCTCGTGGTGTTAAGGGGCAATCAATGTTGTTGTTTTTGAGGTAGAAAGGTCTAAAAACGGCACAGAAATGAGTAACTAATGAAGTCATAAATTATTCATACCCAGCCACACTTGGTTCTCCTGATCCACAGCTGGGAATGTAACTAAAGCAGTTGAAACAAAAATCTCAGCCTCATTAGTTACATCTGCTGGTGAGAAGTGGGGACACAATCCCCTGAAATGCTTAGCATAGTGCCTGGCCGGCAGTACATGCTCAATAGATGGTAGTTGAGATTATTTTTTGCTAGTTAATTATTGAGTTCTTAATTTGGATTGAGCACTAGTGACACTTTACATCTCTTTAAAACATTAAAAAAAATTTTTTTTATGTTTCTGTCTCTGTGTGTATGCCACAAGTGTGCAGGCACTGGTGGAGGCATTTGGATTGAGCACTAGTGACACTTTACATCTCTTTAAAACATTAAAAAAATTTTTTTTATGTTTGTGTCTCTGTGTGTATGCCACAAGTGTGCAGGCACTGGTGGAGGTCAGAAGAGGGTGCTAGATTCCTTGGATCTGGAGTTGGAGTTATCAGACAGTTGTAAGCTCCCTAATGTGGGTGTTGGGAACTGAACTCAGGTTCTTTGGAAGAGCAGCAAGTGGTCTTAACCACTAAGCCACTTCTCCAGCCTGCTTTGATTCTCTTATGCATTTAATTTTCACAATAACTTGATTCAGTGGCTGGTTTTATCATTTAGTTTTACATCTGAAGAAATGATTCAGAGGGCTCAGAGCACATGGTTGGAAAGGGGTGCAGCCGCAGCGTCACCAGGAGCAGCACTGGCACTGGAAAGGGATGCAGCCGCAGCATATCAGGCGTGGCACCTGCACCACTGCCACCTGGACTTGGCTTTAGGAAATTCGTAAGAAGGGGAATTATTGAGGAACAATCAAGCAGAACAGGACCTCTGTCTGGAAGGATTTTAACATAAGGTTGATTCAAATTGTAAAACAAGCAAAAGCTTGTTAGAGAGAGTTTGAGAATAAAAAACAAAACAGGAAAAAGAAGACCTTTCCATTAGCCAGTTGAGCTCATTATAATGAGGTTTGGGAGGTGATGCAAATACTGGCTTCCAGCCAATTCTTTAAAAGTATATTGAGTGCCTTCTAAAAATGATAGATCTCTTCCAGCATAAAGTACTCCCACTTCATCAATTTTGTGCTCTTCTATCGCACTAGTACTAATTGTACTATAATTTATATTGTGTATTCACTACCACTTCTTGATATTTTCTGAAAAACAAAATCATTCCTGGAGAGCAGCTGCCTTGTCTCCATCATTTTTTCATCTGAAATGTGATAGGTGCCCAGGAAATATAATTATTGATTGATTTTAAAATGCACATACATTCATACAGCTACTTGTACCACATACCCACAAGTAAGAGTTGTCTAATTTTTTTTTCAAAAGACATACCAGATGCAGGGTAGTGAAATTTGTCATGTCTACATTTATCCTGTCCATTTGCCCTGTGTAGAATCATGTTAGAAACTGGCTGTGAATTATCAGAAAAAGTAATCAAATGGAGCTCCAGTAGCAGCATCTGTCCAGATGTGGTATCTTCACTGAGGCAGCTCTCAGCAATTGCTATGCAGTAGTTGTCCTGACAAAGGCAGCTGTCTCTATTCTAATTTGCAAGGACTGCCAGAGGCAGTCTGCTTTCACCTGACAGGCCCAAGAGTATACCTTCTAAGTGCTGGCTCAGGGCTGTGTCAACTCTCCTACTATCTGCCACAGTGTAATGGCAGAGCTCTTGATTATATTGTCACTCCAAAGACTAATACATGAGCCCCAGTTTTCATAACATTGTGTTTGTTGGACTTGGATGAGCAGTGAATTCAGAATATTTTAAATGCCTCATGACAAAGCTACATATGAGCCAGAGTAGAGAATTCCAACTCCTGGTAGCAGTTATCAAGGTCCTGTCACGGATACAGATACTGGTTATTTTAGCAGATAGAATTTATAAAGAATGGTTGATTAACAGGATGGAGGATTGAAACGGATAGAAAAGAACCCAGGTCTGTCATAGAAGTAGTTGCTACAGGAAGCAAATCACCATTTTTAAAGCAGGAAGAAAAGAGATTGGGGTTGTTGGAATCTAGAATTGCAGGACAGGAATTTTCCAGAACTTGGCCCGGGCTTCTGAGGAGATTCAGGACTTAGAAGAAAGTTGACAGGCCTCAAGGTAGAGAAGAAAGAAGGCACAATGGGAGGTAAATATGTTGGACTGACGTGGGGCTAGCAAATGAAGTTTCCTTCCAGACCAGACATCATCAGTATATCTTGAGAAATTTATTTGACTCGATTTATTTCAGGAATGAGATAAGGAAGCAAAAAATAAGACAATATGATAGTTAAGAAAATTTGGAATATGTTTGCAAATAGCTGTTACTTTCCTTCTACTTTGACAAAGCTGAAAAACCTACAGCAAACAGCAAACCAGCAGAAATTCAACTGCTGATTACTAGAGCTGAGAGGCAGTGGGTCCAACGTGCAGTGGGAAATGCAGGGTGGCTTCTCAGCCAGACAGACCTTGATTCAAACCTCAGCTTTATCACAGATGGTTGCTAGTACAGCTGTTAGGGTCAAGGCCTGGGCCTTGGCAGCCCCAACATGTTAGGCTCAGTAACATATCCCCAGTAGACCAACTAAAGAGACAAGTAATGGTGAGAAGCAAATAAAGACTTTTTCAATGTGGCCACATTGGGAGGAGGAGCACAAGGTCAACATGATCCCCAAGTTCATTTTTGGGGTGCTGGCATGAGGTGTAGGTTTAAATAGTGAGCAAGAGATCTGTGTAACTAAGCAGTCCTGGTCAAGGTGTGGTCTTGCCCATAACTGCCCTCATTGTCTCAGCTCCAGTCTTTTCCTCAGGGTAGTCTGATAAGTTATCAGAACTGTGAAATCTCTTCCTTGAAGATGTTTCTTCTCTCGCTTGCACTAGGGGCTCAGCCTTCTTGTGATTCCTGGGGAAATGCTAATTCCTTGGGGTCCAGGGTTCCAATAGTCTGATAGTGAAACGGAGGAGCACATGTCTTTTCAGGGTATCTTTATTCTCATCATGACAGTCACATGTTGGTATTACTCAAGTTATTTGACCCTCTGAACCACAGTCATTACTATCATTATATATTAAGTTGTACACAGAGAAAATTAAATTTTACTGCCAACTCTTAACCTAGGAGTTTGAGTTTATTTAGAGTAAACTCCAGGAACTGCCTCACTTTCTTTCTTTCCCTGTGTGTAATGTGTGTGTCTGGGACCTCTCCGTGCTAAGCAATCACTCTACTTCTACCACTGAACTGTAGCCCCCACCCTTTTTTTACTTTTTATTTTGAAACAGTGTCTCATTCAGTTGTCACATTGGCCTTGAACTCTGCCTCCCACTCAGTCTCCCAAACAGATGGGATTATTGGTCTGCATTTCCATATCTGAACATGTTTTTGATGCACACTTGGATTTGAGGTATTAAGGCTGAATTTATAAAGGGTTGGAGGGCTATTAGGGAGATGTTTGATGGAAATGTTCTGTAAGATGAAACAGGCAGTCTCTATAGAAGTGGAAAGAAAAACAACCAACCAACCGAAAGAGCAGCACAGGGATGCCCCTCTGAGGACACAGGATGAACATGAGAAATTAAAAAGGTATAGATTTCTATGAACTTCAAAAAAGGCAATTAGAGAAAAAGAATTTATCCTGGTGCTTTTAGGCATTTCCCAAAGAACTGGGATTCTGATTCCCATGATCCAAGTTTTATCCCTTTAGGAAAGGAAGGGCCATTTGTTAACTTCTTAAAGTCCACTGAGAATACCTGTCCAACTCTTATCCAATATTTGTTTGGCATCTTTTGTTTTCATTCTAATTTGCTTCCTTTAGCAACTTAGCGTGCTAGAAAAGTAGTGCCCTCGGCCTGTGTGATGGGTCATTGTTGGGCCCTTTTCTTTTTATGATTAGGAAAACTGTCCTGTTTCCTATTATTGTTCAGACCTGTGGCAGTTGGATGGTAGTATTACTCTAAGGTCTGAACTGGGGCAGGACAAACAGCAAACTAGTCAGGACTAATAAGGATATCAGTGGTCTATATCTGGAAATGTTAAGGGAGTCTGAAAGACCTTAGTCAGCTAATCTTTCTTACTGATCTTAATGTCTAAGGTGTTGCATGGGATTTACACAATTAGTGAAGAGAGCCCCTGATTTACAATGGTTCAACCGATGACATTTTTAATGTTACAATTGTGCAAAAGCAAAATGCATTTACTAGACACCATATTATTTGAATGCTGATCTTTTTCTGGGCTAACTGTGTGTAGCACATGAGAGATACTCTCTGGTGATGCTGGGCCAGGGCAGTGAGCTGCAGCTCCAAGATCTGTGATTAAGAGGAAGAACAACCAGGACCCAACAGAATACAGTGTTGCTAAGCTGTTGGACATGTTGCATTTTCAGGTCGTGATCTTTTCAACTATGACGGGTTTACTGGGGATTCTAACCCCATCACAAACAGCAGCATCTGTAGTTCTAGAAGCTACCATAACGAAACTCTTACCAGTGAACTTATAGTACAGGGCATTGTGAAGGGCTTTCTGAGTAAAAGAATGAAGGCAGAAATTAAGAGACTGATAAGGTAAATTTATTACCCTCAAGGCCACAAAACAAATTGTAACTTGTTATGTTGGTCAAGACTCTGTGTTCTTGTCACAAAATACCTTACAACTACTTAAAAGAGGAAAGATTTATTTTGGTTCACAGTTTCAGTTCACAGTCAGCTAGCTGCATTCTTTCTGGGCTGTGTTAAGGCAGAGGAAGGCATGACAGGGCAAGGGGGAGAAA
Organism: Nannospalax galili; assembly: GCF_000622305.1. Taxonomy (NCBI): domain Eukaryota; kingdom Metazoa; phylum Chordata; class Mammalia; order Rodentia; family Spalacidae; genus Nannospalax; species Nannospalax galili. The sequence continues at coordinate 10,163,144 of NW_008360326.1, read as the reverse complement.
CATTGCTCACCTTAAAGAAACCAAGGTAGGGTCTGGAGAGATGGCTCAGTGGTTAAGAACACTGACTGTTCTTGCAGAAGACCGGGGTTTGAATCCCAGCACCCACATGGCAGCGGGTGTCCATAACTCTAGTTCCAAGGGATCTGACAGCCTCTTCTGTCCTCCACGGGCATTGTAGGACATGGGTGCACTTACCTACATGCAGGCATAACACTTGTACCCATAAAATAATAAATAAAAATTTTTTAATAATTTTTAAGTGTCCATATGTATAGCTAAAGGCTACATAACAAGAAACAACGCCAGACAGGAGATACCTTCCTTTGAGTTATTGGCCAGGGTAGCCCAAAAGATTCCTAGACAGTAACCCAGCATAGAACTGGGAAAATGAATAGCAGATTCAATCTTATCTAAAGGAATATTGACAACTGATTGCTGCTAGATGAGGAACAGCTGATCTTCCTAAAACAAGGATCTCTAGATAGGTTGACTAGATTCAGCAGATGGGCAAGCACTGGGAAACAGCTGGGGGTGCTGACAACAGTGGACAGTAACAGGGATGACAGAGTATATGAGCTCCAGTCGGGGGGGGGGCTATGGGAGGGTGACGATGGGGAAGGTGGTATAAAGATGATTAAGATGTTGTATATGAGATGCATAAAAATTCAATGAAAAATTAAAAAATTAAAGCAAATTTAAAAAGTCTCAAGGGGGGGTGCAGATAGGGGAGGGGATCTAAATATGATCAAAATATACTATATGAAATTCACAAAAATTCAATAAAAATTCTGTAAATTCATATTGAGAAAATGACTACAAGGGATTTTCAACTAAGCAGTTGCAGTGTTCTGTAACTGTATTAGAATCAAAGAAATTTGATAATTGTGAAAACAGAAATAAAACAAAAATCTGTAAAGAGTTGAATGCAGAGTTTCAATAGTGGGATTAAACTATGTGTTTAATGACTTCTTTCCCACTTTGAGACACGACTCTAGAACTCATAGACTTTGGACCTTCAGGTTTCGATTGTTTTCCTTTTCTGGAGAGAATGCCTGGGATTTAATAAGAACAGAGAAAATATATTGTTTTTCGGTCTACATAGTGAGTTCCAGGACAGCTGGGGCTACAGGGAGACCCTGTCTCAAAAAGACCATAAAAAAAAAAAAAAAAAGAGAAAGAAACCAGGGTAGGGGAAGTAAGATACAACTTACAACGAGACACCTCCAGTGACCTGCTTGCTCCAGTTAGGCTCCACCTCCTAGTTTTCAGAACTTCCCAAAATAGTACCACTAGCTAGGGACCTAACCTTTATCTTTATTTTTTGTTGGCAAAAGAAAAAAAATGTATTGTCATTTGAAGTAAAATATACAGCCATAAGAGGTGAGAGTCTGGGGATGGTGTGGAAATGAAGGGACACCAAGGAGCTGATTCTAGAGTAAGGAGATAGACCTCTTCACCCCTTGGCAAAGGAGGGAAAGGGTCTTTATCTCACCTAACCTTTTAAAAAAAAGCCTATGGGGGGCATTTCATATTTAAATCAAAACAGTTGCTATGAAAAGCTTTATCTATCTATCTATCTATCTATCTATCTATCTATCTATCTATCTATCTATCTATCTATCTATCTATCTATCTATCTATCTATCTATCTATCTATCTATCTATCTAATCTATTATCTATCTATCCATCTATCATCTATCTATCATCTATCTATCTACCTATCAATTCTGCCTCTTAAATATGCTTTACCTTCTTTTTGTGCAACATTTTATTATATTATACAGACATCTATCCATTACCTATTTATCAACTCCAGTACCAACTATCTATCTATCTATCTACCAATCTATCATTTATCTATCTATCTATCTATCTATCATCTATCATTTATCTATCTATCATCTATCTATCTATCATCTATTATCTATCTATCTATCCATCTATCATCTATCTATCTACCTATCTATCTTCTATCATCTATCTATCCATCCACCCAAAGGAATGACAAATACTCTTACACAATAAAAACTCCAAAGTTCAAAGTATTAAGTAGTTAGTTGGTACTGGAGTAGACATATTACTTGAATTGAGGCTTCAGGGGTTGATCAAGCAACTGACCCCTTCATTAATCGTCATAAACAATTTGGGTTTGAGCTGTTAATTAGATATCTAGTCTCCTGGGAAAGATGAGAAAGATTTAGAATGGATCTGATAGCACTGTGTTGAATAAAAGGATCACACAGATGAGACAGATACCTAGTGGGGCTGAACTGTGAGGTAGCCCCAAACTTTCTAGGGAAAATTTGTTTGACTCTTTGTACAAGAATGTCAGAGCTTTGTTGGATTATCTTGTAGGTTCTTTGGTACTCTGAACCTCTGTAGGAATAATGGTCAAAGTGAATGTTGGACAGCCCTTATGCATCATCTGATAAAGTCCTAAGAATCCCTGAAATGAAAGACTGGAAACAATCCCTTCTGGCTCATGCATGCAAACTGCTGTGGAGTGACTGTGTCCTCTCCCCCTTGTCCAAAATTTATATGTTGAAACCCTAATCCCCAGTGTGATGGTATTTGGATATAAGGACTTGGGAGGTGATTAAGTCTAGATAAGTTAATTTGAGGTTGAAACACAACACAATGGGGTCCTCTGTGTCATTATAAGAAGAGAAAGAAGCCAGGGGTAGTGATACATGTCTGTAATCCCCACATGTAGGAGATGGAGGCAGGAGGATCAGTAGTTTAAGGTCATCCTTGACTACATAGTGAGTGTGAAGCTAGCCTGGGCTACATGAGACCCTGTCCAAAAAAAAAAAAAAAAAAAAGAAGGAAGACACTAAAAGGCTGGAGCATTTGATTGCTTATAATCTCTCTTCTCTGTCTCTCTCTCAAATATGGCAAGAAGACAAGTCAACTAAAAGAGGGCATTCACTGACTCTATCAGCACCTTGCCCTTGGACTGTCCAGTCTCCAGAACTGCAAGGTGAACGTTACGGAAGCACTTATAGAACAGTGTGTATGCTACAGCAGTTTAAAGGGATTGTGACCTCAGACACATAACCACATGGTACACTCCAGGAACGGGTTCCAAGCTTTCAACATTTTCTTGGGGAAAGGAATTCACAACAAAGATGTGATATATTGCTTGACAGGAAGCAAGACTTCTGTTTTTAGTTTTCCAGTTAACTTGACAGTGAAATTGAAGTTTTCACAGTTTAAACTTTTGAGTTTTAATCATCTTTGCAGGCGGGGGAGGAGGAAGCAGTTCTGACCCACATGAGTCTCAGGAGGGCATTTGGGTCATTTTGCCAGACCATTACCACTCTCTTCCTCCTCCTCCAGAAGGAAGGAGCTTTGACGTCAGGGGGATGAGTCATCCCTCCCCCCAGCACCTCCGGCAGGGACTTGCAGGCTGAATTTGTAACAGCTATTCTGTTAGTCATTCACAAAAAAGCATATTTCAAAAGCAGAAGGGAAATGCTTGGATGAGCAAGTGATTAAATTTCTATTTTCATGGCTGAGGACCCGCTGGCTTGCTCACAAAAGCAGCCTCATCCAGTACCAGACCCCCTAAGGGTACCTGGTAAATACTTGTGGGTTGATTGACAAAAGGAGATGCTGGGCCTCAGTCCTGAAACTGAATTTTCTGATAAGATTTTGTGGCTGGGAGATTGGGCTTTGTACCTTTTTACTCCTCCATGCTATGGAATGTCACCTCAAGGTGATTTGATTTACATAAAGAGGTTAGTCACATCCCTGGCCCCACCATCAAGAACATTCTGAGAGGAAATGAATAAGGATCTTTCTGGAGCTTCATCTGCAGGGATTTGTGTGAGAGTTAATGGAAGGAAAGTTGAACTGTGATCTAAGAATTATTCTGTTTTGCTCCATGAAGACCTCAGCAATTCACTCCATCGCTGCTAAGAACTTATTAGGAAAAAGGAATAGAAATATCTCCTTACCCGGTAGTAGTATAGGGGTATGAGCAAGGATGAACAAAAAGATGATGAAGAAAAAGGTGTGCTGGTCTTGGATTCCTCTAGCCGGAGTCAGTTTCCATGGCTGCTTTCCTTCCCATGGTCTGACAGGGAATCTGAGATCAGTCCAGGCATGGACAGTTAATGAGCCAGTGAAGTCTGGGGATGACAGGCTAGGCCCTCTTCTCCCCTTTTCTTATGGGATCCTAACTCTATATCTCATCTAAATGTAGGTGACTCTGACATTTCCTATCTCCAGCCCTAAGCCACAACCTCACACAGACACGTTTGTGCTTTATAGCTTTTCTTGATGGTCTCATATATTCAAGCCAAACATCATAATCTGCCCTACCTGCCCCCACCCAAAAAAAAACCCCTTGTTCCTCTTTTAAGGAGGAACTTCTATTTACAGTTATTTAAGCCCCAAAGTCTAGGAGCATTCTGGAGTCCTCTGTTCTTTTCATTCTATCAAGTTTATTGCAAACATTGAAATTCTGCATCTGTCTCCTTCTCTGCAGGTGCCCTGCCAACACCCTGGTAGAAACCATGGCTATTCATCATGGAATCCAGCAATGAGTCTGATGTGTCTTATCTCACCCATGATTCCTATGATGTATGTATGCTTCTAAATACAAACTCAGGTAAAATTCTAAAAAAATGAATCAGGTCTTTTACTTAGCTTCTTGTTAAAAAAAAAAAAAAAAAAAAAAAAGTCTTCTGACTTCCCATTACCCTTAAGATCATAGCCTAATGCCCACTTTGGCATCAGGTTCTTACATGATCTGGCTCATTCAATTCCACTTTCCTATTGTGATGTTTATTTTTAATTGTCAACTTGATACAACTTAGATTCAACTGGGCAGAGTCTCAAAGAGGGATTGCGTACATTGGATTGGCCTGTAGGCATTGCCTTAATTTGTTGTACCTCATCCACTGGACCCCAAAAAGACCACCGAGGACCCAACACACCAAAATGCAAAAGCAAAGTTTTATGGTTTATTTGGGCTTAAGTTTGGGCTCTCAGACCTCACCAACTCAATGGATCCATGCTGAGAGCCCAGAGTAAGGGAGAGTGGAGCCTTTTATAGGTTTTAGACAAAGAGAGGAGGGGGATACCAAAGATACATTTTGGTTAGTTCAAGGAGCCCGTGCACGCCAACATATTTTGAAACTGACTGGATGTATAAGATGCAGCCCTGAAAGTTTCTTTTTGGTAGGTGCTATTCTCAGGGCTGTGGAATGTGCTGACTGTTATCTGTGGGGCCAGGAGTCTCCGTTTTTACCTTATAGGGCAGTTTTCATGCCCGGGCTTGCTTAATATATAGTTTCCTGGAAGGGGGCGGGGAATAACAGGCAGGGGGGCGGGGTCAGGGCATGCCAGGGCATGTCTAGGCATGTCTAAAGCAGCAGCCAAGCATTTTACAGAAGCTAAAAGAGCAATTAGTGAGGGTCTGGAGGGATTGGGGGGTAGCGGGTGAATGAAGAGGGTCTCAGGGTTCTACATTAAGCTAACTGATGTGGGAAACCACAGCCCACAGTGAGTGGTAGCGTTCCCTAGGCAGGAGGTTCTTGAACGGTGTTAAAAGTAGAGAAAGTGAATTGAGTGCAAGCAGGCGAGTACGCAGGCATTCATTTCTCCCTGCTCTTGACTGTGAACGTGATGTGGCTAGCTGCCTCCTGCCCCTGCCACTGTGACTGCTCCGCAGCGTTAGACTATGTCCTGAATGGGAGCAGTTTGGAATTATGAGCTAAAATAAACCCTTCCTCCTCTGAGTTGCTATTTGTCAGAATATTTTATCACAACAGCACAAATGAAAGGAGGACACCTGTCCTTACTCAAGTTCTCTCAGTTCTTCCAATATGGACGTCCATCTAGTCTTACTTATCTTATAGTCCATCCATCTTTGCAATCACTATTTTCTCTGCTGGAAGCCTTTCTCCTTCTACTTCCCTTCCTAAGGACCTGTCTTTTTTCCCCCATCTTTAGATCTCATCTCTAAGGCTCCTCCCCCGAGAAGCCATTTCTGGTTGCTCTCTGGTGTTCTCTCCCACACCACCTCTCCTTGTCCTTGTATTTCGAATCACTGTTTAATTCCTTTGTAAAATTGATTTCACGTGCATGCTGAAATTGTCCAGCTTGCTTATTCCATTGTTTATTATTTTTCCATCGTTTCTCTGCCTTTTTCCAAACAAGTTCTATGCAAGAAAGGGCCTTATTTACCTCTTAAGAGGGAGAACCAAACCACTAAGGCATAGAGTTCTTGGTTACCAAGCCCAACCTTGGTATTTTCTAGGTATGTGAGCCTGGGGAAATTGTTTAATCTCTGTTCTCTAAATACTCACTGGTAATATGATGGCAGTAAAAGCTCCTGCCTCATAAAGTGGCTGTGAAAAGATCATTCCCCATGGGTCATCCCTGGCCCAAAGGATGCCCTCAGCAGCAGGGCTAGCTGTCGACATTGTTGACCACAGAACCGCTGAACACATTGAATAACTAATGCATTTCTACTTTTCTGTGATAGGGACTCTTCCTGCCTGGGAACTGATGGAGCAGTGGCGTTATCCTTGGAAACTGCCAGGGCAGAGATGCAGCTGTGGAGAGGGATGGAAGACTGTTGAGATGGGCAGGAGTAGCAGAAGAAGCCAGAGTTCATCTTGTGTTTATTCTGTGCTATGTACCAGGACGCATTTTCTACTTTCCCCTCAAAATTACTAATGCATTTCATGTGATGTCCAATCAAGAAACATTTCGCATGCTTCTCCGTTACATCACTCTTCCTCAGACCACAGAACTGTCTGAGGTTATTTCTTAGCTTAGATGACCTCATCTTCTGCCATGCCTTCTTGGTACCTACATAGGTTCTCAAATCTCCCTAGAAATGCCATTTCCTTAGAGGAGCCTTGTGTGACTTTAGAGTAAGTTCCAGATTACCCTGTCACAAGTGCCTGTCATCTTGCCTAGTCCTTAATGTATCATGACTTGACATTGCATGATCATTTCATTAATCCGCTCTCCTGATTAAGTGGCAAGCTGGGTAGAGTCAGGCTCTGTAATGTTTCTCTCACTGGGTATCCTAAAAATCCAGTGTATTAGTCACTTTTCTGCTGCTGTGATAGAAACACTGACCCAAGCAATTTATAGAAGGAAGGGTTTATTTGAGCTTACAGTTCTAGGGGAATTAGTCCATCATGGCAGGGAGGCATTGTGGCTGGAAGTGGCTGGAGCAGGAGCAGCAGAAGCTAAGCTCTCACATTATCACGCAGGCACAGGAAGCAAGAGAGCAACCAGAGATCTGGCAAGGCTTAAGAACTCTGTAAGCCCACCCCTACTGAGGTGCTTCCTCCAGGATAGCCACACCTTCTAAAACCTCCCAAAACAGTGCCATCATCTGGGAACAAAATGTTCAAATACTTGGAGCCTATCATCATTCAAACCATCACATCCAGCAATACCCCTTCCCAGTGGTTGGCAAACAGGAAACACTTGAGTGACTGTCAATGCTTCGACAGAACAAAACTCCCCCCAAATCTAACTATAACTCTTCTCCAGAGTGGAGAAATGCAAAAGATAGTTTCTTTTTAATTAAAAGCCTGTCTTTAACACACGTTTTTCACTTTCCTCCCAAATGAATTGAACCTGAGGTAATGAAGCTGGATAGCAGTTTGATTACACTTCAAAAGAAAAGAGAGGTCAAGTCAGATATGGCAGTGCATGTCTGTAGTCCTAGCTCTCAAAAGGCTGAGACAGGAGGATTGCTGCAAATTTGCCATCAACCTAGGCCTACACAGGGAGTCCCAGGGCAGCCTGAACTACAGTTAGACTCTATTTAAAACAAACAAACAAAAAAGTTACATTACAACAAGGGAAACTGATGTTTTAAACAGTGTTAAATTGTTATGCCAAAGATAAAATGATCTTTTTAGCATTTTCCAATTTTTATTGAGTAGGGAAAAAAATCATTAAAAATCTTTCTTTGCAACTGAGAAGACATAGTCCCATTTGATGCCTGTAGAGATAATCTTGGCCAAAGAAAAGCTTGATTATCCTCAAAAATTTAAATTATAGTGAAGATACATGGCCTCCTGGATTTGGGGAGGGCTAAAGTATACAATCTGGGGAAGGCTAGGAAGAGAAGGCATGACCCATGCTGGGTAAAGGCTTTCCAGTGTGCATACCCTCAGGTCATACATACACCTCAGCAGCCCCTTAGTTATCTCAGTAAGTAAGCTCAATAAATTCATTGGTTCCTCAGTAAAACTTTAATCAAACATTGGCTTGACACTAGAACCTTAAAAGGGAATAAGCATTGCTTAGCATCCCCAGGAAAAGAAGTCTCACAACAGATGGAAAATGTATTTGTTAATGCTATTATGTCTAATAATTATTTTTAAAAAACAAAATGAGAATGTAAAAGATGTTAAAAGACTATGGGAATGGAGATATTTTCCAAAATAGAAAATAATGAGAAAGCTTAAGCAAGTGATGAAGGTCTGTTTAGGTCTGTTATGATATATAAAGGATGAGACAAAAGTAATATACACACAATTTTAAAGTTTCTAAGGTCATAGTTTACTCAACTAGTTTAAGTGACAAAATATATATCTAGTCAAGATTTATCTGAGAATATTTGGTTTTTTACCCAAGCCTTATCTATATAGCACATGACAATTAAAAGTACCAGACTGTGGAACTAACCTTATTGGATGTTTAACAGCCATACTTTGAGGCCTATACTAATCTAGTTAGAGGGACTTAAAGGACAGTTTTTGCCCCTTGCCCTCCAAGGTTGACAAAGTTCTGGGGGACTATGGAACATTTCTCAAATGTCCTGTAACTGTGGTGAGTCACCTGCCCTCTTGTTCAGGGAGGACATGGAGACCCCACGAGATAGACTTGAGCCAGTGTCCAGTCTACAAAAAGGAGAGTCAACTCAGAGGAAATATCTCATTCATGCTTCCAAGTGAAGCCAGACATGGTCAAGAAGGACCTTTGACTTATCTTCACATAAATGGAATTGGTAAAAGAAAGGAGTCAGGAGCTCCTCCCAAGCCCATGTGACCCCAGAGGAACAGATCCTTAAATGACCTTAAGTGTAAAAATAAATTGATTTATTTGGGCCAACTGTATGGTCTTAAACACCCAAAAGGAAAGTATAACCAAAGAGTAAAGTCATCAGTATATTTCTTAAAGAGTTCAGGGGATTACACTTCCCAGACGTTAGGCTTCAGTCTATATAAAAAGTTATTTAGACAATTATTTCTCATTGACGATTTTGTTACTAACCAGAAAGTGCTGCTCAGATGTAAGACTTCAAATTTTGTCTCCAATACTGTAGTCCACCTGTAGCTAAGGGAGACAACCCACTGTTGTTCGAAAATGATGGATAAATTGGTTTTCTCCCCCTACCTAGAAGCCTTTGAGAGGGAACCGACACTGATTCTAACCACTTTAACAGCTATCAAAATACCTGAAAGCAAATCCTGAATCCATCATTCTAAGAGTCCAGCCTTGGAAGACAAGAGAAAAATGAGGAGGAACCCAATAGAGGGATGCTTTTGGAAGCCCTTGTCAAGAAATTCCAATGGACTCTTAGCAACATACTCTCTTCCAAAGGCCAAAAATGTTAAAAGTATTTTGGAGCTTGTATCTAATCCTTAAAAGACTTTAGGGTTACCTCTTCAGAAGGGGGATGTTAGAGTAGCCAAAAGCCCCATAAAAATAAATAAATAAAGCAAAGAAGAAGAAAGAGTACATGAAGTTATCAGAAAAAAGTGATGGGAGATATGGGAGGGGGAGAGAGTGGGCATGGATTTGATCAAAACACCTTATATGCATGTATGAAATTCTAAATAAATTATTTATTTAAAAAATTACAGTGAAGAAAATGTCTATGGACACTACCAAAACTACAAATTAAAATTAAAAAAAGCTGAGTAATTGGCATTATCTGTTAAGAGTCTGACTCAACAACAGGGAAACTAAAAAAACAGGAAAAATCAAAAGGACATTGAGAAGCAGGGTTTTAATGATCATTTGATGAAAAAATTCATTCAACACCTCATTTTCATAAAGATGTTACTTCAGTTCAGCATGAACCACATTGATGGTCAACAACTTTTGATTATTTATGCCCATGTGTTCTCCCCACCTCCCCAACCCATATTTATTAGGAAACTAGCTGGGAGTCTGGATGCATTTCAGAGAGATAAAAAAAACACCACTCTGATGACAACACCGTCAGGCATGGCCAAGGAGAAAAATGGTCAAGAAAAGTTACGTTTTTGCCCATTGAATTGATGGCTTGTGAAATGCAGGCCTGCTTCTGTGGGGAGAGGTCAGTGCTTGGAAAGGGAACTCCAGAGGTTCAAACCATAACAAGTTTGAATTCAAAGACAAATCATAAGACATTTATCAATTCTGATCGGTAAGAAAGCTATTTCAGACACAACATAATGCTAAATCTCTTGTCTGGAATTTCAGATTTTTTTTCCCTTGCCTTTGACAAATTAATATTTCAAGCAGGGATATTATTTTTTCAGAAGGGTACATGAAAGGTATATTTACCATTTGTGAGTAGATGTCAGGGCAATAAACTGAAATTACATTATTAATGAAGTTACTCAAAGATCTCAATATGAATTGGAGCTCCAAATAAAAGTTTACATTAAAAAAATCTCTTCTGGATCAATGCTCAACCCAGAAATATAGTTTATATGAAGGCAGGAAGTGGGAGAGAACAGTAAGAATAAAAGTGAACATAAAGACAAAGAACGTCAGACTAGGAGGGGTCGAATATTCACTCTCCATCTTTCATTATTTTAAAAATGCAATTTTGGGGGCTACAGGGGTGGCTCAGTGGTCCTTTGCTGCTCTCGCAAAGGACCTGGGTTCTAGTCCCAGCATCCACATGGCAGATAATAACTGTCCATCCTTAACTCCACTTCCAGGAGATCTGAGACTCTCTTTTGATCTCTGAGAGCATTGCACAGCATGGGTTCATTTACATACATGCAAGCAATACACTCATATACATACAATAAAAGTAATAAAATAAAAATTATAATTTTTTAATGTAAATTGATTTTAGAAAGTTAAACTCAAATTTAATTATTTTTATTTAATTTAAATGTCAAATTACACAGCAACTAAAAACTTGATTTCTTTGACAGAAATTCATATTGACTTTATAACTACTGGGGTCAACTTTGCTTAAATGTTTATGTAGAAAAATTTTCAGTTTCCATCTAGCATTTTGGATGTTTTTGTACAGAATTCTGCAGAATAGTCTCATTAAAAATTATCTTATATTGTAGGTGGCTCAGTGGTTAAGAGTACATACTATATTCCAGAGGACTGAAATTCAACTCTCAGTACCCATATCAGGCAGCTCACAATTGCCTGTAACTCCAGCTCTAGGGAATTCAAGGCCTCTGGCCTCTGTGGGGTCCTGGGCACAGGTGTGTATAGTGGCATGCACACACACACATATACATAATAAAAAAAGAAGTACAGATGTTGGAAAAGCTTGTATTTTGATGTCTACTTCCTCCTCGCCATTAATTCTGCATATTTAGTTTTTCTCTGCTTTTCCTCACTCATCACATTAGCTAGTGTTTCTTAAAAAATCATGTTGATATTTGATAAAAGCCAATATTTTGTTTCCTAATTAGATCTTAATTCTTTTGCTGTCTCCCTGATCATCTGTTGTTATATTTGTTATTTCTTACCTTGGGCTGTATTTTGGATTATTTTATTATTGTTTAGCTTTTTATGAGTGGGAATTTATATTATTTTCTTTATTCTTTCTCTTTTTTGTTTATTTTTTACTTATACAAGTGTTTTGATTGCTAGTATGTTTACTGGTATGTGTCTAGTGCCCCTAAGGCCAGAAGACGGTGACAGAGGCACCATGTGGGTGCTGGGAATTGAATCCCAATTCTCTAGAAGAACAGCAAGTGCTCCCAATCTCTGAACCACCATTCCAGCCCGTTTCTTTTGTTTTAATACAAAATTAAAGAAATGACTCTTCCCCTCTGATAATAACTCTAACTTTTCCTTAGAGTCTGAAATATATTTTCATGATCACTCATCTTCCAAGCTCTGCTATTTCAGGTGTAAATTCCCTTTGTTCATAATAACTGTTCGTTCAGTGTGTGGCCATGCCACACAGAATGCATCTGATCTTGTCTGATCTCAGAAGTGAAGCAGAGCCAGACCTGGTTAGTGCCTGGATATGAGAAATGCTGTTCCATGTGTATGGAGTCCATCGGAGATGAATGGACAGAAACAACTATGGCCCACACACAAACCGAAGTTTTATTGGGCCATAAAGGAGAATGGAATCATGTCATTTGTAGGAAAATGGATGGAACTGGAGGTTATTAAGTGAAATTAGCTACACAAAGACAGAAATGTAGCATATGTGTTCTTATATATATGGAAACTAGAAAGCAATGACAGCACCACCATCCAAACACAAGATGACCTGAAAACAGAGGGCAGCCTTGTAGATGAGGGGAACAAGATGGAGCAGGTACAGGAAAGAGCAGGTATTAAAGGGAGTGGTCTTGACCAAAACATGATATGTACATGTATGAAGCCCATTATTTCATGCAACTAATATGACTGAATAATTAAAACAAAAGCACAGATTTAATTTTGGTTGATTTTGATATTTTATCATTTTAGAGGTATGAGAGATATGTTTATATAAGCATATTTTATGTAATGGTTACAACAGTTGAACTATCAACATATTTATCACTTGGCATAGTTACCAACTCAAAATTTTTGAGATTTATTTAAATTTTATGTGTATGAATGTTTTGCCTGCATGTATGTAAGTGCATCATGCTTGTGCAGAGCCCACAGAATCCAGAAGAGGGGATCGGATTCCTCTGGAACTGGAATTACATACAGGTGGTTGGGAGCCACAATGTGGTGCTAGAAATGGAACTTGGGTCCCCTACAAGAGCAGCCAGTGCTCTTAACCATGAAGCCATCTCTCCAGCCCCATAATTGCCAATTTTATGTGTATATGGTGAAAAAAAGCTGAGATCTACTCTTAGTAGATGTCAGTTATAAAATATGTGACTGTTAACATCACTGTGCTGTGTACTTAGATTTCTAGATACACATTCATCTTATGAGGGAAAGTTTATATCCCATGGCTAACATATCTCCATTTATTTTGTACTTATTTTATATTTCTGGAGCAGCTATAAAGTGCAGAGAGTTCCAAAACATCCTTCAACTAGTTTCTCTCTGCTGTTAATCTTATATTACAATGAACATCTATCAAAAGTACGAACCAGCCGGGCGTGGTGGCGCACACCTTTAATCCCAGCACTTGGGAGGCAGAGGCAGGTGGATCTCTGTGAGTTCAAGTCCAGTCTGGTCTACATAGTGAGTTCCAGGACAGCTGGGGCTGCAGGGAGACCCTGTCTCAAAAAGACCAAAAAAAAAAAAAAAAAAAAAAAAAAAAAAAAAAAAAAAGCACGAACCAATGTTGCCATATTACTATGGACTGTACTTCAAATTATATTTAGATTTCTTTAGTTTCCCTTATTAATACTCTTTTAAAAATATTTTATTTTAATATCGTGTGTACGAGTGTATTGAGGGCTGCATGTATGTGAGTGCACTTGTGTCATGCAGTGCCTCAGAGGTCAGAAGAGGGTGTCAGATTCCCCTGGAACTGGAGTTAAGGACTGTTCTTAGCCACCATATGGGTACTGGGAATTGAACCTGGGCCTTCTACAAGAGCAGTCAGTGTTCTTAACTGCTGAGCCATTTCTCCAGCCCCCATCATTAATGCTCTTTTTCTGTTCCAGAACCCAATCTAGGTATTCAATTCCCATGTCTGTCATCTAGTCTGTGACAGTTAAATATAAAATTAAGATTTCTTTTTTTTTTTTTAATTTCTGGAAGGAAAAACCTTTTATCTCTCAAAAAGCATTTTATTGGTAATTACTAATTTTATTGCATCATCAAGGGTGCTAGTTTTCTATTTTATGTAACTTACGGTTTTTTCTTCATTTTGTGACCTAATATAGAACTATTGTTGCACATACTCTGTATGCTGGAGAAGATGCATGCTTATCAGGGGGTAAAGTTCACTAACAGTTTACAATATCTAGCTTCTTATGTTATTTGTGTGCTCTCTACTTTATGGTCTTGTGCAGAGTAATGTGTTGACATTTGCTATTACAATACGCTTCTTGACATTTTTTTTGGTGCACTGATGCTCATAACCATTTGGTTTTCATTTTGAATTGTTAATGTGTAGCATTTAAAGTTATGGCTCACCACATTAATGACTTTTAACATCAATTCTCTTTTGTCTGCTACCAGAATCTCAGATGCTACTTATTTAGAATTTCCCTTTTCCTGGTATACCTCCATTTTAAACTATTGCGGATTACTTTGTTTTTGGTGTGCCTTACATACAGCAAAAAATTAGGTCTTTCTTTGAGAACTTAACTGAGATTTTTTTCTTTAATAGTGAGGTAAGCTTATTCGTATTCATTGATCCAACTATTGTATTTGGTCTTAGTGTTTATAGGCACTATATTAACAATATGACATTTTCTTGTTTATGTGATGTGCTTTCTTTACTCCTAAATGTTTGTTATTTTGATATTTAGGAACATATGCATTATTATTTCCCCTTCCGTAATTTTTTGCTATCTAGTTTGTGAATTTCAAGTCAATTGTTAATATCTACCAAAAATCAGTGAGCTTGACTGTCCAATCACTTTCCCATCCCTCCTTGTCTTGATCTCAGAACATACATCTAATTGTTCTTCCATCTTGCTCTTACCTTTGACAAGTATTAAATCTGTAATAAGCATGTTAACAGTCACCATCCTTCTTTTTTGCATTGTTTTCCTAATTGTCTCTCTGTTGGGTTACGTTCATCCATCAACAGATCCTCAGGAAGAGCACACACGTGCAATAGATTGAATTCTTCCACATTTAAATCTTTTTACACCCTCAACACACGAGAGAAAGCTTGTCTGAATCTAAAATCTTTCCATACTTTCTTCCTATGAAGATGGTAAACATGAATGTGTGCCTATGTGGCTGTGAAATGGAAAATTTGATGGGGGTGGGGCTGGTGATAAGTCCTAGATTAATATTTACTTCAGTTAGACTGGTCCTAACTGTATGTTCAATATTAATTTTATTGTTTTTACGAACCAGGTGCTTTTCTATATAACATTCACTTAACTTTTTGATGTCTGTTAAGAATTATCCTTTATGATGAACAAATTGAAGCTCAGAAATGTTATGTATCACAGTTCACATGAAAGAACTCTACGTCAGAATGTATCTGAACCTATGTATATTATGTTGAGACGAGGCTATGATGCCAGGCTGCTTGGGTTCAAATCCTGTCTCCATCATTTACTATCTTTTTTTTTGCTGGAAAAATCAATCTCTCTTTGCTTCAGTTTTTCCCTCTGTCAAATGTAGATAACTACACCTTCTACCTCACAAAATTACTGTGAGGCAGAAACAATTGAATACATGTAAGGCATAGAACAGTTGCTTAAGATGCGTATCTGGTATAGAATTAGCCTCATGGAAGTGCCGTTATTACATAGTACCATGTAGGGACTCTTCCAGAATGATGGGGTATAAGTCAGCCTTGATGAAGAAACCAGGGTAATCTGTGATGTCTGTAGATGTACAGTTCAGTGTAGAGATTTCAGGGATGCTATGTGGGCTGGAAGCTTCAATACTGAGTGATGAGGGAGTTTTAATAATTCACTATTTTAATTTTAAAAATATTTTTATGTTGCATGAGTGTTTTGCTTACACGTATGAAGTGCACCTGTGTCGTGCAATGCACATGGAGGCCAGAAGAGGGCGTTGGAGACCCTGGAACCGGAGTTACAGATAGTTGTTAGCCATCACATGGGTGCCAAGAACCAAACCTAGGTTCTTTGCAAGAGTATCTAGTGTTCTTAATTGCCATATCTTCAGCTCCTAACTTCCCATTTTCTAGTAAGACTTACTATGTTGGTGAAAAGTCCTAAATATTTATTTATTTATTTATGGTGGTGGTGCTGTGAATGAAACCCAGGGCCTTGACTGTATTAGGCAAATGCTATACCACCATCCCTATGGGCTTCTTAATATTCTTCAAGCAGCCCCCAGGTTTAGAGTACTGTAACCAGAGCTTGGAATGCATTGCTAGTAGCTTTCAGACATTGCCTTCGTCTTCCTCTGAAGTATTCCTCCACGGAAACTCATCCATCCAAGCACCGATATAGTCTCCCATTTATCCATCTGTCCACACTATGATCATTAAGTTGGACACAGTACTCAAACACCCCACCTTCTTTTGTGCCTCTATCCTATTCTGTGTAATCATCCTATGCATTGGATAACCCCTTTGCATACTGGTGAATTTCTACTTTTTGTCCAGAACTCAGCTTGAGAGCAACTCATTTATGAATTTTTCCTTAGTCTCCCAATTTCTCTTTCTTTAGCCCTTTACCATGGTCGTCAGTGCTCAATCCGGTCACTTCCTCCCCATCAATCTTGTCACAAATTATTTTCTAGCTCAGTTACCTCTCCACCACAAGCTTCTAGGTGGAATGTCATTGTAGGTAAGAAAGAGGGCCCCGATGGCAGATGTTGCAAGATTCAATCGGCTTCTACTATTTATTTGGTTGCGGGCAAATTACCTAACTGTGCCTCTTTATTCATCTGCAAAGTGGAGATTCTGATGTTACCACCTTCCTGATAAAATCAACTGTCATGATAAAATGAGACAATCTTTTAGAAAATTGTGCCAGGCTTAGTATATACTCTCTATAAACTAGGAGTTGGTATTGTTTGTAATGATGTAGCTCATGCTGAGTGTGATCATTACATCAACTGATGGGCTTTTGAATCACCTAGGACACACACCTCTGAGCAAGCCTTTGAGGATGTTTCCAGAGATTTAACTAAGGTGGGAAGATCTACTCTGAATGTGAGCAGCACCATTCCAGAGGTTGGGATTCCAGACTGAAAAAAGGGGGAGAAAACAGTAGAGTACCAACATCCATCTTTCTGTTTCCTGTGGACACGATGTGGCCTGGTGCTTTATACTGCAGTCCTTCCATATCCCTTCTCCACCATGATGGACTGTCCCTCACACTGTGAGCTAAAATAGAAACCCTTCTTTCCTTGTTTCTTGACAGGCATTTGGTCACAGCTGTGCAAAAGTAACGCACTGGGCTTTGCTTTTTTTTATTCCTAGTCTCTGAGATTGGAAGCCTAAAGCTTGAATCATAATTGCTACTGTGTCAAACTTTAACCTGGAGGTAAGAATACAAGGAAGTCAAAGTAAGGACAGTGCTATCAGGTAGAAAGTAAATGTCTGAAACCTGTGGAAAACAAAATCAAGACCGGATTAGAGTTTAGAAAGTGAAAAATAAGGCTTGATCTGATGATGTACAAAGTATCAGTATAACCAGAGAAGACATTTGAATCATGGGAAGATCATATATTTGAATTTTACATTAAGACTCCTTTAAGTAGGGCACAGTGGTTGACACCTATTTTTCTAGTTTGCCTTCAGTTGCTTTGATAAAAACACGGACAAAAACCAACTTGGGGAGAAAAGGGTTCTTTTTAAAAAATATTTTATTTATTAATATTTTATGTGTATAAGTGTATTACTTTCATATGTGTAAGTGTGCCCGTGTCATGAAATGCCCATGAAGTCAGAAGAGGGCATCTGATCCCCTGGAACTGGAGTTATGGATGGTTGTTAGCAGTCATTTGGGTGCTGGGAATTGAACTTGGGTCCTCTGCAAGAGCAGCGAGTTCTTAACCACTGAGTCATCTCTCCAGCCATGGGTTTATTTTATCTTACAACTCCTGGGTCACAGTTTATCCCTGAGGGAGTCTAAGGTATGAACTCAGGACAGGAACCCGGAGCATAGACAATGGAGGGTAGCTGCTTACTGACTTGCTCCCCTGGCCCATGTTCAGCCTGCTTTCTTATACGGTACAGGGGTAGCATCACTCTCAGTGGGCTGGGTCCTCACAGACATGGCCACAGGCCGGTCCAATGGAAGAAATTCCCCAACTGAAGTTCCATCAATCTAGGTGTGTCAAGTTGACAACTAAAGCATGCACCACAATTGACCCCTTGTCAATGTGACACACAAACACCACTATGAAACCACAAGCTTTCCACTCCTTGTCCCCAAGGTATGATGTTAATATCACAACATAAATCAGTACAACTTTAAAAGTCCCACAGTCCTTAAAAATCCAAACACTTGAACAGCGCAACAGCTCTTTTAAAAGTCTTTCAACTATGGGCTTCTGTAAAATCTACAAGTTAAACACTGCCTATTTGGAAGAATCCAGCACCCTTAAGCAAAACCAAAGTCCAGAGAAGTAGCTCAAGGCTGGGTATCTGGTATTTGCTCACCATCTTCTGGGCTCCAGAGGGCTTGGGCAGTTCCAGTGGTCTGGGTCTGCCATCCACAGCAGACCCAGATCCTGGTAGGCTTAGGCCAGCTCTATTCCAGATCTGCTGCTGCCTGGTGGTGGTTGTCCTATAGTCCTGGTATCTTCAAAAATTTTGGGTCTCCACTGCGGCTGAAGCTGCACTTTCACCAGTAACCTTTCCTGGCCTCTTGGAGTGCCAAGCCTCAGATGTTCTCTGTGACCCCTTCATGTTTTCAATACCAGAACTATGCTGGAGATTCTTACACATTACCAAGCCCTGCTTCCAGCTTTGATGGAGGCTCAGCCCTCTCTGGACCACAGCTTCTGTGCACTGACCCTAAAGAAATACTTCCAAGATTTCACCACAGTGATGCTGGTTTCTTGTTACTTACAGCTGATTTTTCAATCGCAGCTAACCAGCATCAATTGTCCCAGTAAAACAAAGGTTTTACTTCAGGTTCTGATCTCTTCTTAATCACAGCTGGTTCTTTACCCCCAACTGACCAGAACCCACAGATTCTCAATTCAAAATATCACACAAACAGCCCTGATAGTCTCTCCTTCCCTTTAAAGTGTCACAATCCAGGCATCCATTATCTACAACTCTTTCAGCATAACTGTTCCAAGCTCCACAGCAACAAACTCTAAGCACTCAAAGATTTTTCCAGCCCAAAGTTCCAAATGTTCCCACAATCCTCCTCAAAACAACTGTCAGCAATAACCCATTCTCTAGTACTGATCACTATTCTAGTTGCTTTCTACTGCTGTGATAAAAACACTGGCCAAAACCAACTTGGGGAGAAAAGGGTTTATTTGGCTTACAACACAGTCCATCATCAAGGGAAGCCAAGGCAGGAACTTAGGGCGGGAACCTGGAGCACAGACCATGAAGGAATGCTGCTGACTGGCTTGCTCCCCTGATCATGCTGAACCTGCTTTCTTATAGCATACAGGACCACCTGCCCAGGGATGGCACTGCCCTGGGTGGGCTGGGTCCTCACATAACACTCAACAATCAAGAAAATGCCTCACAGACATGGCCACAGGCTAGTCCAATATAGGAAATTTCCCTACTGAGGCTGTCTCAACCCAGTTATGCCAAGTTGACAATTAAAGCTATTCAGCACACCTGTAATCCTAGCCTTCAGGCGGCTGAAACAGGAGCATCGTGATTGAGATCCATTTCAAAAAGAAAGAGAAAAAAGATTTAAGAAGCATTGAATTACATTTTGCTGATTCGTTTTTTCCTTTTTTATTGATTTTTTTTGTGAATTTCTAGGAAACTAAAAAAATTCAAGATATTTTGATTTATATTTCATTCCAGAAACCAAATTACAGATATTGTCTAGTACATCTATTTTGTGTTTCAACTACAGATAAAATCTCAGTTAATTCACATATTCCAATGCATTTTCTTTTTCCTTATATTAGGTACTTGTAAAATAGGATGCGTGGATAGGGTCATCACCTAGATGGTACGTGATTGTTAAATTGGGCTTGCAACCCAGTGGTACAATGCTTACCTAGTGTGTGTGAATGCGTGAAACCTTGGGTTTAACTCCCACTACTACAATTTTTAAAAAGGAATAAAAAGATTATCCTTACCTTTGATACTCCATGACATTTAAGAAATTCTTGTCTTCCTAAGAAGATTTCTGTGGTGAAGTAGGAATTGCAATATCTTAATATCCTTTAATGAGCTCTCTGCAGTGGAAGGTCACATAGAGTTTAATGGGATTAATTTGGCTGACACATTCGAGTTTAAGAGAAATTGCCGAGCCTGTGCACATGACAGGCAGAAACTCTAATCCTGCCAATTTCAGGCAGGATGTGGCTTGGTCAGCAGCGGCTCTGACTGGGAACTTCCCTTTGGACCTATATTGCCAGTTAGCTAGGTAGACTGACCTATTTGCTATTGCTGTAGGAGATGGGGAATATATAAGAATAGGGCAGGTATTGACTTGCGGTGATGTCATCAAACACCTCAATAGCTGGCACTGGAGGGAGGATGCTCAAACCATTAAAGACCCAGTTCAGACTCAAGACAGACATTTTCCATCAACTCTTCACTATTTGGTACAGGTGCTCCCACAGCACAGAGCACCTCCTGTCCTCCTTCTCTTCTCTCTCCTTTCTTCCCTTTGATATGAATTTAACTTTTCATATGTAGACACTTGGGGCATTGATGGGACATCTAATACAAATATTCAGCAGGCAGAGACAGGGACTGGGAAATTCATTTTATGTTTACTTCTAGAAATTATTTAGAAACCTAAATGTGGTATGACTTTGATAGTTCTATTTTTGATATATTTCCACTTATTTTTAATAGCATATAATTTTCTTATTTTTGTCCCCTAGCATTTGAGGCATTTTTTAATTCAATTTTTAAATTTATGCTTTTCTGAGGGCTGCAAAAATGGGTGGCTCAACAGTTAAGAGCACTGGCTGCTCTTGCAGAGGACGTAGGTTCAATTCTCAGCACCCACATGGTGAGTAACAACTGTCTATAACTCCAGTTCAAAGGATCCCAATGCCCTCTTCTGACCTCCTCGGTCATTGCATGACATGGGTGCACTTACATACATATAGGCAATACACTCATACACATAAAATCAAAATAATAAAAATAAAATATTAAAAATTATGCTTTTCTTCTTGGAAGGTGTTTTCATTATAATTTTGGTAGAGGGGGTAAATAATGTTCTTTTCCTCTAAAAATTTTACCCTGAAAATACGTTGATTTCTATTTTAACTTAAATATTGGCAAAGTTAATGAAGAGACTACATTTCCTGGAACTTAGGAAACCTAACTATGCGTTGATATGTTGATTACTGTTAATGCATTGATTAGGAATCTAAAAGTTTCCCAAAATGGAAGCTCTAGTAGAAAAACCTGCCTTTTAAAAAAGAGATGTCCTGCAGATAATATTATTAGTGTAGAAATGTGCTAAACTTATCAACTCTAGACATACTTTTTTTTCTGGAAAGGGGAGAAAAAATAAAAATTGAATGAATGACGAGTACATACTTATAGAAATATATATTTAGCTCCAGAAAATATTAATCACATTGTATCCAATTGTCATCTTCATACCAGGAAAAATTAATGACCTTTTAAGATCTAATCCTGGTAACATTTAGATAAAGAACAAAAAATCTAGTGTATGTTCCAAATCAGGGTCAATCTGATGCTTTAAGAGGTTATGTATAGTTTTAAAAATTAAGAAGAAAAATTTTTATATACTTGTGTGCATTTATCTCTTTGATGCTTTGTATCTTTTCTTAAATATTTATGTTGCTATCCGTTTTCATTTTCCTTCAGGCCCAAGGACTTCTGGTAGCGGGCTGCAGGTGATGAAATCTTTTAACTGTATCTGAAAACATCTTTATTTGATTTTGATTTTTAAAGGGTATTTTGTTAGAGATAAAAACTTCTCATTGACTTAAAAAATCATTTCATGCTTTAAAAGTTCACTCTTCTCTGGCTGCCACTGTTGCTAATGAGAACTCATAATCACTTGATTTGTGGCTCTGTGAGAAAAGTATTAGTTTCTTTTGTTCTCAAGGTTTGGTCTTTGTCCTTGGTTTCCAGTGGATTGACATGATATGCTTAGGTGTCGTTCTCCTCATACAGATCCTGGTTGCTGCTCCCTCTATGCTATGTCATCAGTTTAGAGACCATTTTGCTGCTATTCCTTCAAAAATCTTTTCTACCTCATACTTTTTCTTTTCTCATTCTGGGACTCCAGTAAAAATTTGAGACCTCTTGATGTTACACCACAGTTCTCTGAAGGGGTGTTATTTTCTTTTTTGAAACTTCATTCTTATTTTCTTTGGGGTGAATAATCTCCATCAGTGGAGCGTGTGTGTGTGTGTGTGTGTGTGTGTGTGTGTGTGTGTGTGTGTGTTCATGGGTTCATGTGTGTGTGTGCAGGCCAGAGGACAACAGGAGATGTCACTCTTCAAGTGCTGTCCACCTTTTAATTTGTTTTTTGTTTTGATCCATGGATTCTCACGAACCTGAAGCTTGCCAAGTAGGCTAGGCAGGCTGACCTGTGAACCTCGAGAATTCATCTGTCTCTAACTCCCTACTGCTGGGAATACAAGCATACCACCATTTCCGACTTTTATTACATGGGTTCTGGGGAGCGAACTCAGGTCCTCACTGACTGAACTATTTCCCTATCCCTTGGTGATCTGTTTTCAGCTTAGTTCACCTTTCCTTTCTTGTTTCTCCTCTGATTCTAACACCATCTAGTAACATTTATGTAATATTTATATTTCAGAGACAGGGAATTGGGGATGTAGCTAAGTGGTAGAGCATTTGCCTAGTATGCTTGAGGCTCTGGGTTTAATCCATAGCACTGAAAGAAAATCATACATATGTATATGTGTGTGTGTGTGTGTAAATCAACCAGTTAAAATATGTGTGTATAAATCAAACAGTTAAAATGTGTGTTTGTGTATACGTGTGTGTACATATGTTACTTTTCTCCTTGCTGTGGTCAAATGCCCAACAAAAGCAACTTCCGCAACTGAAGGTCTATTCATGGTTTGAAGGTACAGTCCATGGTGGGGAGGGTGTGGCACGAGAAAGGCTCTAGCTGTGGAGGTAGAAACATGAGGTGCGTGGTCACACTGAGGCTTCAGAGAGGGATGCATGCCCTCCCTTCCTTTCTCCTTCTCAGGGGGCATCAGAGCAGGAAGATCATGAATGGGAGATAGAAGTCTGAGCATCAATTTGATTTTCTATGTGTGATGGTTGGTCTTAATTGTCAACTTGAAATCTAGACTTACCAGTGAGAAGATCCTGTGGGGATTGTCTTGTTTATGTTAATTGAGGTGGGAAGCCCCACCCAAAACTATGGATGGGGCCATTCCCCAGCTGAGATCCTGACTGTATAACCCTACAACTGTGTAACTGGAGACTGGGAACTGGGCAGATACACACAGCTGTAGTTCTTTGCTTCCTGGCTTCACACAAGGTGACCAAGTCCTGCTGCCAGGACTTCCCCGCCATGAAGGACTGCCCCCTTGAAGTCTAAGCCAAAATAAACCTTTTCTCCCTTAGGTTGTTTTGTTAGAGTATTTTATCACAGCAACAGGAAAAGAAATTAAGGTAGTATAGTTTCCAAAGGAAATCTGATCATACCTACAAGAGACGATAGTTGACAAAATACTGCAAGAAAACACGAATCAATTCAACATTTGACCTTGCATTTTGAAGCCAATTACTTTCTCATTTTCCAGTTATACCTTTGACTCTTATAACAATGGTTGCTGGTAGAATGTGGATAGGACATGGGTCCAAATATCTATAAAACAAGTTCAAGTATGTCCTTGATTAGCTCTATGATCTTGACCAATTTGCTTAAACTCTGACCCTCAATTTCATCAGTTTGAATGAGACTAAAAATATCTAAGTATAGTATATATTGTTAGACTGTGAGCAAGAGGACATATCTGCAGAATCTCACATTTTAGTAAGAAGAAGTTTAAAATTTGGGATAATGGTATAGATAAAATGGATGTCTGAAAAATGAGAAAAAAATCAGTGTCTAATCTCATACCATATGTTACAGACATATGTAACTCTATTAGTTACAGACATATGTAACTCTATTAGCAAATAACTCTATTAGTGTAAAAACTTATAAAAAATAATATTTGCAAATATTTAGAATAGGAATCCCTTCCTAAGTAAAGGCCCAAATCCAGAAATAATAAAGGGAAAAGTTACAAATTTGAAAGACTTTATGGAGTCATAAAATAGATCATGAATGAAACTGAAAGGCTATGAGAATATATTTAAAACTGGAGGAAAAGATGATGAAATATAAAGGGCTATTACAAATAATCGAGAAAAGGAAAATAATGTGGTACCATAACTAAAAATAAAGCCAAAAGAATAAAGAAACAATATAGACAGGGAATTGGCCGAATTGAGTGTCCAGTAATTATGAAGAAAAGATGTTTAATTCACAAGTAGAAAAGAAAACTAAATTGAATTACTATGTTTCATACAGACTAGTGAAAATACAAAGAATTTTGCATTTGGGTTTAGATTTGGATGTGATGATACATAACTCTAATCTCGACACTCAGGAGGTTGAGGCAGGAGGATCATGAATCTGAGGCTAGCCTGGGCTATATAATGAGACCCTGTTTTAGAAAAGCAAGAACAAAACAAAAATGATAAGCGTGGTGATGCACACCTGTAATTCTAACACTCAGGAGGTAGAAGCAGGAGGTTCAGGAATTTAAGGCCATCCTCAGCTACATAGTGAGTTCAAGGCCACCTTTGGCTATATAAGAACCTCTCCCAATTAGCTTGGACTATCAACTTGCCACAGCTTAGAGTCATCTGAGAGAGGAACTGCTTAGGTCAGATTGGTCTCTGGGTATGTCGGGAGGGTTTTCTTGATTATTAATTGATGTAGGAGGGCCTAGTTCAGTGTGGGTGGCACCATCCCTGAGCAGGTGGTCCTGGGCTAAGGAAACTAGCTGAGCACGAGCCTGCATGAGCCCTCAAGTAACATTCCTCCAAGGTTTTTGATGTACTTCTTTGACAGTGAGTGAATTTCCTTGTTAAAGGTAACAGCAAGCAGGCCTGCTTTCACATGCTGGCCTGACATTCCTGAGTGATGAACTGTGACCTGGAAGTATAAATCAAATACATCCTTTCCTTCTCTAAGTCGCCCTTGATTAGAGAGCATTTCATCATAGCAACAGAAATCAAACTGGAACATCCTCTGTCTCATAACAACAAAAATAAAAACTTGGTTGTGGGGAAAGAATGCTTTTTACTATCTGGGAGAATAAATGGTAAAGATTTTCTTTCCTTTAAGGAAATTTGATAGTTTCTGGTAAAATTGAAAAGATGAATATTCTGTAAGGAGTAATTTCTCCTTTAAAAGCCTGTTTAGAAATACTCACATAGGATGAAAGTAGCAATCACTGCTTGAATGGTAACTCCTTCACATTGAACACTTTATGACAGACTCTTGTATTATATACTTTGCAGTATTCTGTCTCTCAAACATCACAATATTCCTCAAGAAGTCCTGAAAGGCAGAAAGAAAACAATGTATGTACGCAGAGGATCAGGAGAGAGATGTCAGGTGGTTTGTGTTGTGGATGCTTGTTTCTTCAAGAGCTTTATTCCCTCAATTGCTATTGTGAGCACAGATTTTGTGATATGTGCTGTTGCATAAGAAAAATATATGAATAATCCAATTCATAAACAGCAAATGCATAAAATCAGTTTGATTGTTAATAATCAGCTGAATACAATGGCCTGTACTTAAGGAAAATACAGATTCAAATGTTAGATAACCTCTCTTATGAGGAAGAGAACAGGAAACATTTTGAACACACTGAGATACTTTATACCAATTGGTAAATCATCTGGTACAGATAACAATTGTTATAGGAATCCTAGTAAATACTAACTTCTGGGTCAGGCTGCCTCTGATTCCTGCTGCCCTGAATTTCTCCAGTTTATATACTAATGTTGCTTGTGCAGTCTAATAATGTGGCTGTAGCTGTTGATTCATCTGCCACTAAAGTTGAGGCATCCATTTCTTCTGGCTCACGTTTAAGTCTTACTGTTCCTTTCCAATTAGCATCACCACCTCAGGTAACTGCTGACTACAGAGACACTGGAGAAAAATGTGCAGGGCTGGCTGACCCCATTTCTAGAAATACACTTCATCAATAAGTAGAAGTTTCCTTTATAATCTAAACACGGCAGCCCCACACACTGCTAAGAGCATAGCCCCTGAAAGGGACTTTAATACCAGCGGTGCCAATTTATTTGTGTGATGTTGGTTTTCGGTTCATCCTCCCTAACAGACCACAGTAATGCCTCCGTTGTGTGTTTGCAACAAGGATGAAATGAGTCAATGTGTCATACCAAGTACCTAAAATAATGACTAGCACAGATAACTGCACTGTACCACTGTATGTTGTAGCTAAGGAACCTAGCTTCAGTCACTAGGTATTCCCACTCCTAGGCTTCCTTTACTCATCATGAGATTGACTGCTCACATGGATGCTGTTGTAGCTTCATCCCGGAGAATCCTAACAGATAATTTGGCAGACTAAACTATAAATTAGCCTCGGGAACTTTCCCCAGTTTGACTCTTTGTTCAAGGACTAGTCTTTCATTCCTAGTTGGGCAATGTGACTACAGTTTCATGCATACAGTTGGACAAATGTGGGATGGGAATGAATATAACTGAAGGGAAAGGAAAAGACACGTGTGCTTTGGTGGAAAACTGAAAAGCAGATAAATAAAGACTGCTGAGGAAGTGTCCTCAGACGATGTGACTAGCTAATAAGACTAGAGAGATTGTGGCTACTTTTATTTTCAATTAACTAATTAAACTTATTTTATGTGATGGGATCTATGCAGATATCCTTGTCTCAAACTAAGGTCCTCCTGCTTTAGCCTCTCAAGTGCTGAAATTACAGGTGAGCATCACTATGCCTAACTGTAAAGGCTACCTCAAGGACTCAGAAATCTGACTTAGCACCTCTATTTGATTTTCATGTAGACGGATGAATAAAAACATAAAATATAGTAGGTTGAGAAAACAGGTTTGATAGAAGCACAAGAAAACATTTCTCATTGTCTCCATGGTTGCTATGATCCGAATGCCCCCATCAAAACTAATGTTGAAATTAAGTCCCCATTGTGGCTTATTAAGAACTGAGACTTAGTGGTGAACTTTAAACAGTGCTTTGGTTAGGAGGACAAAGCCTTCATGAATGCGTTAATCCATTCATGGGTTAATGAGTAGGTGAATTAAATCATCTCAAGAGTGGCTCTGTTAGAAGGCTGAGTTTAGCTCTGTCCCCGACATGGACCTGTCTTACCATCCATGTGATGGCCTTCATTGCCTTAGGATTCTGCAGAGAAGCCCTCCCAGTAAGAAGTCACTGACCAGATGTGACACCTCAGCCTTGGTCTTCCCAGTCTCCAGACTTGTAAGACAACAATTTATTTTCTTTATAAATTACCCACTTTATGCTATAGAAACAGAAAGTGGACTAGGATAATGGTCTGGCTTGGCTTTAAAAGAGATGTGCATGCATCATGAAGCCGTGTCTGAATGTGTATGAGAGAACCAAATTGATAGAAAATTAAGGCCATCTTCCATCCAAGATGACAATTTTATATTTTAATGGATAAAATTACTAAACAGTGTCTAGATTCTGAGGTTGTATATTTATGGTGCTGTCTGTTATGTGGTTACCACAATTGCTTTTTTGAATTGTTAGATCAGCTTCTTTTTATTTTTATTTTTAAGTATTTTATTATTTTTAATTTATATGTATGAGTGTATTGCTTGTATGTAGGTAGGTGTACCTGTGTCATGCAATGGCTGAGGAGTTAGAAGAGTGTGTCAAATTCCCTTGAAACTGGAATTCAGATGGCTGTTAGTCACCATGTGGGTCCTGGGAATCGAACTCAGGTCTTCTGCAAGAACAGCCAGTGCTCTTAACTGCTGAGCCATCTCTCCAGCCCCTAGCTTCTTTTTTTAAAATATGTATGGATTTATATACCCTATAGGGAGAGGATATAGATTATTTCATTGGGTTTATGTGTTTTCTATTATTTTAATAAGTTCCATGGTCAATACAGATGCTAATTTAGGAAAACAAACCCAGAAGACCATCCAAACTTCATGGCTTCTGAGAGTGAACTTCACTGTAAGATTGGATCCATCGTCTTTGGGATGCAAAAACGCATTTCACGTTGGGAAATGAAGACTGTAATATTAACATGTGCTCACTAACTTTGCTTCTCAGCTTCAAACAAACTGTATGTAGGATGGGCTGAATTGGATGCCGAAGCTCAAACAGCTAAACACGCCATCCTGTGACTCACTTCCTTCAGCTACTGAGTCATAGCTCCTCTTTGTTCATTCACATCTACGCAAAAGTTCCCAAGATAAACTTGGGAGTACCCTGTGTTCTTTTCAACCAGGTAGGCAGGGACCTAGTCACATTTCCATTGTCTCTGAAATATATGTTGATGTTGGTGGGCACCAACGTGAGAGACATTGAATACAACCCAGACAGCAGTGCTTCCTTCTCTTCTTATTTTCCATTCTTACAAGCATGTTTTCCTTCAAAATCTCTCTGGCCTTCACATAGTCTTTCCATCTCCAGGATGATGCAGGTGAATTGGCCAATTCGAAGACCTTTCTCTATGCCTGACACTTGTAAAACTGAGCCAAATAGCTATTTCCCCCTTTCAATACTTCCTTTCTATTGGTTACATGGCAAAGTAATCATTTCTTTCCCTCTTTTATCCTGATGTCCCTCTGCCATCGGGGGAGATTAGCTCCTGGAATGGGCTGACAGAACATTCCCCAAGGGACTGAAAACACAGACGTAGAAGTCTCAGAGGTGTCCAACTTGGACTCACTCTTGTCAGGATGTGTAAAAGGCATTATCTTGATATGAGAGAGAAAACTTTATTTTCAAAGTCAATCCAATTTTCTCTATTCCAACTTTCTTGAACCTTAAAAGAATCGAGTTGAATGACTAGAAAAGAATAAAAACCATGTGAGCTGAATTATATACAACTGGGGACCTTAAAAGAAGCCAAACTAGGGGCTGCGGAGATGGCTCACTGACTAAAGTATTTGCTGTGCAATTTACCATGACCTAAGTGTAGAACCCCAGTACCCACATAAAAAGCCAAGCATAGCAGTATGCTCCAATAATCTGAGCATGATGGGGGCAGGGGTGCAGAGAGAGGCAGGTCAATCCTGGGGGCTCACTGGCCAGCCAGTCTAGCCTAAATGGCAAGCTCTCTAGGTTCAGTGATAGATCCTGTCTCAAAAAATGGGATGGAGACCAATAGAGGAAGATACTTGTGGTTGTGCTGTGGCCTCCATATACATATGCAGGGCATGCACACACACACACACACACGCACGCACGCACGCACGCATGCACACACACACACACAAAGAAAAAGCCAACACTAATTGGGGTATATATATATTTTTTAAATTTATTATTTTTATTTTATGTGTGTGACATGGCATGCAGTGCCATGCAGAGGACAGAAGAGGGTGTCGGATTCCCCTGGAACTGGAGTTAAGGACAGTTTGTAGCCACCATGTAGGCACTGGGAATCGAACCCAGGTCCTCTGCAAGAGCAGTCAGTGCTCTTAACCACTGAGCCATCTCTCCAGCCCCAAGGGGTATATTTTTTAACAATGTTTGTACTTGTTTGTAATGAACAGAATATGCCTTCCTTAAATCAGAATTATTTGTAAGAAGTAACTTCAGGGAAAAGATACGATCTCAGATTCAAGACAGGTTTCATCTTGGTTTGCTTCAAGAGTCTACACAAAAATCAAAACTTTGAAGAGCACTTCTCATAGTTTTTCCTTCTGATGACCAGTTTTTGGTGAACGCTTAAAATCCTTGAGTGACTGTCAGAAGCACAGCAGGGGTAGATGAAGATGCACAGTTGGTCCTTAAGCGTATTTTGCTATTACAGTTGCTTTTTGACAGCTTTTTAATAAACAGCAGCATGTTAATAGAACGGCTATGCTGAGAACATGTTAATAAAAACAAGATTGTGAAACAGAGAAGGTACACACAGGGTGAGAGGCATGTTCTACCAACCAAGGACATAGATTTTTCTGCCCAGTTCCAAGGATTGTTCACATTGATGTGATTCTAATTATACCTTAAATGACAATATCAACACAGAAGGTCATGTACTGCTAATAGCAGGAGTTGGGGTATCTGTACTCCAAATGCAAGGAGTGAAAGAGTCCTTGACCTCTCTCAGAATTGTTTCTGAAAGCTTCTTCATCAATGAGAACGTCCTTCCCTGTCCAGGCAGATGCTGTGCTAGCAGTGAAATCCTGTGTCTTACTGTGAATACTTTCTTTGCTTTTGTAAAATGCGTATTTTCACCCTCTGATGGCTAAAACAACCTCCCAGGGCCTCCTCAGTGATCTAATACTGATGAGAAACTAGTTTGTTTATCTCTAAATTCTAGAGGTCAGATCACAGTGTCCTCTGAGCCGGGTCATAACATGAAAGTAAAATGCATTACCTGGCCCTTAATGAAAAAGTGGGTGTGAGAGCTCCCTGTAATTCATATGATTCACAAGAAATAAATGAAAAGGCCTTGTGGAACAGTATCAAGTCCACTGATCTTTTCTTCTTCTGGCAATTACAAGCCCTCTATCTCATGTGGGCTGGTATGCTCAAGGAAAGATCAGTTTCTATGGAGAACCATTTCCCTTAAGTGCATGAGCCAATAACTACTACTAATGAGCATCTTTCAGCTACAGGAATTATAGTTTTCACTTAATAATATTTTTTTGGAACATGCTACATTCTTATCTTAAAGTACTGGTGGAGGTGGCTGTCATGACAGATGACAGCGCTTATGTTAGAGTCTGGGAGCCCGAGAAAAGAAAATGTTAGAAAATATTATCACGTGGTGATGTATCTGAGATGGACAGCGATAAAAATGTTAGTTCTGTGAATTTATAATTAATTAAAATCAACTGAATTCTTGATCTTTGAGAAAGCACATTCCTTCCTTTTGATATAATGCTATTACCTCATGTTGATATTCACCAATAATTTCAGCTTGTACTTGAAGATTCTAAGAATAGTCCCAAAGGGCAGTGGAAATTTCTTATAACAAAATTCCAGAATAAGAAACAGACTACGAATTGTGTTCCTCTCTCTTCGAAGGGAATAGGTAAACTTAAGGATGCAAAGCAAAATGATGCCAAAGATAGAGACGTTCTGTGCTTAACTATGGTGTCTATGGTTATCGAGTTGCTCTGAAGATGTTTGAATGTATCTAAAATTTTTTAGTTCCTTTAGTAATTATTAGTTCATTGTAGAAATTCAGTTTGCAGCTAGTCTTACCTACTAGAAGGCATATGTGTACAAAATTGTGTGACCTGATACAGAAACATGGAGGGACTAGGCTATTCCTGCTTTGTGTAAAGTAAACATTGGTGCTAGGTAGAAATTTTTTCTGTTAGATAGAAACATCCTAGGAGAATGAAGGAAGGGACTGACTTTTTTTTTATTTAGTTTCAATTTTTTAAAAGTTGATTAGGCAAAATAAAATCTCACTTAAGAGGGGTCTTGGGAATTTACTTAGTCATTGCTTGACTGAAACGTAGAGAACAAGATATCCTTGTGTCACTGAGAGTTAACCCACAATGGAGGGAGGGTTGCTTTCAAGCTGTTCTCTACCAATCTAGAATCATCAACCTATGTTCATCAGACATGTATAGAGCTCATAAGAACATACATCTGAGCCCCATCCAGAGCTATGAGTTTGGATTTCTTGGCAGAGTATGGGATGTGCAACCTGTAAGCTCCACTGTTTACTGAGAAGGGCAGGCTGGGTTGAAAATGGATGCTGTCCCAGTTTGTTTTCTATTGCTGTGATAAAAACACTGACCGAAACCAACTTGTGGAGGAAAGAGTTTATTTTATCTTTTATCTCCCAGGTCACAGTTCATCACTGACGGACATCAGGGTAGGAACCCAGGGCTGGAACCTGGAGGCAGGAACTGAAGCACAGACATGGAGGAAGGCTGCTTACTGGTTTGGTCCCCTTGACCTCTACTTAGCCCTGCTTTCTTACACAGCACAGGACTACCTGCCCAGGAGTGGCACTGCCCACAGTGGGCTGGGCCTAGCCCCTCCAATATCACTCAGTAATTGAGAAAATGCCTCACAGACATGACCACAATTCAGTCCAATGGATACAACTCAGTTGAGGTTCCCTCTACCCAGGTGTATCAAGTTGGCGACAGAAACCATCCAGCACAATAGATGTGATAAAAAAACATTGACCAAAACCAACCTAGGGGGGAAATGGTTCATTTCAGTGTGGAAGGAAACCAGGGCAGGAACTCAGGGCAGGAACTGAAACACAGACCATGGAGAAACCCTGCTTACTGGCTTGTTCCCCTGACCTCCGCTCAGTCGGCTTTCTTATACAATACAGGACCACCTGTCCAGGGGTGGCACCACACACAGTGGGCTGGGCCCTCCAACATAACTCAACAATCAAGAAAATATCCCACTGACATGGCCACAGTTCAGTGCAATGGAGACAAGTCCTCAGTTGAGGTTCCCTCTACCCAGGTGTGTCGAACTGACGACTGACAGATGCCTAGAGTTGTAGGGGTGGATTCAGGGTGAGGTCTATGACTCTTTTCCTTCAGTCTTTGAACATCCAACTCGACATTTTTAGTTATTGAGTTTCCTTGTATGAAGGCTTAAGAATAATTTGAAGGTGCCCATGGTCTCTCCATGCATGCTTCCTGGAGAAAGGACAGCACTGTGGAGGAAAAAAGACTCAAGAGGCCTGAATGGTAGCTCAGGGTGACCTGAGTGTGATACATCTTTGTTTTAGGGCTACACAGGGTGAAGGAAGTAGAATGAAAGCTTTGAGGTCCAAGACGAGGCTACAAGCATATATGTATTAGGCTGTGTGGATGTGATTCCTCTCAGGAAGGAGCTATGGCAGGTAAGTCGTTTTACCACTTAGGAATACAGGAAGCGTTTGTGAGCTGCATAATGATGTCAGAGATCCACATCAGCTAACTGTGAAATACCTGTAATAGTGTATACTGAGATTTTCTGTTGTATACAGTAGATGGTAGGAAAGGAGAATGAGCTATGTGGGAATGACTTTTACAGTATGGACATGCGCTGGACAAATGACTTTTCCCTAACCTTGTAACCAAAAGGAGTTAATTTTATGTTCTCAGATCAAGATCTCAGCTTGCTTATAAAGTAAAACAATGTACTAGGCCTTGGGCTCCTCTTGTAACTAAAACACATAGCCTTAACCCCTCATGACCTTCCTTGCCCTTGACCCCAACAATAATTGACTATACATATATGTTTTACATACCAAGCACTTCAGACAGTGGGTATTTGTTGAAAGCAAGATATTTTTCCCCTTTGCATTGCAAATAACAGGTGAGATTAAATTGATAAACATCCGTAATGTGTTATGTGTGCCATCCTAGGTCAGTAGTGGTCAGAAGGGACAAGATTCTCTGATAAGGTCCACTGTTTATGCCTCAATTTCATGCTGAATGTACAGTTTCAATGAGAGTAGCCAGGCATGGTGCACATCTTTAATCCCAGCACAGGAGGCAGAGGCAGGCAGATCTCTGTGAGATCAAGGCCAGCTCGTCTACATAGTGAGTTCTAGGCCAGGTGGAGCTAAAGGGAGACCTTGTCGAGAGAGAGAGAGAGAGAGAGAGAGAGAGAGAGAGAGAGAGAGAGAGAGAGAGAGATTTTTGTTTGAGAGCTCAGTTCTAAGAGAATTCCAAAGGAACAGGTTTTCAGAGCAGTTTGGGTCATCTCTTGGCTAAAATGGATGCTAAGACTCAGGCTGTCTCTCTTCAGGCATAACTGTAATGTGACATCCCTTAGTGCCATTGCAGAGCTACAGTAGGCTATGGATAAGCCAATAGCTACAGAGGCGTGTGGTAGTATACTGCAGCTTCGTGGATGTTGCCCT
Organism: Nannospalax galili; assembly: GCF_000622305.1. Taxonomy (NCBI): domain Eukaryota; kingdom Metazoa; phylum Chordata; class Mammalia; order Rodentia; family Spalacidae; genus Nannospalax; species Nannospalax galili. Next base: position 10,129,143 of record NW_008360326.1, on the reverse strand, counting down.
TAAGTGACAAAACAAGACCCAGGAAAGGAACACAAAAACTACTGCCATAGCAAAGTGCTTATCAAGTTTTCAGAAACTGAAAGCAGATATTTGGGCCTCAGTTCCACACTCTGGCTTCACTTGGGATAGACCTGGAAACTTTCCTTTGAAATAACCCTTTCTGATAATTCTGATGCAAGAGATCTGTGGAACATACCTTTAGAAACGCTGACTTTGAGAGAGAGGTGAAAGTTAGTTCAGTGGTTCCCAAACTGGCTGAATATTAGAACCTTTTAGGAATATTGAAGCAATGTTTTCATGTGGACCCTTTTCCCAATCAGTTAATTAAAAATATGGGTTGAGAGATCAGCATCCCTTAAAATCCCCCCAGGTTATTTTAATGCGTGGCTGGAGTGGTACAAAGAGGGTGTTGAACTCTCCATGCTGGCCTTGGAGTCTTTGCGAGGTGTGGGCAGAGAGGAGAGAGTGAAACAGAGACAGCCTTAACGAAGACAAATACAAATGATCTGCAAGAAATAATAGGGAAAGATGGCACATCTCAAAATAGTTCACTCTCTGTGACCTTAAATAGTCCTTTTAAATGCAAGTTTTAGATGTAGGCATTTACCTCCTTTTTTCAAGGTATTCTATCATAATACCATAACTTATCATAGACCACAAATTTATCAATACCTATTTATATGTTGCAATTATATGCTCACTTTTCTCAGGAATACTAAAATAGCATTGAAACAGTCATTTCTGGAATCTTCTATATTCTGTATCTGTAAAGATAAACTTCCCAGTTGATGCCAAGACCTTAATGCAGCCTGGATTCTTCTGCACATCACTGGTTATGGAGATCTGAAAAGTCTCTGGTTTTCAGTAGCAGGTTTAACACATTAAATGAGACAATTTCAAGCTCATAACAGCAAATCTAGTGCCATTCTGCTGATACAGAATTTAAAATATATGTGTAATTTTCTACATGATATCAGCCTGATTGCCTGGACAAGTGTCTTTGTGATACGTGTTGTCCGCGTGTTTATGCTGACGCTTCCAGAGTGTCAGCCAAAGCTGTAGGAATGTGTTAGCTCCTGCAAAGCAACAACCTGTGCACAGCACTGGGGCAGCTCTGTGGAGATGCTCAGCACCATGGCATATACACGCTAGGTACTGCCAGTTACAATGTCCTGTCAGAAAAACACTGAAAATGTGATATTATGTAGAGAAACTAAAAGAGACTAAAAATCCTTCTCCGTAAGATATCACAAAGAGAGCATGAAGATAAGAATACACACACAGACACACAGACACAGACACACACACACACAGACACACACACACAGACACACACACACACACACAGACACACACACACAGACACACACACACACCCCTTCAGGAGTAAAACACATGGTGAATAAGTAGAAAACACCAAAAGTGCTTTATAAATCATATGGCATTCAAAAGTCACATCATTCAATGCAAATGACTTAAAAGTACACAGGAGAGGAGCTTCCATTCTGCTTTGGACTTTGGTGACAGTATTTTCAGATGTGAGAGTTGATACCCGGTATTATGGGGTGAATTGTGATCCACCAACCCTCAGCGTCATAACTCTCAGTATCTTAGACTGTGAATATCATTGAGAACAAAATGGTTGAAGATGTAATAAATTAAGATAAATTTATTCTGGAGTAGGGTGGGCTCTAAATTTGATAGGCGTGGTGCCCCATTAAAATGGAAAATTTGTAGACACAGACACAGGGAGCATGCCATGTGAACAGGAAGACGGGGGTTGGAGCTAGACCTTGAGCCAAGGAATGAATGCCAAAGGTTAATATCAAAGCTTCAGAAGATATTGAGTGGTAGGAACACACTATCTCTCCTGTTACAGCAGTGCTAGGAAGCCATACATGGCACATTGTATTGACAGTCAACAATTAGGAAAAAAGTTATACTGATGGAACAGCATGGACTAAGCCATGGCGGTAAAGGCAAGTTTTGGCAGAGACCACAGGTTGCTGCCACCTAGGGTCAAGATATGTGTATGGGTGGATGGGAAAGTTTAGTCAGGAAAGTATGTTTGTGGAAGATTGTAAAAAACCTCAATTCTTTGTGAAGAGTTACAGTCCACTTTATTGGGGGGGACAGGTAAGGGAATGTTGGGAAGCTATTGAGGACTTCCACTGGAAGGTTAGATGTTTAATCCTATAAATCCCAACACTCATAATCCCAGCATTCAGAAGTCTGAGGCATGAGGATCATGACTTCGAGGTAAAACTGGGCTACATAGTGAGATCCTGTCTCACAAAATAACCAAAACCTAAATTAATTTGAGCTATACAAATACTTTTGGAAGAAATACTTAAGGAAATTTTCATTTAACCTAATGTGAGGAAATTGACACATTCATATTAACCTATAAATGAAGACTTATTTTTGTCCAGTTCTATTGAGCACTGTTGTCTTAAACCTCACCTTCAGCAGATTTGTCACACTGTCTGCAGGAGGTATTTTTAAAAGACTCATTGTCCTTTGATTGTACCAGAAACCAATCATACAAACTTTTCAGATACCTAGCTTACTGAATATAGTTAGTAGTTGAACCAAAGAATTGAACATTATAGGAATTTAAAAGGAGTGTAATTGTTTGATGGGTCGAAGGGAACATTCTGTTTGTAGTATCCTCATTGTTCACCAATTCTCTTGATTGATAAAGTCAGGATAATGATACTGTAGGATGTGTATGTCTTAGTGAAACAGAGAAACAAAATCAAGAGATTTGTCCTCAGGAATTAGATTACATGATTACAGAAACCATGTATTCACACAGTCTGCCACCTGAGGGCTAGACACCAAGGAAAACCAGGGCTGTAGGCTCCGGTGGAACTCAAAGGCCAGGAACCAGAGGAACCAATGGCAAAAGCCTAGTTCAAGTGCAGTAGACCAGGGTCCAGCTCACACAGTCAGGTGGGAACCAAACCCTCAATAGACTGGATAAGTCTACACTAGAGAGGTCAATCTGCTTTAGGGATGATTCTAAACTCCTCTGGTAATAGCCTCACAGGCACCCAGAAATTAGGTTTAACTCCTTGGTCCAGGCAGGCTGATGCATAGAATTAACTATCATTTTCATGTTGGTTGTAAAAATTAAAAGAGGTGATGCATGTTGTATGCTTAGAGAATGTGCAAGAAATGTTAGGTACTGTATTTACTGTCAACACTAATGGATCGAAATCCCTGTGTCTTTAGCTCCAAATCCTGTGTTCTATCTACCTTTTAGTCTGCCTCCATAGTGATGCCAATCGATCATACTTAGGGGCCTTGTTCCTCCATCCTGCTTGTTTCTTCTCATTTCTTATCTCTCCTGACACATATTACAGCATCATCTTGCCATGCAAACTCCTCATCCATGTCAGACATTGACAAGACTCAAGGGAACTTCCAGGCTGCAGAGAGGAGGCTTTGAGAGCACTGGTGTGGTAAACAAGTCAGGGTAATATGACAGAGCTGCTGATGTTATACATAACTATGGCACTGATGAATCTGAGCCAAACAGACTGTTCTCTAGAGAGGCTGGAATCCCAGGGAAGCAGCAGATTCTTGTATATAGTCAGAAAACTACACACTGCTGCAGACTGTGTATCATCTTTGAAAGTGGCTAAGAGATTTTCTCTCAAGTCCTCTCAAGATCTTATTCTCATGAGCCGCAGCAATGAATTAGGGATGGAAAATAAAAACAACAGGGCATTTGGCTAAATGTGAAAGTTAACATCTGGCAAGAGGTGTGTTCCTGCCAGGGTACTTCCTGTTTACTTCTGCAAGTGATATTTATAGTAGGAGGGATCTGTGCTTGGCATCCTTGCAGATGGTGATTGCCGAGAGTGTGATATCCATTGTGAGCAACGCTCACAAGAAAACTGTGCTCATAAATTCTTTTATTTAAAAACAAAATTCTGCACTATCAAATGAAATCTATATCAGTGAGGCAGAGCAAGATCACACAGCAGTAACAAGCATCCTTGCTGTATTGGTGACTGTTAGAACATTGTATTTCTTACCTCCACTTAGTATAAATCCAGTGAGTTGATAGCTTTTCCCTGCCTTTGCCAAATCTACTTTATATTGAATATCAACAGTGTGGGAATATATGACTAGCATTTTGCATATAGGATCTCCTTTGATGTAACTCTTAAGCTAGATATTATTTATTATTTCTTTTCTGCAGATATGAAAATGGAGACTCAAGTTCAGTGAGTAGGTGGTAGAGCTACTGGGATTTTCTGATGTTAAATCCATGCTGTACTGTTTTCTTAAGGTCTCAGTTTTTTAAGCATATATCCACTGATGTTGCCTCACGACTATTCTTAGGGGAAAGGAAATTACAAATATCATTATCTTACCAAATAGATCACCAAGCCAAGGTATAAGAGACTATGAGCTTTCCCTGTTTGGCCAGGACAGTTGTGACACAATTGAAGACAGTCTTGAAAGTGTTCCCAAGTCAGAATTCCCTTGTGGATCCTGCAGAAGCGCAGACTCCAGAGTGTCTCTAAGTGGGCCAGGAATGATAATGATTCCCATTCTGCTGGTAGAATAAGGGCACTTTGGGGACCCCCGAGCTGGGTCTTCAACTCCTTTCTCGGGGGCTGTTTTCACTAGGCCATGCTGTCTGCTGAAAACCATTTGGAGGGCAAGTTTGAAACCGCAGATTTTGCTGATACTTCTGTACAGAAAGAACGCCTGAACTTGAAGGTTGAATTTGAAAGCATCATGAACTACTGATTAAACTCCATATAGCAGCATTAGCCACAGGAAAGCACAGTGACACTGTCTATAGTATATGCAAATCTGCATTTCCGGAAAGGCAATTAGTGTAATTAGTATAGTAATGAATAATGTTAACCTTTAAAATATCATTATGGAGTTTGCAATGCTAGCCTTCTTCTGTCCCTCAGTTTAATCTGTCTTTTGTTATTGTCGTGGAAGTACTTACCTTCACAACTTACAATCATTGTTCAATTAGGTTGCATAGGGGACTGAAAAAATGTCAAATTAGTCATTTGAAGGCAAAAATATCTGATTGATTATTTAAATGCTTCCTATTTTAATATGGCCATTCCAATACTGTGGCAAGACTATCTAGAAGTAAGTTCATGAACTTTGATTTTTGGCCGAAGCCCCATTTCTGGTTGTAGGTTTGTTGGTCTAGAGTTGACTTATTGTTTCATTTTCTTGTTTAGTATATGCGCTGTCAAAGTGAGCACTTATTATTTTTTTCTTAAACCAGTGTTTCCAAATTGTCTTTCCACCAGTTTTTAAAAGCATGAGCATTGCCAGGCAAGATGAGGCAGGCCTGCAATTCCAGATATTCAGGAGGCAGAAGCAAAGGACAAGTTCTAGAGCTTCCCAAACAACAGAGGAAGTTTGAAGCCAGCCTAGGCAATTTAATGGGATCCTGTCAACATAAAAAGTCAGTTAAAAATAAAAAAAGAGCTGGAGATACAGTTCCATGGTAGAGCACTTACCTAACATGGATGAAGCCCTGGATTCAATCTCCAGTACTGGAAAAACAAAGTGTGGGATTTTTCAAAGGTACACAGATTTTCCTGTTCTGCCCTGGGAGTTGAACTACTATTTTAATCCACTCCCTGAGTCTGTTTGTTTGAGATAGTATCTCACTGTGTAGCTGAGGCTGGCCTAGAATTCACCTGAAGCACAGGCTGGCCTTGAGCTGATAATCCTCCTGTCTCACTGTTGGAATTACAGATGTGTTGAGTTCTCCCTAGAGCACTTATGCAAATGCTAGGTAGCCCACCACCTACCTCAAAGACAATGAATCCCAAGCCATTGCTGAAAGTGCCCTTTGTGGGTCTTGGAATGCTTTCCCACAAGGTTTGTATTAGCAGTCCCATGTAGTCTTGAACTGACTCCACAAAAGCAAAGGTTATAGCTTTTAATTATTGATTTACTATCCGTAAAACTCCAGTTTTGCTTTTCCGGTACAGTATCCTATTGTGACCCAACACGTACAACCCAGCTGCTCCTCTGAATTTAAAAGAGCTAATGCATTTCTGTGCAAAGCAAACAAATTAATGGAGGAAAACTCCAGGAAATGAAACTTTTATCTAAAAACTATGGACCTCACTTGGTGACATAATGAATAAGACTTTTAACAAGTGAACATAACCTATCAGTTTAACTTTCCTTCTTATCTGATGCTTGTTAGCAGATCTCTGGTGTCTGTCTTTTTGATATGTTCCCATATTAGAGAAGTGAGGCAAATGTAATCCCTTATGGAAGAAATCAGAAGAAATTCACACCCTTAATTTCTGAAACCCTCAGAGGTTTCATTGCGGGCTCTTAAACCACTGGCTTAATATCTTAGAGGCGTCATTAGTCACTTTCTCAGACATGGTACATGTGTTTTCAAACTATGAAAGTCTACAGTACCAAAACGGCTGAATCTTTGAAGCTCTGCCAGATTAAATATATAATATACAGATAACATGATAATAAAGGATAAAGTGGAAACATATGACACATAGAAAGCCTCCACTTATAGCATTATCTTGTCTTCCAATTAGAAACATGTTTTAGGTCAGACTTTTATGTGGAAGCCAGTTACTTATAAATTAAAAAAAAAAGGCTTTATTTTTGATATCATTA
>NW_008360326.1:10106686-10122456 GCF_000622305.1 Nannospalax galili | reverse complement strand
AATAATGCTTACCTTATTATTTCATATGTACTATACTATATTATATGATATAGTATATATATTTTACATGTAGAATAATTTATATTGTAACAATATATGACACACAATATGTAATGATATATCATTTCATCATTGTTTCTGGTATTTTAAAGATATTTTATTTATTGCTTTTATTTTGTGTATATGAGTGTATTGTTCACATGTATGTAAGTACATCCATGTCATGCAATGCCCGAGGAGGACAGAAGAGGGCATCAGATTCGACAGTTGTTAGCTGCCATGTGGGTGCTGGGAACTGAACCTGGGTCCTCTGCAAGAGCAGCCAGTGTTCTTAACCACTGAGCTGTCTCTCCAGCCCCTACATGTATTAAATGCACTCATGTTGTGCAATGCCTATCAAGGTCAGAAGAGGGTGTTGAATCTCCTAGAAGTGTAGTTATGGATGGTTGTTGCAAGCTGCCATGTGTATGCTGGGAACTGAATCCATGCCCTCTGCAAATATTCTGAGCCATCCCTCCCGTCCCTCCAGTATTATTTTTTAATTTTTAAAAATATTTTATCATTTTTATTTTTTCATGTGTATGAGTGTATTGCTTGCTTGTAGGTAGGTGCACTGTGTCATGCAATGCCTGTGGAGATCTGAAGAGGGCGTTGGATCCTCTGTAACTGGGCAGTTATTAGCTACCATGTGGGTGCTGGGAACTGAAACCAGGTCCTCTGCAAGAGCAGTCAGTGCTCTTAACTACTGAACCATCTCTCCAGCCCCAGGTACTATTTTTTAAATAAATTTTTTATTACTTCTTTGAGAATTTTATCCACTGTATTTTTATCTTATTCACTCTCAACTCTTTCCTTTAATGTCTCCCAGACCCCCCCCTGCCTACTCTCTTAACCCAATTTTGTGTCTCCCCTCCTCCCTTTTAAAATATAATTCATTGACTGTAATCTGTGCACTGCTCATACCCCTGGGTGTGGGCCATCCACTTGATCATTGTCGACCTACCAGGAGCCACACCCTTCAAGAAAACTGACTCTTCCCCAGAAGCCATAGCTCCTCATTTAGAGGTGGGCTCATGAACCTCTTCCCACTCCATGCTAGAATGTTTACTGGCTTGATCTTGTGCAGGTCTTAGGCAGGTAGCCACAGCGGCTGTGAGTTCATCAGTGCAGCGGTTCTATGACATCCAGAAGTCGCTGTTATGAAAGTTGTTTAATTCCATGGCAAACTCCCCCAACTGAAGACTGGGATTTTTCTTTTTTGTTTCTGAAAGAATTTATAATTGGCAACAACATTGTTCTGTTATTATCCACTTAGACTTCCTGTTAGTGCAATGCAAAGGTTCTAGAAGAGTGTGTTTGCATATTCTCATTGCGATAAGCATTGTGAAGTCTCGTAGTGACAAGAGAATGCATGGCTTGGGAATACTCTCTCCTGCTAGAGACAATGGGTAGTTCTCTAGCTCATTGGCCTGTGGGACCCCTTTCATCTGGCATGGTCCATGTATGTGTGGATATTTAAACTCCTATGAGTATAAGCAATAAAGAATCCATCCTGATTCCAATAATATCGATAACAATAATCAGAGACTATCGATCAAGGAGTACTAGTCTGGGTGGTGGCACACACCTGATCCCAGACTTCAGAAGGCTGACAAAGGAGGTTTGTGAATTTGAGGTCTGTCTGAACTATGTAGTGAGAACAGGTCTCAAAAAGTAACAAACAAACAAGCAAACAAAAATAAGAATGCCATCGACTAAGTGCTTGTTACACACAGGCACAGTGTTGAGAGCCCACATTGCCTTACTAATCCAACTTTAGGAGACAGGAAGGGAGGAAACTGAGCCTTGGGAAAATAAAATAGAAGCAGTATTATAATTATAAAAGCATAACTAAAATTATAAGAATATAATAAATATATCATTTACAATTCTGTATTTATAAGTATGTGCTTAATTTTAATAAAAACCCAAAATTGGTATCAGCTACTATATACAAGTTAGTATCTACATTTTTGTCTAATAACATATTAACATATCTCCCTGCTATACACTGTAGATAGGCATATCTTTATTCTGCCAGGATGCTAAGAATTCCAATGTAAACATAAAATGATTCATTGAGTTCTTGTCTAGTGTTTTACTATCATAAAACCTTCTCTGCATACCTTCTTAAACATCTATCTGTGTTAATGTGTCCAATTATCTCATTAGTATAAGTGCACAGAACCAGAATTATAAGGTCAGAATGTGAGACTTTTTAAAGCTTATCCCACGTATTGTTGAATGGCTTGCAGACAAAGACAACTATACCAGTGTAAATTTCTACAGCTCTCTGTAAGAAGGCTCATGTGCACCGATCCCAGCTTACACTATATTATTTTTTGTAATCTTGTCTTTTCTGATGGGCAACAGCTGTCACAGTAGTTTGCATTCTTATATGTGTGTTTATTGAAATTTCTTATTTTACAAACTTAACACTCACATGTTTTGACCGTCTTCACATTTTTCACTTATTGACTATAAATGTACTTTATATATTAAAGACATTAATACTTAACTGCACAACTTGTTCCTTCACTATTTGAAATTTTTTCTTATCCTTTAAATGTTGATTTACAAAATTGTTTTTGATTAATTTATTTTTTATGTGTATGAGTATTATGCCTGCGTGTATGTAAGTGAAGTCATGTCATGCAGTGCCAGAGGAAGAGGCATAGGAGAGGGGGGTCAGATCCCCTGGATCTGGAGCTACAGACAGTTGTTGGTGACCATTGGGTGCTAGAATTTGAACCAGGATCTTCTACAAGAATAGCCAGTGCTCTTAAGCTCTGAGCCATCTCTCCAGCCTAAAATGTTGATTTTTCCTTTCTTTGAAGTTATGTTTCTTCTTTTATAAACTTCAGCACATTTTTTATCACAGCCTTATTGAGGTAATTTGCATACCATTTCAGTGGATTTAATGTATGCATACAGTTGAGCAGCCATCACCACCGTCTAATTTTAGCACACTTTCATCACTCTCACATGAAACTCTGTTGCTGAACATTCACAGCCCATTTCTTCTTCTACTGAGTCCCTGTAGTCATCAATCTAGTCTCTGCCTTTATGAATTTGTCTATGCTGGACACTTCATATAAATGGAATCATAAATACGTGATCCTTGTGTCTGGCTTTATGAGTTTTTGAGACAAACTATCACTCTGTAGCCAAATTGTCCTTCAACTCACCACCGTCCTTCTCTTCCTCAGTGCCGGGATTGTGGGTGTGAGCTAGCGTCCCTGGCTCTGTGACTGGCTTACTTGGCTCACTATCGCTAAGCACTCCTGCAAAGGTTCAGTCATGTACTTCATTCCTTTTTATTGTCAAATGATGGTATCAGCTTATGTGTTCAGTGACTGGTAGGCATGTGAGTTGTGTCTGCTTCGTGTCTGTTGTAAATAATGCTGTAAGAAGCATCTACAGGTTCTGTTTGCACAGGTGCTTTCGTTCTTGTTAGGGCTACATAAATGAAAGGAACCACTGGGTTATATGCTATATAACCCATGTTTAACATTTTGAGCATGGCCTAGCTGGTTTCCAAGATGGTTACACTAATTTAAACTGTACCAGCTCTGGGGAAATTTCCATTTTCTCTACATTGTTGCCAAAACATTGTCTGTCTTTTAAATTTTGTAGCTATCGACCCACACTGTGGATGTGCAGTGGTATTCACTGTGGCTTTGATTTGCATTTTCCTAATGACTAATGATGCTGCATATATCTTAATGTGCATATTGACTATTTGTATTTCTTATTTGAAGAAATATGCATTCAAGTCCTTTGCCCATTTGTTTTTATTAGTGACTTGTAAGAGTTCTTTATATAGTCTGAGTACTAGTCTCTTAAGATATACAAATTGTAAATATTTTCTTCTATTTTTTTGGTTGTCATTTTCATTTTTTTCACAGTAACTTTTGAAACAAATGAAAATCAAAATTAGATTTATCTTCGTTTTCTTTTTGTCGCATGTGCTTTTGGTGTCGTATCTAACAAAACATTATACAGCTGAAGTTTGCAAAGACTTGCTACTATTTTCTTCCAATAATTTTGTAATTTTTGCTCTAACATTTAGGTTTCTGAACCATTTCAAGTTGACTCTTCAGTACTATGAGCTAAAAGTAAACATTCATTGTTTTATAAATGGAGATCCAGTTGTCCCAGAATCATTTCTTGAAAAGGCATTCACTTCTTTCTTGAACTGTGTTGGCATTAGTGAGCATATCAATCAAATGAGCACTAATTCATTTCTGGAATCACGGTCCTATCAATCTATACCATTTTGGGGGAGGATGCAGGGTCTTGTTGTATAGCTCAGGCCTTCAATTTGAGGTATGCCTGTTTGTCTTCTAGTTGTTGGGATTGCAGTGCTGTCTGGCCATCCCCAGCTGATCTATGTCTGTTCTTGTACCAGTTCCTTGCAGTCTCTATTACTATAATTTGCAGTAAGTTTTAAAGTCAAAGAAGTAGGAATCCCCCAATCTTTTCATTCTTTTCAAGATTATTTTAGCCTTTCTGCCTCTCTTACATTTCCATATGAATTTTAGGGTTAGTTCATTAATTTTTGCAGAAAGGCATTAAAAATTTTATTAGGAAATACACTGACTCCTTAGATAATTTGAAAGACTACTACTGGTCTAGAGAGAAGGCCCAGAGGTTAAGAGAGCTTGCTGACCTTCCAAAGGACTGAAGTTTGGTTTATAGCACCCAAATCAAGTAGCTCACAGCCAGAGGATCTGACAAGCTCTTCAGACCTGCACTGGCATCCACAGGCATGTTCACATTTACTTACATAGACACATGTGTACACATAAATGTGCAAAAAGGAGTGGCACTATCTGAGCAATATTGTCTTCCAGTCAATGTACGCCTTCCATTTATTTAGTTCTTTAATTATTTTCAATCTTTTTGTTTTTAGTGATTTTGATAAATTTATTCTTAAAGAGTTCGTTCTTTTTGACATGCTCGTACTTTCATAAAATGCTTTTCCTTTGTCATCAAACTGAGAAGTACCTCCGCATCCTAAAAATGTGATAAATCAAAATTTATCCTATTAGCTTTCTAGTATTTGTAGTTGTTGTGTTTTCATTAGCATTTTAATTTCCACGGTGCTCATTTGGCTATAAGGAATGAGGAAGGAAATCACTTTTCCTTCTTAGACTTTTTGGAGCACTTTCATATTTGTGAAGAAGATGAAAGACATACTAGTTTTTGCATAAGTATATGAACACCACACTGTAACTTAGAAATTTCAAAGGAGTTGATAATGGTGATACCTTTAGTTCCTGGAAGAACAAGTCTAGAATGCAGCCCTTTGTCTCCTGCCCAGAGTTCTTTAATCCCGTCCTCTTGCCCTCAGTCGGAGTTTGTCATAGATAGCTCTTGATTCTGTGGTACTTACATTACTGACTGGAAATGAACATGATCCTCAAGTTTATTAAATCACCACTGAATGCAGCTTATTATTGAGATTTCCACCTTTCTGAGGTTCCCGGATTCAGGCAAGATATTTAATGTCGGATAATAGTGGTGGTAAGCAAGGGCAGATGGTCACTAGACATCACATTAAGCTCTTCATATGCACTGTCTCATTCACCAGCACCCACACGTCCTCACACAGACTTGTATGACAAGGTACTGTCATGCAATTTGTTTTGCCGAATAACAGCTATTTATTATCATTATTATTATTATCATCATCATCATTACTATGTGTGTGTTCACATGTGTTACAGAATGCCTGTGGAGGTCAGAGAACAAGTTGTGGAAGTCAGTTATTCTTCCACCATGTGGGTCTCTAGGATTGAATTCAGGGCATCAAGCTTAGCAGCAAGCACCTTTACTTACTAAGCCATCTCTCTGGCCCATAGTAAATCCTCCTCCCCCTCTTCCTTCTCCTCTCCTCCTCCAGAAATAAAGCTAAACAAATATAGATAAAACTCCATATGCCATCTCTGTCCCCTTCCTTCTATAGTGAATATTCTTTTTTTAATATATATTTTTATTTATTACTTTTATTTTATGTGTGTGAGTGTTATGCCTGCATGTAAAGTACACCCATGTTGTGCAATGCCAGCAGAGGACAGAGAGGCTGTTGGATTCCCTGGAACTGGAGTTACAGACAGTTGTTAGCTGCCATGTGGGTGCTGGGATTTGAACCCAGGTCTTCTGCAAGAACAGTCAATGTTCTTAACTGCTGAGCCATCTCTCCAGCCCCCTCCCCCATAGTAAATATTCTAAATGTTTGCAGTTTGTAAAACTTACTGAGCATCCTGGAGTTTTAAACTAGTAGTTTATATCTATCAACATTTACCATATTAAAAATAAAAACTAAGAAACATCTAATATCAGTTTATTATTTCTTTCAAAAGAACAACCATAATAAACCCATGATTTGTCAGCTGAGCATTTTCAAATGAAAAATAGCTGAATTTTTCCTAAGAGTGACATTTCAATTTTTGCAATGTCTATTTAATGATTTGCTTAATTTATGACTTCAAGATTCTCATATTTTATTCTACATTTAATTTGTGGCAACACATCACAGCATGTAACCTCTGGAAAATGAGGCACTCATCAAAGAACAAGTGTAGAGGGTCAATGATGTCTTAATATTGTTGACCCTCCAGTGCCTCTGAACAGCCCTTGGGCTTCTCTGATGAACGGCTGCAATGCAGGACGGTAGATAAGAGTACTGATCCAGAAACTGGATATCTGGGTTTAGTTCTTGTTCTACCTTTGACTGACTTGTGAATCTGGGAAAATTATTTGCATTTTAAACCATAATTTCCTTATTTTTAAAGTGAGAAATACAATAGTGTGGACTTGGTACTGAGATGCCAAAGATATATAAAACAGAACTTGCTAACTGAAAGCACTTTGTTTATAACATCTGTGATCATCATCATTATTATCTTATTTTTACACTGAAAAACCAAGGCATAGTGGTGTTGTTTGAGACTAGGCTGGGACTTGTATTATATTTCCACCTTTTTCTGCATTGTCAAAGCTTGTATTTTATTTGTATTTGTGCTTTCGGTCAATATCCATACTGAGTTTTTGTAAGAAAGCCTGAGACACTTGGTGATCTAGTCCCATATGATAATCATCCCCCTTAGAATTCCTCATCCTTTGCCACTTTGCCTTTGTCGTGGTTTGTAGAGAACGGGGACCCTGCTGGGAGGAGGCGTCAACTTTTCCAGGAACTCAAGAGTCTATAATGAACCTTGACCAGTGCAGCAGGAAGAGAAAAGTGAGCCATTCAGAGGGCAGATACATTACCATCTCCTGGACAAAAGTACTGCTTTGTGCAGGTCTAAGTGGAGACACTGACTGGCAATAAGGATCAAGTGGGTTAACCAGGGTGAGGTAGAACTGTCCACAGGATTATGAGAAGTAGATTGGGGGACATTGTAAGACATCAAGGATCAAACACCCTGCTAACTGCTTTCCTCAGAATGGCCTACATCTTTAAAAACAGAACATCTACATTTTTCGTTACTTTTTAATTTACAAAGATATAAATCACTAAGCTGTTAGTGTTTCTTCTTTAAGTGAAAACAGCTAGCGATGGTGCAGAGAAGACAGGTGAACTTCACCAGTGTGCTGAAGGCTTCGAAATCAGGAGTTAGCTTATTAAAATACAGGTCAGTATACCAAATACTCAACAAAGACCCAGGATATGTGATATTTAAAAATACATTTCTCTTGGATCTGCACCAAAAATAGTCTTAGTTTCTGAATTACGTGTGTCAAGTTTTAAGTATAGGCAAGTTAGAATTACTTCTAATGAAAGCTGTAAACTCCACAGCAATCACTAAAGATGCTTCTAAACCCTTCAATTACATTTTGACATCAAGGTCGGGGTGTCACTTGAAAGCATACTGCTAGAGTACAACAGAGTTGCTGTAGTGAGACAACTGATGGATGTCGGCTCTGTATTATGGAAGTATTTTATTTACATCTCTCACACAAAGGAGGCACTGGCACTTAGAAGCCCAAGAAAATTGCTAGAACTTTATTTCCACCTTTAAAAACCACATTTTCATTTATTTTATTTGCGTGTGTATGTGTGTGTGTGTGTGTGTGTGTGTGTGTGTGTGTGCGTGCGTGTGCATGCACACATGTCACGGTGCATGTATGATGGTCAGAGGGCCATTTGCAGGAGTCAGTTCTACCATGTCAGTACCAAGGATTGAATTTAGGTTCTCAGGCTTAGTGGCAGACAGTGAGCCATCTTGCTGGTCCTAACACCCATTTTAACTATGAAACACTGGAAAAGATTGGACCCCTTAGGGTTTCCATTTGGAGGCTGAAAATAACAGAAGTAATTACTAAGAGATGTCTTAAGTGTTGAGTGAGATAACACATTTAAATAGCAAATGACTTGTCTTCTAAAGTCGCAGCATCTTTGTGTTACTATAGATATAGTTATTTCTATAATTAAGCATGACTTTTAAATATGTACATGCATGAACCTGTCGAGAGACATTGTTACGAGTCCTGTAAGTTAATATTTGTGGGTCCCCACCCCCTAAATTCATAGTTGAAATCTAATCCCTATAGCATTTGGATGTGAGGCCTTTGAGATGTGATTAGGTCATGAAGCGGGAGCCTTTGTGAGTAGGATTCATGCCCTTATAGGAGGAACTTTAGAGTTCTTCCCTTTACGCCATATGGAGATATGAAATATTAACCGACTACCTGAAGAATGTCCTCACTAGAGGATGAGTTATGTGGCACCCGGATCTAAGACTTCAGTCTTTCCCATTGTGGACAATGAATTTCTACTGTCTACAAGCCACCCAGAACCTATACTTTGTTTTGGATGCCCAACAAGACTGAGAAACTTAGAATACTATTCACTGGCCTCTGGGAGAAAGCAGACGACCGTCCTCTGGTCAAAACAGGTTGTTCCTCTTAATTATAAATCTAACCAGCAGGTCATCAGTGCCCGGGAAGATCTGAAGTCAACAACGTTGCTTTGTATTTATTCAGAGGCAGGAACCTATGGATTTAATCTCCTCACAACGTCAATCACCCAGAGCTCTCCATAGAAGCTCTTCACATATTAGCAATGTCTGAACTGTTGCCTCTTGACAGTTAAATCTGAAACGTCGTACTCTGACATGGTTAAATGGTTGGTTGGTCTTTTGAAATGACAATTTGGGGATTAATTAGAAATTAAAAAGCAGCATGCCATTTCACATGTAAAGCTGGAGGTCCTCCATCCAAACTTTCTCCTCGGATGATTAAAACATGATGTTCAATGTGCTTGATTTGTTTTGTTATAGATTATAATTTAAGAAAGTTTTGTTTAACACAAATTATTTCTTACAGTGTCTAACTTTTATGCAATAGACTTCTTTTTATATTTATTTAGGGGTGTGTGTGTGTACAGGCCTGTGCGTTTATGGGGGTGCATGTGTATGGAAGACACTGGACAACTTGTGGGAGCTGCTTCTTCCGTTCCATCATATGGGTTTCAGGCCCTTGCTGAGCCATCTCTCCAGCCCATGTGTCAGTCCTAATAGAAAAAGAAGGTAAATCACACCACTTCTGTTTTGTGGATAGAAAAATTCTCTTTAAGAATATTAAGAATAGGTTGCAGTGCCCCAGGGGTTGACCCTGCACCCAGGCACATACTGGGAACGTTAAGTGACCTTTGGGGGTTAAGCAAAAGAATGACATGAAGTGGGGAGGGGGAAGTGGTAGTGATGGTGGTGAAGGTACAGGAAGGGTTGCAGGGGAGGAAGTAGGGGAGAGGATTTGGTCAGAACACATTGCACACATGTATGACATTTCCTAGCAATAAAAAAGAATCACAATTAACTATTCATTAAGAAAAATGCCAGGTTAATTAGAAACCCTTGTAAAGATCTTAAGTTTTAGGCTAAATAAAAATAGGATTTAAAAAATTCATGGCTATATTAGGATTATCCAGAGAAACAGAATGAGTGGAATATATGTATAAATATGAATATGTGTGTATACATATTATGCTGGATAGCTTTAGTGTCAACTTGCCACACCTGGGTTGAGGGACCCTCAATTGGGAAATTTCCTCCATTGGACTGGCCTGTGGCCATGTCTGTGGGGAATCTTCTTGATGAGTGATGTGGGAGGGCCCAGCCCACTGTGGGTGGTGCCACTCCTGGGCAGGTGGGCCTGTGTTATATAAGTAGCAAGGCTGAGCAGGGGCCAGGGAGCAAGTCAGTAAGCAGTGATCCTCCATGGCGTGTGCTCCAGCTCATGCCAAGGGAGGTCAGCCTGTTTCTGTGACAATTTCAGCTGATTGGATGAGGCCCAGTCATACATGAAGGTTAATATGCTTTACACAATATCTACTTGTTGAAATGTTGATACCATTTAAAAGAATTTAGAAAAGGTTTCACAACAACCAAGTCATCAACACAAAATTTAACCTTGAATAGTTAAATAAGAAAAAAATAGGCAATGCATGTACCAGAATTGTAGAAAGTGCTGGAAGCCACAGAACAGGAACCAGCTGCTGGGCATCCCTGGACCTGGCCACAGCAGATACGGTATTATAAGTGGGTGAACATGGGATGTGGGGACTGTGTTATAGCCGGGACCACCACAGTTCTAGGGTCAATGTGACTTGGGAGAAGAAGAGCCACCTTCCCATCCAGGAAGGCCACCAGGAAGCCCATCTCAGCTCTGTATGGGGAGTAGGGGGGATGATGGGTTATGGGGACTGGCTCCCTCCACAAGTAAGAAACAAAAGCTCACAGGTTTAGAGTCTGAGGTCTAACCACATAGATGTTGAAGAAATCCCTGGGTAAGTCATTAACAGAAAAGTTAGACTCGGAGCAGAGATTCAACTGGGGCAAGTGATGGGAATGAAGTAATAACTTCAGAGGTATTTTTCAATAAACCTGACACTACAGAGAAATCTGGCATTCCTTAAATGAGGTCACAATGAAAAATTCAAAACGACTGGAAAAAGTCCTTTGCAAAAAAATTATTCAACTTAGTAGTTGGGAAGAATATAAAACAAGAGAGGTACTGAAACATATTCAAGATGATGTGGGTGGGGGGGGGAGAGGTTCAAAATGTGTGTGGAAATAAAGGGAAACAGATTGCAAACTAGGCTTCAAAAAGAACCAAAGATAAACTATGGAAAGTATTGGCATCAAGATTAAAAACTGATGAACAGATTAAAAGGCAGAGTAGGCTGAAGGGAACACTAATGAAATTAGTGACAAATTACCAATAAAAACAAGAACAGGAATAGCATTGATCATCTGTTTTGTGCCAGACTCTGAAACTACTTTATATTCGTTAACTCTTAATTTTCTTGAAATCTCTTTAACAATGTCTGCACAGGTGAGTGGGACAACAGATTCGATAGCTCTGGCTTAGGCAGAAAATATACAATATGAACTTGAGACGAATTATGATCCTAAAGGAACAATTAGAAACTATAATTACATCTCTCAAAAGGCCCTGTTTTAGTTCCTTTCTGTGTATCCCACAACAGTGGAAGGAGCTTATTGCTCCTCGATGACACATGTTTACTGCAAGTTACTGTACTGAATATTGCAGATAATAATTGTAATACTGTTACAGTAGCCTTGATCAGAGCTCTGTGGAGAGCCTTTAGGGAAAGCTATTTCACTGGCCTAGTGATGGACTAGCACTCCAGGCTACCCAAACATTAGAGTTAATATAGTTGGGCAGCTTAAACATCTAGCTAAGGGACTACCCTTCAGGAAGACAAGACAACTCCTGTGAAGGCTCATCCACCTTAAACCATGCTAAAGAGATAGGAGAAATAATTATCCTTTTAATGAGATCATGTATTTTTCTTTTCCAGATTTCCTGTCCTTCCTGCAGTCTGTACAAGCTGCCATGAAGTGCTGTTGGGTCTGTCTGCTTTTGAATCCTGAGCCAGAAAGGCATAACTTTTATCTTTTCTTTTGTCTCTTTTTTGGGGGGTGATGGCCAGAGCCTAAGTTTACTTTTTCTGATACTCCATGTTTCCTTTCTCTTTCTCTGAAGTCCCCTGACTTAGTTACTTCCTATTGCTGTGATAAAAACACTGACCGAAACTAATTTGGAGAGGAAAAGTTTATTTGGTTTACAGCACAGTATATCATCCAGGGAAGTCAAGGCAGGAACTTAAGCAGGACAAGAATCTGGAAGCAGGAACTGAAGCACAAACCAGAGTAATACTGCTCACAGGCTTTCTTTCCTGGCCTGTGCTCAGTCTACTTTTTAAAAAAAGTATTTCATTTATTTATTTATTTTATTGTGTGTGCATTAGTGTAGTGCCTGCATATGTGTAAGTGCACCTGTGTCATGTAATGCCTGAGGAGACCAGAAGAGGGCATTGGATCCCCTGGAACTAGAGTTATGGATGGTTGCTGGCCACCATGTGGGTGCTGGGAATTGAACCCAGGTCCTCTGCCAATGCTTTTAACGGCTGAGCCATCTCTACAGTTGCCAGTCTGCTTTCTTATACAAGGGACAATCTACCCAGGCATGGCTCTGCCCACAGTGGCTGGGCCCTCCCACATCACTCAACAATGAAGCCCTATTTTTTCCCCAAATGTTCACCCACTTCAAATAAATAGGCCTCCATTCTCACAAAATTAAAACTAAAATGAGTGATGACAGTATTTATAGACCAGACCATAACCCTGAACTCTGGAAAGAGACAAATCCACATTTGTGCTCACTGTCAGCTGAGGGCTCAGCCCAGCTTCCAGCCTTTCATTTGGGGTTCTACCTATTACCTAGTAATGAGTGGCTTCTGTTGGACATTGAAAATACTGAATAAATTTGACATGCCTGACTTTTTTCTTTGCCTTGATCAAAGATAGAGAAGCAATTAAGAGTTGTTTCAAACCCTGGGAAACAAATTAGGAGTGTTTTAGCAATTAGCAGCACAAGATTCCTTGCTTTTGAGAACCCCTGCAGCAAAGAGTTAATGCTGTAGCTATTTAAAATTCAGTGGTGGTTAATACTACTATTTAAGGCTCTTTCTCATTTCATGGTCACGTCAGATTTTCCTTACAGATGAAAAAAATTCAGTTTTAGGAGAAACTGAATTTCTTATTTCATTGCAAAATTCACATGAGTATTTTAGCACTAACCTTTTTTCCCCCTTTTTCAGTTATGCGCAGGCTACTGTCTTACTTCTTGATTAAAATATAAGAAACAAAAAATTTAAATCATATCCTACCCATTTTTAATGTATATTTTTATTGAATTTTTGTACATTTCATACAAAACATCTAAATCATCTTTATACCCCTTCCCCATCTGCAGCCCTCTATACCCCCCCATCAGATCTCATGCATTCTGTCATATACATTAAGGTCTACTGAGTCAAGTTAGTGTACCCAGACATCTTTAGTGCAAATTCATCCACTGGAGTCTAGTCAGCCTATCTGGAGTCTTTCCCTTAAAGATCAGTTCTCCCATACCCACTAGTAATCAGCTGCCCAATAGTTTTTTGACTAAGTTTGGGGTCTGCTGAACATTTCCTCAGTTCTATGCTGAGTTTTTGTCTGATTGAATTTGCATGGGTCCTGTGCATGCTGTCACCATTGCTGTAAGTCCATATGAGCAAGGTCCCAGGAGCCTGTAAAACTGTTTGCTTATGGTCATGCACCTCCTCCCCTGGCGCTTGCAATCTTCCACCCTCTCTTCTGCAATAATCCCTGAGTCATGGGTGGGTAAAGTTTAATATGGAAGCCCTGTTCAGGGACCCACACTCTGCAGACTCTTATTTTCTACACTTGGGCCACTTATTACCTTTTGTATTCATTGTCATTTGTTGCACGAGGGAGCTTCCTTGATGAGAGTTGTGAGATGCGTTAATATTCTCTCTACCCCTTGTTCCACTATATTCCATGACCCTTAGTGTAGAGGTTCCATTGTAGCTGTGTCACTTAGGGTTGGGCCTCTCACAGACACTTATTCTCTGTGTGTGACCAGTTGTCGACCTTTGTAATAGTCTCCCTCTGTTGCAAAAGAAGCTTCTTTGATGAGTGGCGACTGGCATACTTGCCTGCAAATATAAGGATTCATATTTAGCATATGATAAGAAATTATGTTTGTCTAGGGATGTGACAGACTTAGGGTTTTCTCTAAGATCTATGACCTCTCCAGACATGTGTATTTGGCTATGTTTACAGTAGCGCACACGAGTTCCCTCCCACTGAGTGGGCTTTAAGTCCAGTTATACAGCCGTTGATTATCCCCTAGATAAAAGTGTAACTACTAAACCGATGTAGTTTACTGTGCTGGTCATTGTTGTGGTTATTAAGTTTTAAAGCTGGGGGTTGACCATTGATTGATTTTTCTCCCTTAGCAGCTTGCATAGTGTCCTCCAGAACTATGAAAGCTATTCTTCAGGGAGGAGGCTTCCAGGTCAGTCCCAGCTCCATTGTTTCAGTCCTGTGTCCGAAGTCTGTCCTGTCTTCAGCAATAGGGTCTTACCTTTAAGTTCTTGGAGATAATCAAGGGCTGTGGTGATAGACTGTTTAATTTTTGGAGTCTCTTGGACTACCTTGACCAACAATGCAAAAGGAGGTTTTTCATATTCGGCACTGTGATTCTTGTCGTACAGCCTTCAGCTACACACATGCACTCATGTACAGATATTGTATGTGTAATTGTTCACTAGGCTTTTGAAACAATACTTTTCCCACTTTTTTCACACCAGCTAAGTTTTACTCATGTACAGATATTGTATGTGTAATTGTTCACTAGGCTTTTGAAACAATATTTTTCCCACTGTTTTTTCACACCAGCTAAGTTTTACTTATTTCTCTTCTCTCTCTCTACACACACACACACACACCTTCCTCCTCCCTCCTCAGTTAAAGTCCCCCTATTTCCCCATTTTCCCCTTGATAATATCTGTCTCCTATGATTCCCCCTCTTAAGCTCCTTCTTCCCCTGTATCCCCATGGTTCCTATATAGCCCCCCTTCTTCCCCTCTCAGTTAAATACCTCCATTTTACCCATTTCACACTTGGTAACACCCATGTCCCGCTATTCCTCTCTCTCAAGCTCCTCCTTTCTCTTTACTTCCATGGTTTCTTTCCATTTTCCTGGCTCTTGCCCTTTCTTACAATCAACAACTTTCTGCAGGTTCCCTCAGTGCCTTCTGTGAGCCTAATTCAGTAGTAAGGAAGGTGGGGATTCCCCACTTGCCCTGACCCACGGAGCAACAGTGTGGGTCACCGAGACTGAACCTGGAGGAATGAATAGACAGGGGGCACGAAGAAATGGAGACAAGACAGTATTCTGATCAAGTCTCATTTATTGAGCAATCACACAATGTTAATATAGTAAAGTGGAGGGTGGGGGAAGGTAAAGGGCGGAGACAAGGCAGGGGGAGTGGAAGGCGGCAAGGCCCTGCTGGGGAATTTCTACTACAGTCATGAGCCCTGGTGGTTTCACAAGATAAGGAAGTAAAATGTAGTAAATCAGGGCAAGAAAAACATGTTTTTACAAGGCCACCTGGTTGTTTCAAACTGGGGCAGGGGTACACTTAAGGCTTGGCCTCCAAAATCTCCTCCCTTCTACTTTAATAAAGGTAATCCAGACTCCTCCCGTGAGAGGCTATAGTTCTCACAGTTTTGCTCTTGGTACTTTTGGGGAGGCGAAGCAGAGCAGTGAGGGGCCCTTGGGTCCCTGCCCGGGTGACTGCGCCTGTCTTAGGTTGGAAGGGATCTCCCCCAAATCATACACCC
>NW_008360326.1:10105213-10106389 GCF_000622305.1 Nannospalax galili | reverse complement strand
ATGTTAGGGAGTTATGTTATAAGTCCAAGGTTAAGGTACCAGGAGACCTCAAGGGTCTGTCATATTCAGTTTCCAGGGGCTCAGTCATCTCTAAGCGTTGATAGTGGATTTGAATGGGCTTAGATAAAATTGAATCAACCTGTTGTTTGATAAATTTTGTGATCCTATTGAATGCCCAGGGCCCAAGGGAAATTACTATCAGAAGGCTGAGGAGGCGACCAAGGAGGGGAAGGAGGTAGGGCATGAGTCCGCCAAGTCCGGTCCAGAAGGGGTTATCTTGTATTTCTCGACGTCAACTTTTCTAATTGTTCTTGGAGATTTTTGATCTTATCTTGACCTATGCTGGATTTGTTGGCATAGAAACAGCACTTCTCCTGTAAAAACAAGCAGATGCCTCCCTTTTCGGCAGTTAACAAGTCTAGACCTCTTCTGTTTTGAAGGACTACCTCAGCCAGGCTATCAAGTTGTGTCTGGATCTCTATTATGGCTTCTGAGAGAAGTTGAACATCATCAATCAATTGTTGGGAGAGTTTATAGTAGGTGTGGGTGGCCATCCCCAAGCCTACAGTTCCAGTAGCCAGCCCGGCAGTTACACCGAGTGTTATCATTAAGGGAATCATTTGGACGGCTCTTTTGGGATGGCCTCCCACATATTTAAAGGCAGGAACGGGGAGGGGCTCGCTGCCTAGAATGATATCTAGATCTGAAAATAAGACGGCAAGGGCATATTGACCTGTCCAATTGACCGGAAGGAAGTTATGTGCCCATCCACCCCCACAGACAAAGACACTCCCAGCAGGTGGGCAAACATCAGCATCATATGAAACAGAAATGTTTGAGCTGCAGGAAGTTGAATAAATGTTCCCCAAATCGACACGGGAGCCATTTGGGTATGGTGTGGCAAAAACACAGAGCCCGGGTAATATGGGCATGGATTGGACTCATATGGGAGGAGCTAGGGTGCAATTGTGGGGCGGCTTAAATAGCTCAGACTCTGAGGTATTGGAGATGGTGGAAGCGTTAATGATCACAGCAAGGGGTTTGGGGGGGTCCAACCTTTTGGCAGATCCAGCAGCCCTCGGCTATAGAGGGGGCTGTTTGGTTTAGCAACATATGGGTAAGTTCTAGTAAGCTTAGCGTCTGTGGGTCAAGGTCTAGTTCTTCTCTATCCTCAGG
>NW_008360326.1:10096235-10105104 GCF_000622305.1 Nannospalax galili | reverse complement strand
GTATGATGTAAGGCTTAACTTGGCCTGTATTTCCTTCCTCATCCTTCCAAGTAAGGATCTTAGAACTCTGCTTAGGGTGGGAGGTCTGGCCTATTCCTTTTAGATGAGTCATGGAAACCGTGCATGGCCACTCCTTAGGCCAGTGTCGCTCAGAGATAATTGTAGCATCGGCCCCAGTATCAATGAGTCCCCTAAAGGGCTTATCATCTAGCCACAGGATGAGCATAGGCCTATCTTCAGTAAATTGTGCCCAATATATCTCTGAAGGCCCAGGAGGCCCAGGGGGGGAGTACTAGGATGGGCATCTGTATTGGCAGGGAGTAGTAGGAGGTATGCAATCCGGTCCCCCTGATTAATTTTTATGGGCCCAAGAGTGGAAAGAGCTAAAAGTGCAAGTTGTCCAGTGAAGCTGTTATCTATTATTCCCGGGGCTATTTGGAGACCTTCCAAGAGCATGCCTCCTCTGCCTATTACATATCCTGTCAATTCAGGTGGAAATGGCCCAAAAATATCTGTGGATATGAGTTGAAACCCTAGTTCTGGAATTAATATTGTAGAGGTGGAGGCACAGAGGTCCAATCCGGTACTCCCAGGGATAACTCTGAGGAGGGAGCTAAATTCCTGATCTGTGCTGGTGGGGTGAACCTGATAGCCCCAGGGTTCAATCCCTTTGATGGGGCCAGGGGCTGGCCCCGTGAGAAGTTTCCCTGCCTAGGGGCTAGGGTTTTTCCTTCATTATCAGTTTTAGAGCGGCATTCATTGGCCCAATGGCACCCCTTTTTGCACCTAGGGCAAATGGTCTTGGGCAAGCCGCATAGGGCTTTGGACCCAGCAGGGCATTCTTTAGAAAAGTGACCAGGTTGTTTGCAATTGAAGCAAGTTTTATCCCTAGTAAAATTTTGAAAGGCAGCTCCTATCGCGAGGCCCATTGCATGGGCTGTCCCAATTCCTGAACATAGTTTAATGTAGTCAGAAAGAGGGCCCTGCCTGTGGGGCCTGATGGCTTCTTGGCATGCTGAATTAGCATTTTCATAGGCCAAGTGTTTGACAAAGGCACTATCTTCAGATTCCCTGACTAATCTTTCAGCCTCGATGGTGAGGCAGCTGATAAAGTCAGCGTATGACTCATCCGGCCCTTGGCGGATCTTAGCCAGTGAGGAAGTGGCGGGCCCCTTAGGGGGAAGACGCAGCCATGCCTTGAGTGCGGCATTCTGTATCTGAGCTAAGAGGCCCGGGGGAAAGGCAGCCTGTTGCAGATGTTCCCTCTTTTGTAACATTCATCACAGGGCCCTGGGCCCTCAGATGGCTCGATTTCAGTTTCCTCGGAGAGGCCAATGTTGGTCTGTTCGGGTTCTTAAGGTTCCAATAAGAAAAGGCAGTTACGGGAACCTTCTCAGGTCCAAAGGTCCGATAATAATCCTGAAGTGCATCGCCTACTCTTTTCCATCTTTTTTGGTCGATTGTCCCTTCCAGGGGGAACCAAGGGCATGTATCATGAATAAAGGAGAAAAATTGTTTAAGATCTTTTCCTGAAACCTTAATCCCTCGTGCACACACACACACACACACACACACACACACACACACACAAATACAATAATTAAAAAAAATAGTGAAATAGGGCAGGGCATGGTTGGTGCACACCTTTGCTCTCTGCACTTGAGAAGTAGGTGGATTCTCTGTGAATTTGAGGCTAACCTGATCTACATAGGGAGTTCTAGGACAGCCAGGACTACATTGTGAGAGCCTGACTATAAGAGTAACATTATTAAACAAAAGAAAACAAAGCAGGCAGAATGACAATGCCAGCCTCCAAGCCCCATCCTTAAGGCTGGAAACTGCCACTCCATATCTCCCTTTTGGAGACCCTAGTGTCAAGTATGATATCTAATATTCTTTCTGGAAAGACTTCGTGGAGTCTTCAAGACTACATGCAGGCTGGGCATGATGGGATACACCTATTGTCATAGCACTTGGGAGGTGGAAAAAGGAGAATCAGGAGTCCAAGATGCCCCAACCCGCGGAGCAACAGCGTGTGGCACCGAGACTGAACCTGGAGGAATGAATAGACAGGGGGCACGAAGAAATGGAGGCAAGACAGTATTCTGATCAAGTCTCTTTTATTGAGCAATCACAGTGTTAATATAGTAAAGCAGAGGGTGGGGGAAGGTAAAGGGCGGAGAGAAGGCGGGGGGAGTGGAAGGCGGCAAGGCCCTGCTGGGGAGTTTTTACTACAGTCATGAGCCCTGGTGGTTTCACAAGATAAGGAAGTAAAATGTAGAAAAAAATCAGGGCAAGAAAAACATGTTTTTACAAGGCCACCTGGTTGTTTCAAACTGGGGCAGGGGTACACTTAAGCCTTGGCCTCCAACACCCACTGTAATTCATTTATAATCTGACCTCTACTTTTGTTGTTGTTGTTTGTTTTGTTTATTGAGACAGGGTCTCATTATGAATCCTTGGCTAGACTGGAACTCACTATGTAGGCGAGGCTGACCTTGAACCCACAGAGATCTACTTGCCTCTGCCTCTAGAATGCTGGGATTACAGGTGTGCACCACCATGCCTGACTCTGAGCTCTGTTCTGGACAGGAATTGCCTCTGTATCTAAAATCAGCTCTTGAGATCATAATCTTGATATGTACACATTGGGCATTCACACTGGCCAACCAAGGCCCACTGCCTCCTAACAAAACAAACCTGATAAAGCTGTAAGAAGGGTAAAAAACAAGTGACTCCGTTTGTCTGTCCTTGATTTTGAAGAAGAACATGAAGGAAAGTTTAGTTAAAAAAGTAAGTTCTGGCTGGGCATGGTGGCACATGCCTTTAGTCCCAGCACTCGGGAGGCAGAGGCAGGCAGATCTCTGTGAGTTCAAGGCCAGCCTGGTCTACATAGTGAGTTCCAGGACAGCTGGGTCTACAGGGAGACCCTGACTCAAAAGACCAAAAAAAAGAAAAGAAAAAAGAAAAAAAAAGTTCTGCATTGAATCTGTCTCCTTTCTCCCTGTCTCAGACTCCTTCTCTTTGAAAAATGCATTCTTCGTCTTCTGATTATGACTACCTCCCATGCCTGCCCCTGCGAGCATAGCCTCTATAATCCCCATGTCTCAGGAACGTGCTAGAGTCTACTAAAGTCAGTCACTGGCTTTCAGTTTTAAAAACTTATTTATTTATTTTCATTTTATGTGTAATGAATGTTTTTTCTGCATGTAAGTGCACCGTGCATGCAATGCATGAGGAGGTCAGAAGAGTGTATCAGATCCCCTGAGGCTGGAGTTACAAATGTTTGTTAGCTGCCATGTGGGTGTTGGGAACCAAACCTGGGTTCTCTGTAAGAGCAGCCAGTGTTCCTAACCACTGAACCATCTGTCCAACCCCTGATGATCTTTTTGAAATGAGTGTTTCCTTCCATAATTTTTCTTTTAGAAAAACCTTCCTCCACCCTTGGTGCTGAACTAATTAATTGTGCTGAACTAGTTAATATTAAATTTTATTCTATTTATTTTCCTAAAACCTAACGACACAGAGAAGCCTTCTTCAGATAGCTAGGAGTTTCTCCTTCAAAATTGCTTAGCTTTTGTTTAAATAAGTATAACTCTGTTCTCACAAAAGCTATAGCTGGGAAGTTTGAATTTAGCAGTGAATGGAATAGTAACAGGGGCAAAGAGCTGCTGTTTTCCAAAAGTCACAGAAATTTAGCACACAGGTCAATTAAATCGAGGGACAAGGTGCTGAGATGAGGAAGTATGTGGGTGAATTTCATGTTACTGTGACCCAAGAAAAGCAACGTAAAGGAAGAAAAGTCTATTTTGGTTCATGGTTTCAGCCCATTATATTATGAATTCATTAAGTGATGAATCCATTCATTAAGTCAATATCCTCATAATCTAATTGTCTCTAGAAAGAAATGTCAACACAGACACACTCAGAGGTGTGATTTACTAACCCTGAAGCACATCTTAATCCAATCAAACTGAGAAAACTAATCATCACAGAAGGTGATTTCATTTGAGAAGCTGCACAGATGAAAAGGTAGGGAACTTGTCACAAGGCCTATCTAGCCAGGAGGGTGTTTAGGGGTGGTTGAGGGGTTTTCCCAGACTGGAGGGCATCTTCTTATAGGAGGTGCCCCAAATGCTGAGCATCTGGTCCTTGCTTCCTAGTCGTGAGATACTCTCTTATTCTGTGAATCTCAAGATCAAAGACCCTTACTTCCTGAGGCTAGCCTTGTATCTGATTAGCTTGCCCATATGCAATTGCATATAGTACAGTGGACAGGCTAGAGGGGTAACCACCCAAGGTTCTTTTCATGACTGCCAGCTCACAACAATGAAAGAAAGCACGTGTAATTCTCAGCTTCATATTTTCCAAGCTGCTCCCTTCTCTCCTTTTTATCTCTGAATGTGATGGAAAAGGGGCAACTCAGCTTCATATTTTCCAAGCTGCTCCCTTCTCTCCTTTTTATCTCTGAATCATTAGTGCTTCCTTGAATGTGATGGAAAAGGGGCACCCACTACTTTGTGAAAACTTGTTTTATTGGACTTACAGTTGAATAAGATTGTCATTTTCTTTATCTTTTTGGGGGAGGGGTCTTATGTAGCCCAGGCTAGCCTTGAACACTCTACATAGCCTTGAACTTCTGGTCATCCTGCCTCCTGAGTGCTGAGATTATAGGCATGTGTCACCACACCTAGTCTATGTAGTGCTGAGGATCAGACCCAGAACTTCATGAATGTCAAGCAAACACTCAGCCAAACTGGGCTCCATCCCCAGCCCCCATCAGTTTTCATAGATAATGCACTATCAAATGAGGTGGGCTATATGACTTGTTCAAAGTGTCACATCTTATGAAAAATAAGCAACTTGTGACCTTAAGAAAAATATTTAACCTTTTCATGCATCAGCTTCTTTGGTAATAAGACTGTTTATTTAATATAATTTCTCAACCCACAAAAGCTCCATCTATCTGAAAAATCCAGATCCTCTTCTGGGATTTGTTAACACTGTTCCAGGGGTATTAGGGAATTTCTCTCGTCTGGCACCTAATTAATCTATAGTGCTTTGCAAAAAGTGGTTATACGATGTTGGCTCAGCCTGTATTTAAACAGATATAGGCCCTGCCTAACTAGCTTACTTGAAACAACAATAATAATGATAATAATAACAATAATAAAATTTAATTAGCTGAGTATTTGGAATAATATTGAGTCACGCAAATTTTCTTCAAGAGAGCAGCTAAGGTATTTAGTCAATCCCAGAAGGGATTTTGTTATTAAAATATTTGGTGCAATGTGCTCCTGTGACTCTCAGAGCTGTGCTGAGCTCGAGTAAGCTGTTCCTGAGCACGAGGCCGCCGCACCGGATGCATAGCTCACTGGAAAGATGGTGCTGCATGAGAATCCAACTCGGGTCTATAACCACTACCCATCCATCATGGATCAATTACATGATGGATTCGTTTTCTACATACCCTCCTTTACAGTGTGACCCAAGGATTTCAAAAGTGAAAGTAAGGCTTGGAGATGTTCTAGTGAATAAGAATAGGTACTGCTTTTACAGAGGACCTGAGTTCAGTTTCCAGAACTGAAACCCTGTTGAGCAGCTCACAACTACCTATGACTCTAGCTCCAGGGAAATCCCACACCTCTGGCCTCTGTGGGCATCTACATTCACATGTACCTACCTACCCACATGGATACCCACACATACACATAATTAAAAATAAATCCTTAAAAATAAAAATAAATAAGTATGCTAAAATCAAGTTATTCGAGTTGACTAGTCACTGTCTATTGAGACTAAGGGCTATTTAGACAGAATTGTAATCAGATATGTTGGGATGACTCAGTTTGAAGCAACCAACATCTCTGCTTAGGATCCAGCTTTTAAAAAACTGGCCTATATTTCACGGAATATTTGTGTGTGTGATATGTTTTTCAATCCATACGTTAGAAGATATGAAAAGGATGTATAGTCTGTAATTGCAAAACCCTGTTAGTGTGAGAAATAGGGGTATCATAAGCAGCTTTATTTTCAGGTGTCTTTTAAAAAACATTCTATTTATTATTTTTATTTTATGTGTATAGATGCTTTGCCTGCATGTATGTAAGTATATCACATATGTGCAATACCTGCGGAGGCCAGAAGAGGGTGTCATATCCCCTGAAACCAGATTTATGGACAGTTGTCAGCTGCTATGTGGGTTCTGGGAACCAAACTTAGGTCCTCTGGAAGAACAGCAATTGTTCTGAGCCTCCGAGCTGTCTCTCCAACCCCTCAATTGTCTTGGTGCACATCTGTTAGGCAGCTTTGTGTCTGATCAAAAGAGGAAATGTCCCATGACTTCCAGAGACAAAGCTGATGGTGTTGACTTTTGTCTGTGTTTAGAAATTACACTCATCTTCGGACCTCTGACTTTGTCGTTATCCCCTGGAATAAAAGTCTCTGGCTTAAAGGTCAGTAGTTAAATCCTGTAGTAGTCAATTTCAATACCCTCCTCAAGGAACCATTGAAGGACTTGATTGGACTAATCGTAACATCCCTGATAATACTTAAACCATGGAATTTATTTTCTCATTTCCATACCTGTGTTCCCAGCTCTGCCTCAAAACTTTGCTTTTTAGTAGTTGAACTATTGAATTTTCTGTTAAATAATTCTAGGGTTTACTTCTTCCAAACACAGGTTCCCTGATATGCTCTGTAAGGTAACAGGCTCGTTGTCTTATTCATCACTATTTATGCAAGAAAAGCACTATACACAGTTCACACTCAAACATACTTGGCTGAATGATAGGATATCCAATTATGCTCGTCCCTCTTTCACAAAAACACACACAATCAAAACAATGTCATCAAACTTGAATGGTTCGTGTTTAATTCATATAACTAAATCTTTGGTTCAGCACTCAAGGCCCACTCTGATCTCCTTTCTCGCTGTCCAGTCTCGTCACCATCTGTCATATTCTCCTTGCCATGCTCTCCTCTCCCACTTCTATTCCATGTTCCAGTTTGATGTAGAAACTCCCTGTTTGCTGAAGACATTTTTCTTATAGTCCTGACCTTTACCCTTCATACTTTCTGGAATCCCCTTTACTCAACACCCACCTTTCAAGTCTCTGAGAGGATTTCCAGTGCCTCCTGTGGCTTCTGCAGATTTCTTTCAGCCTTTTCACCCTGCAACACATTGCTGGACCCTTTTGGAGGTGTGGTCTATTGGAAGGAGGATTAGTTGTTAAAGATCTGCACTGAAGAGGATGTTAGAGCACGAGTCTTCTCTCTCTGCTTTCTGAAAGCCAGGAGGTAAGCAGCATCCTTGACAATGTGGTCTTGCTGTAATATAATGTGTTGTCACAGACCCAAAGTCATATGGCCAGGCCATATCAACTAATATCTCAGAAACCACAAACTCAAGAAAGTCTTTTCTCCTTTAACATATGTCTCTTAGAAATTTTGTCTCAGCAGCATAAACATACCACATATGCCTACCATGTACATGAGATTTCTTCCCATTAGATAATATATCCCACATTTGTGTACCTCTGCTTGTGATTGGCCAGTCCAGAAATGAGGGCATCAGAGTTGCTTAGGAAGAAGTTGATGAGTAAAATGTCTTCAATCAATCTGCCCCAAAGTGTCTCTCCACTCAGACCTTAAGGGGCTTGTAGAGAGTGGCTTTAATTAGAATAAGGCACCATGTTGTTTCGGTTCCCTGGGAGGAATAGTAACTCATTAGACTACTGCTTGGGATGAGTCAGTCTGATTAGAATTCTGCATTCAGATGCACTCTTCTATATGCCAGGCTTTCTTGGAATTACAGACATCAGGGCTTTGCAATGCTAGTTGATTATCAAATGTACCTGGGATACTTGAAAAACCTAACTTCCTGTGGGTTCTGATTTGGTACATTTATGAATAAGAACGGGAAACTATATTTGCAAAAAACTTCCTTGGTGATTATTGTGCCAGACTGGGTTGGGGACTAAAAGGATATATGATCTTGATAGCAATATTCCTGTATTTCTTCTTTTTCTCTATCTCTCTAAATGAGAAGCTTCTTTTGTTTTGGTTTTCTTTTAAGGCAAAGACTCTATGTACCCTGTGTTAACTTTAAAAATGCTTTAAAAAGTGTTTTTTAAAAGTGCTTTAAATGTATATATATATATATTAATCTTTAAGTTAATATATAAGCAATGTTTCACGAGAACGTTTTAATGCGTTCGTAGTATTGTACTTTGTTCATATCTGCCTCCGTTGACCTCTCTTGTCTCCCTTCCTCTCCCTCTTGCTGACTCAGTTCTTCCCTGACAAGTTCCCCTTCCTCTTTCATTCTTGTGTATATGTACATACACATGTAGTTAAATCTAGATTCTCCATATGAAACGTATCTTTCTCCCATGATCCTCTGTTGTTTTCTTCCGAAATTAAGTAATATTTCTGAGAAGCATATGTGAAGCACAGCTTACTAGAACTGAACATGCTGCTTGTAAGGGATGGGAAGGAAACAGAAAGAAACTCAAATGCCCTGAGTTGGCCAGTCTAGTGATAGAGCCTGGGGTTGCCATGGGAACAGAGACTTGATTCTCATTGGAGGTCCCTGGTGAGGAAGACATATGAGGCACGCAGTATGTGCCTCTGCAGGACATGAGAGTGAGGGCATATCCAGAGAAAGATCTGAATGGGGCTGGAGACATGGCTCAGTGGTTAAGAGCACTTGCTGCCCTTGCAGAGCACCTGGGTTCTGTTCTCAGAACCCACATGGTGGCCGACAACCATCCATCACTCCAGTTCCAGGGGATCCAATGCTCTCTTCTGACCTCCCCAGGCATTGCATGACATGGGTGCATTAACATACATACAGGCAATACACTAA